>NW_006779813.1:1628905-1644297 GCF_000442215.2 Lipotes vexillifer | reverse complement strand
GAGAGGCCCACGTACCGCAAAAAAAAAAAAAAAAAAGGGGGAAGCAAATGTGTCTGCCTTACTCAGTTTTTCCCCAACTTCAAGTTTTCAGCTTTAAATAAACATTATGGAGACTTGCTGACTCCCAGCACTTGCCATTTTCCTGGCTCTTCAAGAACCAAGAATGGCATCACCAAGAGAATGGACAAACGACCCATGCAAGTTATTTACACACCAAGTCAAATAATCGTATACATTTATATCTGTTAATTGACAAAGTCTGCATGAGATCATCTCGAAAGAAGAATTGTTTTTAGAATCCTAAACCAAATGATCAATCCAGCAACAGTGTTTAGGTTTGCAAGTGAAGCCTCACCCCTGGCAGGTCAGGTACATGTGCTCATGCTTTCATAATGCTTCAGATTTATTTTAGCATTGCTGGTACCACCGTACTTAATATTCATTGGCTTAAGGATCTCTCTCCCCAGCCATGTGAATTTCTTGAGGCTTGACTGTCTTACCCATCTTGGTTTCAGTAAGTGAACCAAAGGCCATATTAGCCAGCAAAAAGAAGATTCCACTCCAGGGCGCAGACATCAGTGATTTCTCTGTCAGAGTGGGGATTAAGAAGGAAGCATCCAACCTGGTCATCTATAATGAGGAATACAGGCGTCAGACTGCGTGAAGACAAGCACAGTTATTTACATGACGTGGATGCAGAACTAAGGGGGAGACAGGGAACCACCACAACAGCTTCCTAACTGCTGCTTCCAATCCATGTTGTTGTCCAGTGAGCTTTTTACCACATTTTTTTTCTTTTCTATTTTTTTTTTTTTTTTTTTTTTTTTTTTTTTTTTTTTTGGCTGAGTAGCTCGGCTTGCAGGATCTTAGCTTTTGCAGGATCTTAGTTCCCAAACCTGGGCCCTAGGCAGTGAAAGCACAGAGTCCTAACCATTGGTCCACCAGGGAATTCCCCACAGTGAGCTTTTAAAACTATGTCTAATTAATTCACTTCTCTGCTTAAAACCCTTTAGTGCATCCAAGGATACTTGGGATGCCCTCTCCTGCCGATGAGGCCTTAAGTGATATGGCTGTCACATGCCGGTTGGACCAACTCTCTCCTTCATCCATCAGGGCTGCTGTCTTCTGGTTCATCAAAACAGACGGCTCCTCCTGCCTCAGGGCCTTTGCTCCTGTCTTCCTCCTGCCTGAATCAGAGAGCCGAAGCAGCGTGCCAGACCTCTGGTGGCACAGTGGTTAAGAATCCGCCTGCCAATGCCGGGGACATGGGTTCCAGCCCTGGTCCAGGAAGAGCCCACCTGCCTCCGAGCAACTAAGCCCGTGCGCCACAACTACTGAGCCTGCGCTCTAGAGCCCGCGAGCCACAACTACTGAAGCCCGCGAGCCACAACTACTGAAGCCCAAGCACCTAGATCCCGTGCTCTGCAACAAGAGAAGCCACCGCAATGAGAAGCCCGCAAACCACAACGAAGAGTAGCCCCCACTCTCTGCAACTAGAGAGAAGCCCCTGCGTAGCAACGAAGACCCAATGTATCCAAAAATAAATAAATAAAATAAATAAATTTATTGAAAAGGAAAAGAATAAAACTGTGATTTAAAAAAGAAAAACAAGAGTTGCACCAGGCAGTGCAGCACGCTTAGCATACTGGCCAGCGGCTTCCCTGGTCTGGGCGTCTAGCGGTCCCCTGCTTCCCAACTGCCAGCTGAGTGCCTCGGTGCCTGACTGAGAAGAGTGAAGAGGCCATCTTTGGAGG
Organism: Lipotes vexillifer; assembly: GCF_000442215.2. Lineage (NCBI taxonomy): Eukaryota > Metazoa > Chordata > Mammalia > Artiodactyla > Lipotidae > Lipotes > Lipotes vexillifer. The sequence continues at coordinate 1,642,543 of NW_006779813.1, read as the reverse complement.
CAGACCTCTTTTGTTTGGCCAGCCCAGAGATTTTTAAAGCTTGAATTTGGATGCCTTAAGGCCAGTAGACATACTCCAGTCCGCCTAAGGCCCTCGTATTTCTTTCAGTCAGACACACACATTGGTGTTACCTGTCTGCCACCCAAAAGGAATTTGAACTTGCAATCCCTGGACGAATTAATTCCTAGTAATCAACCAGTGATCTGTATGAACGACACTTTCTCAAGGAAATCTTCACAGCACCACACTTTCAAAGCATCCTGTACTTTCTCTTCATAGCACTCAACACAATCATAATTAACTAATTGCTTGTGTAATTAAGTGTTAAAAGCCTATCTTCCTGGCAAGAACTCTTCACACACTATCCTCAGTGTTTTAGGTAGAGAAGGCACTCATGTATTGAATGCATGATAAAGCTAGACTATTCGAAAATTTAATAACATAAATAATTTTTTAAAAGTTTAAAACAAGAATGATTGGCAAACATCTTTCTGGGATTTACTGCAACTTAATCCTTTCAGTAGACACTGCTATCCCCTAACCCTGAGATGGTAATATGGTGTGAAGTTTGTAAGGACAGTGGTTTCGTACCAATGTACTGTGTTCCAAAGGACAGAAGAAATGGGGAAGCAGAGAGGGATCCAGGCTCCCTACACCTAATTAAACTAGAGCATCTCTACTCTTATCTTTATTCATCTTCTATCTTTTATGTAAATATAATGGACTTCTGCACATGATTTGTCTGAATAAAGTTTTCATCAGGGTGGGGACAATGTCTGCCTTATAGATTGTAGTACCAATAGCCCCCAGAATGGTTCCTGGCCCTGAGTGTGTGATCGATAAGTACTTGCTGAAGGATATCTTCTTTACGGTAACCTACTTCTGGGTGAAGATGTATTTTCAAAGCTAGGATCGGATTCCCATTGTGTTTCAGAATCAGGAAGTGGCAAATCTGTTCCATTGCAGGTTATGTTGTACTCATTACCTACCCCATAGGCTGAGTGTTGCTTCCATCCTTTCAATCCAGTTGCAAAACCAAATCAAATAACCACCCCTTCCCCAAATGATAGTACTACTGGCCCTTCAAAGGCATTTCCAAAACTTTCTGCGTCCATGGTCCTTCCCTATGCTACTTTATCCTCCCTGCCTATAGTCACATCCAAAACAATGAATTAATTATCTTCATAAATATTTTTCTTGATTTTTAAATGGATCAGAATGTGCCCAAAGGATGCTTTACTGAAGTGTTTGTTGAGAAAATTTGATTTGTTATTATTATTCAGCCTTATCATGTCTGAAGCAAACTAAAATAAAATGGATAATTTTCTAAAGTACAAGTTCTTTTCTTTTTATTTTTTAGGTATTTTCTTAATGTGGTAATTAGCAGTAAAAATTGGGATATAAGAAATTATATGGGGCTTCCCTGGTGGCGCAGTGGTTGAGAATCCTCCTGCCAATGTAGGGGACCTGGGTTTGAGCCCTGGTCTGGGAAGATCCCACATGCCGTGGCTCAACTAAGCCCGTGTGCCACAACTGCTGAGCCTGTGCTCTAGAACCTGCGAGCCACAACTACTGAGCCTGCATGCCACAACCACTGAAGCTCACGTGCCTAGAGACCGTGCTCTGCAACAAGAGAAGCCACCACAATGAGAAGCCTGTGCACCACAACGAAGAGTAGCCCCTGCTCACCGCAATTAGAGAAAGCCCATGCACAGCAACAAAGACCCAACACAGCCAAAAATTAAAAAATTTATATAAAAAAAAGAAATTATATGGATGAGTGTGTGCCATGTTCACTGTGCCAGATATCGTCCATTTCCACCCTTGCACCTTGCTCTTCAACCCTTTGCACTAAGTTCTCTGCCACAGAGTCAGACCTGTGCAGATTATTTTAACAGGGTCACTTTTCTTCTGGTTTCTAGTTGGGTTTCTCCAATGGAGAGCCCCTGTAGGAGGTCAGAGAGCAGGAGCACAGTGAGGAGAGGCCCTGTATTTACCCACTTCGTCTCTGCAGAGTTGCCTTGAGCTGGTTGCATCATCTCCACCAAAGGTCAAAAGTCACAGCTCCTCTCAAGGTGATCCTTTCCATGTAAAATACAACAGAAATGAACATATCTACAAAACCGAAACAGACTCATGGACATAGAGAACAGCCTTGTGGTTGCCAAGGGAGAGGGGAGGTCAGGGAGGGAAGGATTCAGAGTTTGGAATTAGCAGATGCTAACTATTATATATGGGATGGATAAACAACAAGGTTCTACTGTATAGCACAGGGAACTATATTCAATAATCTGTGATAAACCATGATGGAAAAGAATGTATATATGTATAACTGAATCACTTTGCTGTACAACAGAAATTAACACAACATGGTAAATCAACTATGCTTCAATATATATTTTTTTAATTTTTAATTAAAAAAAAAAAAAGGTTATCCTTCCCATACTCGATTCTACTGTGTTCAGCTCCCTCCTTTTGTGTCTTTATAATTTTGGTTTGTAACACCTGCTATTCCTAACACAGGGGCCCCCTCACTCTTCTTTCTGGTTTTCCTACAGTGGCCTTACCTCATAAATAATCCCTTCACTAAAGCCTGTGGAGTATGCCACGTGCTTCCTGTTGAGGTCCTGACTGATACACCCACTAGGGGTTCCATTTGTGATCTTTCTCATTTTGATCAGGAATTAGTTATGGTAATAGGCCTGGTGCTCACGGGTTTAACTATTTGAAAGAGAAGTATTTTTTGGAATGATACTCTACCATTTGCTTTTTTTATCAGATGTAAAAATCTAAATTAATCATTTTTTCCTTATATACTAAAAGGCTTTATTATTGTATCTTCTCAATACTTTTTAAATGTGCTATGTATAGTTTTATCTTTTGAAAATTATAGTTTTTGGAGTATTACTGTTTTTCCTTTCTGATACTACTTTCTGTTCCCTCCAAGTTAATGTGTCTTATTTTTTATTTGCTTAATTTATTATGTACTTATTAATTCAACCACAAACTCTCTGTTGTTGTTAAAATCTCTCAAATGATTCAGGTAATCTATCAATTTTATTTTAATGAAAGAGCCTCTTCTGGAGTATTCTTAACTGTTACAATATAGATTGGTTACCATTTCCACTTACTATTATAGCTGTCATACTGAGATCTCCCTATACCAGCAGTTCCCAACCTTTCTGGCACCAGGGACTGGTTTCGTGGAAGGCAATTTTTCCACAGACAGGGGGAGGGGGGATGGTTCAGGTGGTAATGTGAGCGATGAGGAGCAATGGGGAGCGGCAGATGAAGTTTGCTTGCTCAGCCACTGCTCACCTTTTGCTGTGTGGCCTGGTTCCTAACGGGCCGTGGACTGGTACCAGTCCACGGCCCAGGGGTTGGGGACCCCTGCCCTATACCACAATCCTGGGGATTCTTATCACCCCTATCTTTTTTATTGGATCCCATTTCTTTTTTTGTTGATTTAGTTCCTTGGTTTGGTGAAACACAATTACCAGAAGTTTCCAGAAGTAGGTGCATGCAAGATAAATTTTGAAACCTTACATGACTGAAAATATCTGTTTTATCCTCACACCTAACTGATAGTTTGGCTGGGTATGTAATTCTGGAGTGAACTAATTTTCCTTCACTCTTCTGAAAATGTTTCTCCAGTTCCTGCTGTTTTTTTTTTTAATAGATTTTTATTGGAGTATAATTGCTTCACAATACTGTGTTAGTTTCTGCTGTACACCAAAGTGAATCAGCTATATGCATACATATGTCCCCACATCCCCCTCCTCTTGAGCCTCTCTCCCATCATCCTTATCCCACTCCTCTAGGCCATCACAAAGCACTGAGATGATCTCCCTGTGCTATGCTGCTGCTTCCCACTAGCTAACTATTTTACATTTGGTAGTGCATATATGTCGATGCTACTCTCACTTGGCCCCAGCTTCCCCCTCCCACCCCGTATCCTCAAGTCCATTCTCTATGTCTACGTCTTTATTCCTGCCCTGAAACTAGGTTCATCAGTACCTTTTTTTTTGGTTCCTTATCTAAACAAATACCATTAGCATATGGAATTTTTCTCTTTCTGACTTACTTCACTCTGTATGACAGACTCTAGGTCCATCCGCCTCACTACAAATAACTCAGTTTCATTTCTTTTTATTGCTGAGTAATATTCCATTGTATACATGTGCCACATCTTCTTTATCCATTCATCTGTCAATGGACATTTACATTGGTTCCATGGCCTGGCTATTGTAAATAGTACTGCAGTGAACACTGTGGTACATGTCTCTTTTTGAATTATGGTTTTCTCAGGGTATATGCCCAGTATCAGGATTGCTGGGTCATATGGTAGTTCTATTTTTAGTTTTTTAAGGAACATCCATACTGTTTTCCATAGTGACCGTATCAATTTATATTCCCACCAACAGTGCAGGAGGGTTCCGTTTTCACCACACCCTTTCCAGCATTTATTGTTTCTAGATTTTTTGATGATGCCCATTCTGATTGGCATGAGTTGATACTTCATTGTAGTTTTTTTTTTTTTGTGGTACGCGGGCCTCTCACGGCTGTGGCCTCTCGCGTTGCAGAGCACAGGCTCCGGACGCGCAGGCTCAGCGGCCATGGCTCACGGGCCCAGCCGCTCCGCGGCATGTGGGATCTTCCCGGACCGGGGCACGAACCCGTGTCCCCTGCATCGGCAGGCCGACTCTCAACCACTGCGCCACAAGGGAAGCCCTTCATTGTAGTTTTGATTTTCATTTCAAGTGTGAAATGTATCGCGTTGTAGTTTTTTTTTTTAATAGATCTTTATTGGGGTATAATTGCTTAACAATGCTGTGTTAGTTTCTGTTGTACAACAAAGTGAATCAGCCATATACATACATATATCCCCATATCCCCTCCCTCTTGAGCCTCCCTCCCACGCTCCCGATCCCACCCCTCTCAGTCATCGCAAAGCATGGGGCTGATTTCCCTGTGCTGTGCTATTCCTTCCCACTAGCTAACTATTTTACACTGGTGTTAAGAAGCATTTCCAACAGGTTCGATATAGTGCCTCTTGAATTTATTTTCATATAAGGATAAGTGGTTGAGAGATTGGCCAGAGATTTACTTTTTCTTCAGCCTTATTGAGATACAATTGACAAATAAAATTATAAGGTATTTAAAGTGTACAATGTGATGTTTTGATATATGTGTACACTATGAAAGGATTCTCCCCTATTGAGTTAATTAACATATCCATCTCCTCACATATTTACCTTTTTTTCCAGTGAGAACATTTAATTTCTACTCTCTTAGCAAATTTCAGTTATACAATACAGTGTTATCAACTATAGTCACCATGTTATACATTAGATCCCCAGACCTTATTCATCGTACAGTTCCTTTTAACTTCCAGTGTTGCTAGTGGAATCCTTTTACCTGATCTTTTGTATTTGACTTTTTTTCTCTCCCTCTGGAAACTTGTAGGATATTTTCTTTGTTCCAAATGTACTATAATCAGTAACAATGAACATTAGCGTGGTTCTATTTTCAATCTATCATTATAGGCATTCAGTGGGGCATTTTTATTAAGAAACTCACATTCTTTAATTTTGGAAAATTTTCTTAATATTTTTGTTAAATATTTTACTTTGTTTATTTTTCTCTCTTATTCTGAAATCAATTGGAAGATGAACTTTTTGGATTGGTTCTCTAATTTTCATATCTTTTCTCTTTTATTTTCTATCTTTTAATTTATTTTAAAATTTCTGTAACAGTCCCATAGCTTTATTTTCATCCTCTTGTATTAAATTTTAAAAATTCTGATATTATATTTTAATTTCTAAGATCTCTTTCCTGAGTATTCTTTGTTTTGTTTTATTTTTTTACTTTTTACTTTTTTAATTTTTTTGCAGTACGTGGGCCTCTCACTGTTGTGGCCTCTCCCGTTGCGGAGCACAGGCTCCGGACGCTCAGGCTCAGCGGCCATGGCTCACGGGCCCAGCTGCTCCGCGGCATGTGGGATCCTTCCGGACCGGGGTACGATCCCATGTCCCCTGCATCGGCAGGCGGACTCTCAACCACTGCGCCACCAGGGAAGTCCTCTGAGTATTCTTTGAATAGTCCTTTTTTATAATAGACTGATCTCATTTCACAGTTGTAAATTTTTTTTCTCTGGTATATGACTTAAGATGTATATATTTTTTATTCTGTTTCTTCATTTAACACTTGTGCCAGTTTTTAAGTGACTGTTTCTCAGCTTGTAACCTACTTGCAGAATTCTTGCTTCCTGTCCCTGTACTTCTGAGGTCTGCTCGTTTGGAGGTCTTACCTTCCAAGGGAGGAATACTCCACTGGGAATACAACAATACTTCTGCTGAGTTGGAAGATGAGACTGCCACCTGGCCAATTTGGAATCCCCACGCCACTGAACCAAGAGAAAAAGAAGGGGATTAGGCTACTGGCTAGGATGACTTATCCTAATTACCAAGAGGAAATTGAGTTGATGCCAAACAATTGGAGGCCTATATGTGGAAGCCAGGGGATTCTCTGGCTGCCTTTTAGTACTTTCACATCCAAAAGTAAAGGTGATGGAAAATTACAGCATCCAAACCAGTCAGGATCACAGAGGGTTCAGAAGCTTCAGGAATGAAATTTGGATCATTCCACTGGGTAAAGAAACCTGGATGAGGTTCTGGATGGGTACAAAAAACAAAAACAAAAACAAAACAACAACAAAAAAAACAATCATGGAATGGACAGTGGAAAAAGGAAGTCAGAAATGTTCTTCTTGTTCACGTATGTTTTATCCATTAGACTTTTTAGTTGGTTATGGTTGGAATATTGATAAGCTTTTTTAGAGGAATATGTAATCTTTTTAAAAAATGTATTTATTATTTATTTATTTATGCTGTGCCAGATCTTTTGTGGCATGTGGACTTCTTAGTTGTGGCATGCATGCAGAATCTAGTTTCCCAACCAGAGATTGAACCTGGGCCTCTTCATTTGGAGCATGGAGTCTTACCCACTGGATCACCAGGGAAGTCCCAAGGAATATGTAATCTTTAAAACAATCACTTTATTAAATTCTTTTTATTAATTATAACAGTTTTCAATCAATCCTTTGGGTTTTTGTAGTTAAAATAATCTACAAAGAAAAATAAATATATCCTTTCTTTCCAATAATTAATTTTTAACTTCATTATGTTTTTGGTGAGTGATTGTGGGTTTTCTAAGTTTATAAGAATAGTACTTGTTCATAGTAAAAATTTGTATATAGGAACTTATAAACGTTGTAGTTTTCTCCTAGGCTTACTACAATTCCACTACCCAAATGTAAACATAATTGATAGTTTAGTATTCTTCTTTCAAGTTTATCTCTACACATGAACTTCTGTGTTTGCATGTATATTTATTTATTAACAAAAATAGAGCTATATTATATACACTTTTCTGTAATTTATTTACTTTAACATATTTTAATATCAATAAATATAGTTCTACCTTATTTTAAATAGTTGCATATTATGCCATGTATAAAAGTTCTCTAATGTATATATCCAATACTCTGTTGTTGAGTTCCCCCCCCCCTTTTTTTTTACAGTATATACCCTTGCACATACATTTTCATATAGTTATATGACTTTTTTCTCCTGGACAGATTCTTAAAAGTGGAACTGTTGGGAAAACATTTTGCTTTTTTGTTTATGATAGTACCACTCTTGTGACTAAGGATGCACTGCATCAAGTAAATTAATTTTTTAAAGATGCTCTCCAGTGAATTGACATTTTTTTCTTACCTAGATTAAGTAACATAGCATGTTTAAAGCATTAAAAAAAAAATTTTTTTTTTAATTCTAGAGAATTTACAGCAGGAAAACTACTGGCTTAAGAAGCAAACACCTTATTTCTTGAAAATTACTTTCAGTTGCTAATTCACTGTAGAAGAAAATCTGACAATATATACTTTTTAGATTATAATTGTATAAACACACCAATATTAAAGATTTCTCTGGAATTTATGGACCATTGGAATACATCCATGTAATTTCACAAGGAAGAAGAGAACTATTTTCCTAAATACATTGCATTTACTCAGGATTTTAGTCTATCCTGCAGAGCTCTATTTTTGTATTCTCTTCCTTCAGCTGCAGGAAAAATAGACTGAGCTCTACATCTCTAAACCTTCATGACTTGGCCACACAGAGCTTTGAGGAAGGACACCATGACTAGGACTGGATGATATGCTTAGTCAAAACCCCTCTGGGATAGGGAGGGTGGGAGGGAGACGCAAGAGGGAGGAGATATGAGGATACATGTATATGTATAGCTGATTCACTTTGTTATAAAGCAGAAACTAACACACCATTGTAAAGCAATTATACTCTAATAAAAGTGTTAAAAAAAAAAAAGCCCTCTTCCTCCTTGGTGTCTGTCTAAAGTGGGGCTGGTGAAAGAAATTGTGAGACAGTGTATTGTCTCAAACCAAAGAGACTCAAAGAATATCAAAATGGCTACTATCTTTTGTAGTACAAAGGGGTAGCTTGTAAAATAGGTGGCAAAGAATAATAAGGATTTAGTCCCTGGGAGATTTCTTCAAGGTCTCCTTTGTTCCTCAGGACTTCTCTTCATGATTTGTTGAGGATTTACTATGTTTCTAGCATTATGCTTAGGATTAGGAATAAAGCACTAAGCAAGATAAGTCTGTTTAGAACAGCAGTCTTTACATTTTTTTCTAGTATACTCCCTGAAGTAATTTTGAAAAACTACATGGCCCCTTGTACTGTTTTAGGTTGATATATTGTTTTATTTGTGGGAGGAGCTCCATGCCCTTCTATTTTCAATCTTGATCCAGGCTCCCTCAAAAAGTTAGTTGATATATTACTTTAAAATTAAACTGAAAAAGGATGTAATTTCTGCCATTTGTGACTAAGCAACGAATCTATCACTCTGATGTTAAAATGGAACCTGTGATATGTTTCTTCAAAATATAGAACTTTTTCCACTAACAACTCCATTATATTAACATTTATTAATATTCTGAATTCTTATCAAGTTCTGATTGAAGAAAAAAATAATGAGACGTTTATCTAATAAAATGAAACTAAAAAAGGGCTGCTGAAGTCTTATCATTCACCGTTCTAACTGCATAAAAGCTGCTGAGTCATTTAAAGGATCTGCTTTTCTATTTCGATGTTTGAGTTCAGACTTTTATAATTTTAGAAAGAATGCTTAGGGAATATATGGTCCAATCTTCTATTCTCCAGGGAAGACAACTGAGACCCAGCGAGGCAAAATGATTTGCCAAAGTCTTGCAGCTGGTTGGTGAACTTGGGATCCTTAGTTATCACTTGGTGACTTTTTCATTATTGTGTGATCAGAAATGCTACAACCTCTTTAGTAGGTGTAAGTAAAAATTAATGAGAGTAGAAAGATCCTATATGCTACAAAGCAACTAAGCCCATGCGCCACAACTACTGAGCCTGCGCTCTAGAGCCCCGAGCCACAACTACTGAAGCCCACATGCCTAGAGCCCATGCTCCACAATAAGAGAAGCCACTGCAGTGAGAAGACTGCACATCACAACGAAAAGTAGACCTCACTCGCCACAACTAGAGAGAGCCCGTGCATAGCAAAGAAGACCTAATGCAGCCAAAAAATAAGTAAATAAATGAATTTTAAAAACCCAATAATAATACTGTATTGTGTACCAATGAGACAAAGTCCTAGATATAATCACTTCTTTTCACTTTCACTTGTATTTTTACCATTTTATTTCTTCCATTCTATCTATGAAACATTTTATTTAAAGTTCTGAATTAGTTTTACATTTCTATTTGGGACAAATTTACCATCGCTTTCTGTTTTTTGTACATCTTATTTCAATTTCACTGAGAAAAATGGAAATAAATTCAATTTCATTTTACAAAAGTAAAACCTAGAAGGACTGATTTTCATCATTTAGTGTCATAGATAACAGAGTTTGACAAATAATGCAATCTTTGAAGATAATTCTAGAATGCACCTTTGAGCCAATCGATACCAGTCCAATCAAATGGTTAGAAGAAACTTTTAAGACCTGTTATGCTAGTGAAATAGTTTAATTCTAGTCTAGCTCAATTACTACCAGTAATATAACAGATTTCTGGTATAGTCAAAACTCAGTTTGGTAACTAAATAAAGTTCATAAACAACTATGATGAACCTATAGGAATACTTTACTGAGTTACTATTCAAATTAATAGAAAAGACTTCAAACATGTTTAATAACTTCCTATTTGTGATACAATTTTCTAATATTAGAAATGAGAGGGACTTCCTTGGTGGCACAGTAGATAAGACTCCATACTCCCAACGCAGGGGACCCAGGTTCAATCCCTGGTCAGGGAACTAGATCCCACATGCATGCTGCAACTAAGAGTTCACATGCCACAACAAAGGAACCCATGTGCTGCAACTAAGGAGCCCTCCTGCTGCAACTCAGACCTGGTGCAACCAAATAAATAAATAAATAAAAAAGAAATGAGAAAATTAAGAAAAGGAACTAGATTAAAGAACTGGTATTGATATCTAAATTTGCTATTTTTCTTGCAGATTTCTTTGTCAGGTACAGGCTCTGACATAAAATACAAATGACTATTTTTAATGCTACATTTCGTATATACTTTTATGTTCTCCCAGGATAACTGAAGTCAACATATAGGGCAAACATTGACTGAGAATTAAACTAGATCATACATAAATTTATAATATGAAACAGAATGTGTACTGGGGGTTCCTCACTCGAAGAAAACATAAAATAAAACTTAGTCTAATATATATATGGTGATAATTCACCATGCAAGTTTCTACCATGAAATAGAAATGCCCTAAATGTCCAAAAGGGAAAATCCTTTGAGTGTAATGTTTGGCTCAAGTGAGGGACACCTGCTCTATTTATTTTATTTTATTCTATATCTTATTTTATATTTTATTAGTTTAAAAAATTAGGTAAATTGTTGTTTTGGCCTTCTCAGTACCCAGTTCTCTAGAGCTCATCTTAATCGTGTTTTCTCCTTATCTGCAGGCGTGCACACTCCTAATCCCATTACTTTGTTTGTGAATTGGTGCAGATTTTTCACCTTTACCCCAAACAAAATTCCAGGCTTATCTCTGCATTACCCATATCTGATCAAAGTGCTCAAACACAAGGACAAAGGGACCTCCTACTCTAGTTCTCCATTCTTCAGCCCACAGAAAAGTGGCAGAAGCTTTGAAGTTAGAGCTTTTTCATTAAAATCACCCAATTCTAAAGAGGGCTGATACCACACAAATCCCTAAAAGTGGAAAGGAAGAAGTCTAAAAATGTATTTTTCCTTTTGCTACAGAGATTTTTCCAGGAGTGGGAGTTAAGGGGTGGCATGGGGGTTGGGAGAGTTCAATTCCACTGAAATATACTTCAACTGAAATTGAATGAAGCCATGTTTATAAGCTGTTTTAAAATCACAGTAATATTATGAGTAATAAAGATACGCTTTAAAATTTGTACCATCGTTGCATTTTCAAAATCTAACTCTCTTATGTAGAGCTATTATACTTAAATATAAAATCAGAGGTGTGGGCTTCCCTGGTGGTGCAGTGGTTGAGAGTCCACCTGCCGATGCAGGGAACACGGGTTCGTGCCCCAGGCCGGGAAGATCCCACATGCCGTGGAGCAGCTAGGCCAGTGAGTCATGGCCGCTGAGCCTGCGCGTCCAGCTCCTGTGCTCCGCAACGGGAGAGGCCACAACAGTGAGAGGCCCGCGTAATGAAAAAAAAAATCAGAGGTGTGCTAGCACTGACTTGCAAAAGCCAATGTAAATTTTTAGGAATTTTTGAGCCAGTTGTCAAACACAGTCATTATTAAAAATCAAATTATATAAACTTAAAATTTTAATTATTTTCACAAGAAAGGTAATAAATACTCAAAACGAATTATATTTTACTATTACCCATGCCCTTGAGATTATGTCTATGGTATCTATATTAGGATTGCCAGATAAAATCCAGGATGCCCAGTTAAATCTGAGTTTTAGATAAATGATGAATACTCTCTTAGTATAAGTATGTTCCAAATATCACATGGAAATACTTATATTAAAAGAATTATGGAGACTTCCTTGGTGGTCCAGTGGTTAAGACTTCTTCCAATGCAGGGGGTGCAGGTTCGATCCCTGGTCGAGAAGCGAGGTTCGCACATGCCTCACTGCCAAAAAACCAAAAACATAAAACAGAAACACTACTGTAACAAATTCAATAAAGACTTTAAAAATGGTCCACATCAAAAAAAAAAAAAAAATCTTAAAAAAAAAAGAATTATGTGTTGTTTACCTGAAATTCAGATTTAACTGGACATTCTGGCTTTTTATTTGCTAAATCTGACAGATCCTGTATGGAGAAAATACTATATAATGATGCATTACAATACATTTCTTCCTTACTCCCTGTTCAGTGACTTTACATTGAAAGCTTGACATCAGTCATGGTGGGTATATTTACCCCATACATACCAACACACTCTACAAATCAGGACTCCCACCACCTAACCATTTGTTAACTATTGACCAGTACACTACCGAGTATCATATTAAAAATACTATATGATATTGTCCAGGTGTTTAGAATGAATTGATCCTTTGATTATTTGGTCATTACAATGAGAATAAATTAACTTGTGCATACGCTTTTATTATTTTCTCTGTGCTTATCATTCCATGAAGAAGCAATACAATTTTCACGAAACTTCTAATGGACAACTTTCGCCCTAAAGTTTTGAGGGAAACTGTGTTTTACTCAACATTAGGGTTCTCCATTAATCACTATAAAAATAAATACGTTTTAAAATTTTCTTACATATTTATTGCCTCTACAGAAATCCAATTAGATCTCCATATCTCCCAGTGTATTCTTTCAATTCATATTATCTATGAATTTGAGGTTAGAATAGTCTGGAGAATTGTAGAGAGAGGACTAATCCTGGGATAACAAGTTAATTAATGTGACAAAGATATGTAATAAAAGGTACTGTTTCTTTGTTCATTCATTTCTGTTGGAGCATATACTGATGCTTCTCATTACCATTAATATATTTTCAGAGGATGCAGCAAGCTAAATACAATTGCTTACAGGTCAATTGACTGAAAATATTTTCACTTTTCCTCTCCTTCAAATTAAATAAATGAAATAAGAAAATGGATCAGTTAATCATTTTAGTAGCTAGGCTGTGGGGAATTGAGGTCAGTGACCTTGGTGGGCTGATAAATGAATTTGATAAAAGGAGGACCGGCAAGATCAGGTTTCTGGTTGCCTTGTTTGAAGCATTTTTGTGTTCCGTATTATTCGTAGAGAGAGGTACAGGGCTAACAGCTCCAAACTCAAGTTCATCAGGGTTGCACAACAGACACAGGTGTTCCCAGGACAGCTAAGTCAGGATAGCACTGATTACCAGAAAATGTGAAAACCAAGGTAATTGTCTTCTAAATGTGCAACAGGCACAGAAGTGCACATTAGGATTACTGTACATGAAGTTTTCACCTGACTCTCATTTGCATCTTTCCATACTTTGCACCAGGAGCCTCATTCTTTTTCTACTTCTTCTTTTTCTCCCCCTCCTCCTCCTCCTCCCCCTCCCCCTCCTCCCCT
>NW_006779813.1:1623336-1628446 GCF_000442215.2 Lipotes vexillifer | reverse complement strand
CACCTCCTCCTCCTCCTTCTACTCCTTCTCTTTCCCCCTCTTGTTTTTTTTTTTTTTTTGTATTTCAAGAATCATAAGACCAATAATTTAAAAGCATGGGTAGTCATTTTCTTCATGCAGATTTAAACTAAAGTTCTATGCTTCTTTACACACTCTTGTTTACTATGTATTAATTAAACTAGTCTGGATTTGAGGAATGTTAATATTTTAATTGTGCTCATTTTCTTCCACCAAATGAGATTAGATTTTATCTCCACATACAAACTATTGTATCAACGGAAACTGAATGAATTTTCAGCATGGAATTCTCCTTACTTATGATAAGTCACTGAAATTTTGGAGTTTTGTGGTGGTTTGCCTACCCCGAGAAAAACATTGGTCTCTTTCAAGAGTCTCTTAAGTGTTGTATTTGCCTCCACTTTGCCTTCCTTCAGTCCATTTGTCATAGTGCGGCTTCAATGGTCTTCCAATATAAACTAATTGTGTCAACTCTGTCATCCTCTTCCTGTCCCCCTCATGCCTAAGATATTCCAATGGCTTCAGATTGCTTCCAGGAAAAAGCCCAAAATGTTTAATGTGGCCCTTGAGACTATTGAGTAGATTTGGGCTCACCTACCTCTCTAGCTTCATCTCTCACCATATGCTTACCACCTCTTACCTTACTCTCCCCACTTTGATCTCATAGGCCTTCTCTCAGTTGTTCCTACTCATCCTCTCTCTGGCCACAGGGCTTTTGAATATCTTATTCCTTCTGCCTAGAATATAGGTCAATAAAACGTTTTCTGTGAAGGTCCATGATAATCAAAATTTTAGACTTTGCAAATTATATGATTTCTCTCCCAACCACTTGAATCTTCCATCTGAGCTCTAAAGCTAATATGGGATGAGCTGAATGGGGTCCATGGACTATAATTTGCTGACCCTTGGCCTAGAATATTCCTTCTGCCCTTCTTTCCTAATGAACAGCTCTATATATCCTTTATCTCTTCCCCAAGGAAGACTTCACTGATATCCCTGACTAAATCAAATCCTCCTATATTCTCATAATACCACTGTTAATACCTTTATGATAATCATTACACTGCAACTATTACAGTGCCCATTAGTGATCAGAAGGAGCTTCTAAGGCTCTTGTTTATTCATTGTTATTCATTCACTGCTATTCATTCATTGTTATGTGCAATAAATGGGCACCTGTGATTTGTTGCCTTGTACATGACAGAGTAAAAGAGGTCATTGTTCTAGCCTCTGTGATTTAAGATAATGTATTCACTCATCCATTCCATTGACAAATTGCAAGGAGAATTCCAAGGTGTGTAATACATGAAGTCATTATTTCAGATATCGGGGTGAATGTTTTCCCACCTGAAAAATAAAGATAAAAATGGGGAAAAAACACAAAAATGAAAGCAATAAAGATAGTGCTTTGGGCACCAAGAGTATAATCTTATAGGTGTAGTCATTTGATTTGCAGGATACTGTTGGTTAAAGATGATATAGAATGTATTGCTGACACATCCACTAATTTTCTTCTTCCCACATGCTGGTCAGCTTGGGCAAGTTTCATAGCTTTCTTTTCGGCTTTCTAAGCCTAAATATCTAGAGACTTTTACATCACCTGCCAAACTTGAGAAGCTGCTGCACTATCAGAATCAGAAGAGATGCCACACTGCTCACACAGACTTTGGTCAGAACCAGATGTGCTCACCCAGCCCTCTTGATTCCTTATGTTACATGACAGCTATTTTCTGAAAAGAAGGCCAGGAAAAACAATACTCTATCAGTGGATGCAGACATAGGAACCAGACTTTTCAGATGATTCTGGTTGTTTTTGACCATGCACATAAGTTTATATGGATAGAGGCTAAGACTATCTTGAACAAGACTCGACATTATTGCTCACATTTCAGTTTAAAAGGGAAGCCGTCGCCAAGCACAGACTGTGTCAGGCACTGGTAAGCTTTACACTCAAGTCTGATTGATTTCAACTGGCTAGAAGTGAAATTTTATTTTCAAGGCAGAGTCACTTTAAATCAAATGCAAAAAAAAATCACGCATTCTTCCCTGTTTCCTCTCAACCAGCTGCATCTGGTCCATAGATTTGTTTGGTTTGGCTTTCACAGTGTTTAAACAACAACCCCAAATTGGATTTGTTGATATGGGAGATTTCATATAAAAATCTAGATTTCTGGCATCTGGGAAATCTGGCAGCCCTGGGTGACATTCCCATGTGGGAGGGTGGCTGGATGCTGTCCTGCTCAGATGAGTCATGGATTCACCAGGACTCTGTCCCTAACTGACCACCTTCATTCACTTATGCCACCTATGCCAGTAAGTTTGAGTTTGCCCTTGCCAGATAGCAAAGAGTCTCAGTAGCACAGAAATTTTTTTTTTATTTTGCAGTACGCGGGCCTCTCACTGTTGTGGCCTCTCCCGTTGCAGAGCACAGGCTCCGGACGCGCAGGCTCAGCAGCCATGGCTCATGGGCCCAGCCGCTCCGCGGCACGTGGGATCTTCCCAGACCGGGGCACCGAACCCGTGTCCCCTGCATCGGCAGGCGGACTCTCAACCACTGCGCCACCAGGGAAGCCCTGAACTGAAGATTTGTTTTTTTTTTTTTTTTTTTTTGCGGTACGCGGGCCTCTCGCTGTTGTGGCCTCTCCCGTTGCGGAGCACAGGCTCCGGACGCGCAGGCTCAGCAGCCATGGCTCATGGGCCCAGCCGCTCCGCGGCATGTGGGATCCTCCCAGCCCGGGGCACGAACCCGTCTCCCCTGCATCGGCAGGCGGACTCTCAACCACTGCGCCACCTGGGAAGCCCTGAACTGAAGATTTTTAACTCTTCTGTGACCTCGCCAATTTTCTTTTGATCTTGACTGTCAGAATGGAAAGGCTCTTTTCTACTTGATTTCATCTTTCCTACTTAAAACCATTAAAAAAAAAATACTGGTTGTATTTCTAGTGATTTTTTTTTCCTGATTATAAAATCAATCAGGTTCATTTGGTAAAATTTGGAAAATATGGAAAAAACACAATGAAATAGCGAATATCACATAATTCTATCACTCAGAGATAACCACTATTCACATTATATTATATGCTTCCATTGTCAATGAATATATATATATATACATACATATAGCTTATAAAAAATAGACTCATGCTGTGTATACTATTTTATAACAAATATTTCCCCATGTCAATGGATATTATTTCTACAACATAATTTTCAGGGTTCCCTAATGTCCTAAACATAGATATAATAATATAAAGTGCAAGCACCATTCTAAGTACCTTGGAAGTATTGTTTAACACACACACAAAATACAGTAGGTGGTTTTATTATCTCCACTTTACATATGAGAAACTGGTACCCACAGAAATAGTGTGGTAGTATTTGATTTGGATACATAAGCTATTCAATGGCAGAGTTGGGACTGGACCTCTCTGAGTCTAGATCTAGAGCGACATCCTTAGCCCCCTGCTCCATAAGTCTCACTGAACCTTCAGGAGTCCTTTTAAAAATAGCAAATAGGACTTCCTGGTGGCACAGTGGTCAAGAATCCGCCTGCCAGTGCAGGGGACACAGGTTCGAGCCGTGGTCCGAGAAGATTCCACATGCTGCAGAGCAACTAAGCCTGTGCACCACAACTACTGAGCCTGCGTGCCACAACTACCGAAGCCCGCATGCCTAGAGCTGGTGCTCCACAAGAGAAACCACTGCAATGAGAAGCCCGCGCACCGCAACAAAGAGTAGCCCCTGCTCACCGCAACTAGAGAAAGCCTGCACCCAGCAAGGAAGACCCAACAAGCCTAAATAAATAAATTAATTAATTAAGTTAATAAATAAAAATAAAAGTAGCAAATAGATTCCTATTAAATTCTTCAATTTAGCACAGCCATTTTGTTGGGCCAATGTCATGATTCCTTGTTTCACTTTATCCTTTCATTTCCTTCACAAACTAATATTTATTTTTAGTAGTAATTGTCTTTGCCATCAATTGAGATTGTGCGTGCAGATATGTACCCTACCCCATGTCTTGACAGGTTCAATAAACGGTAGTGAAGAATAATTCTTATTTTCTTTTTTTTCTTTTCTTTCCTCTTCTCTTCTTTTCTCTTTCCTCCCTCCCCTCCCTTTCTTCCTTCCTTCCTTCCATTCTTTCATTCTTTCTTTATTTCTTGCTAGATTTTAGTTATTTGGTTTTACTCACTAGGACCAAGCTACACTAAAATACATACAATATTTTATGAGAAAAAAAGAAGCCTGGTTTCATAATTCCAAATGAAGCCTTCAGGCATTTCACAATAATACATGTTACAGTTTTAAAGAATAAAAATATTGAATGGTGAGAACTTTAAAATATCAAAGGGACTTTCAGATGGCTACTTTACAATCTGACACCTACCTTTAACTTAAAAAGCAAAATTTTATAATCTGAGTTTTCTCTTTACACATTAATGAAAACCATGGAAATTTTGTGGAAAAATAAATCTTTACATCAAAAAGGAACTTGGAAATTTAAAAATATGAGTTGATATTTTGTTTCCCAGAGCTGATACTGGAAAAGTAAACCACAAATGAAACTGCTAGATGACACTAAGAGTAGTAATAATGTTATTTTTCTGATGTCAGACAGATGGAAAAAGGAAGTACGCACTTTTGCAACTGAACTGAACTAAGACTACTCAATGATCCCAGATTTGGTTGATTAGATGAGTCTGGCTGCTAACAGAGCTTCCCAACAAGCAGGCCATGGCACAAAGGAGATCAACAGACAAGATGCCAAAATCATCAGCAAGACCTGCCATTGGATTCCCTCAAGACTTTTCTGTGAGTGCTGGTATTAATCATTGAATATGTATACAGCAATGCCATGCCCTATGCAATAATTATCATATATTTATCTCACTTTGCTCCACTGGAATTATTTTACTAATGAGTGATTGATAAAAAGAAATAGGAAAATGGTTAAGAGCAAAAGATTTGGCACGGTTTGAGGTTTGAATCCCAGCTCTGCAATGTACTGTCATGGACAACTCGTGTTTTTGCCAACCCAGGGTCCCCTCCTTCATCTTCTGGAAGTAGCACTTTCTTTTTCCCTTAGGGA
>NW_006779813.1:1607785-1623326 GCF_000442215.2 Lipotes vexillifer | reverse complement strand
CTTTCCCTATTTACGCCAATAATAAAGATCCCTACTGTCCTCTTGAAAAATAGTTAGGCATGTGACCCAAGCTTGGCCAATCAGATTTAACCTACCAGAAGTTAGAATTGTGAGCCATGTCCAAAGGAAGTGAGCATAATGGATCGTCTCTATGGTGTTTTCCTGAAGAAAACATTAGTTTCCTTCCATTAGTTCCTACTACCTAGATGTTGGAAATTTGTGTTTCTTATTCTTCCAATTTTTGTGTTTCTTATTCTTCCAATGATCCAGTTATTTTTTCCTCTTTGATTCTGTGAGCTACTCCATGTTCTCCCAATATGTTTCAGCTTTACTTCAGTTAACCAGAATCTGTTTCTCTTGTTTATAAACAAAGAACTTGAATATCTAACTAAATTAGGTAAATCATAACTCTAAATTCCATGGACTTCAGCAAATGTAAAATATCCAGTTCAAGCTATAACTAAATCTATTACAATAGATTTATAATAATGACCTCAACATGCTTGACAATACAAAATCTATTATTTTGGTAACTGTACAATGTTTTTTTTTTTTTTTTGCGGTACACGGGCCTCTCACTGCTGTGGCCTCTCCCATTGCGGAGCACAGGCTCCGGACGCGCAGGCTCAGCGGCCATGGCTCACAGGCCCAGCCGCTCTGCGGCATGTGGGATCCTCCCGGACCGGGGCATGAACCTGCATCCCTTGCATCGGCAGGCGGACTCTCAACCACTGCGCCACCAGGGAAGCCCTGTACAATGTTTACATCATCTTCCTAAGAAGTTACCTCATATGTAAAATTTTGAAAATACTGCCTTTATCCCAGACTTGTGAGGATTAAATGAGAATGTGTCTGGAAAATGTCTAGCACAGTCCCCCCTAGCGTAAGAGATCTATATCTGTTGGCGGTTATCACTATACAAAGTCTGTAAGCATGAAGGTCTCAGTCCAAGGCAAGTTCAAACATTAAATGGGTGATGCTAATAGTTAGTCATAGTCTCTGAGTTTTTGACAGTGCAGGAATGACTGCTATTCAGACTAGAAAACCTAGCTGATAATTTGAACATTTTAGTGGAATACTGATCTGGTATTCAGTTTTAATAAATAGATTTGATCTGAAAAAAGAAAAAGAAAAGAGCCAGTTTCTATAAGAGCATCTAATCAAGATTTTCACTATGCAAGTGAGCAGTTTTGATTTTCCCCAGGAACTTATGGTATTTTGCTCTAAATAATGAAGTGATCTAGTGGGGAGGTATTTTCAGATTTATGTCAACGAAAGGAATAACTAATCTAGTCTTTGCTGTATATGTATGTTAACATGGATGTATACTTAGCACATAATAGAACGAATTGGAATTGTTCTTAAGATTTTGTGGAATACAGATGTGCAGAGAATTAAAACCAAATCTGAGATATCCTCGGCTATTCATTCTAATTGACTCATGTACGTGAATGTTTAGATTTGTACAACATTAGTCTCATTCTAGAAGGCATTTGGCATAGAAAATTTTTAGTTAAAGCTTCTTCTGCAGAAGCTGAGGTTTAAGAGTGTCAGGTCATTTGTTTCTGTTTCCACAGTTTTCAAAATTTTACTCAGTATGGAGAAAGCACACCAATGACCTCTGTTTCCAAGAGCCTTTCCAATGAGCTTACATTACAAAAGTCATTTAACCTGTTCCAATGAGGCAGCCCAATTTTGCTAGCAGAATGAGAGGAGGAAGGTGTTGTCAAAGGCTCTTATCCAAAGACCATTTTCTCTTGGCAAGTCAACAGAATTCCGATTTCATTCAGATTCCTAAATCTCAAGGCAGGTTGTGATCTACAGGGAATGAATCTCACGGGTCTTAGCCAGTCACGGTAATCTGGTTCCTGTGCGCCAGTAGTTGGTCTAGTGTTTTGCATATGACCAACTTCTGGCTGAAAAGATGTAAGGGAATGTGTTGGGAGAAGGAGCGTCTAGAAAAGAGTATTTTCCTGGTTAAAAATACAGAGAATTGTGAAAAGCCCTTTGACCTCTAAGCCTCTCTTCTTGTCTTGAAAGTAGCTAAGTGAGGATAACTTGCTTGTAGCTACATCTGTCTTCCTGTAACCATGAAGTGATGAGATGACTGGATAAAGAGACACTGTACTAAAAATGGCAGAGTGGAAATATAAAAAGAGCCTGAATACTTGATGTCATTTTTAGCTACTGCTCCCAAAATGGAACCCAGAACTGCCTACCTCTGGACAACTTGTTAGCTGAGATCATTGAAAGTCTTTCTTCCTTATCTTTTACTTGCAGGTGAAAGCATTCATAAGGGCAGTAACACTTCTTTAAGCCCCTTAGTTTTAAATGCTTTATATTACCAGACAAAAGGATCGTCTGACAGTAAAGTGAAGAGACACTGGAAATTCCTGCATTTTAATCTTTCAAAAATGAACTCGAAATTCTGTTCAGTGTTTTACTAGCAGATATCAGGGGGCCCTTTATATTTGCTAGAACTTTCAGAGTAAGTACCTACTAGTATAGCAAGCTTGGTTGGCAGGACAAATCTTACAATAAGGAATTGTGAACGGGCCCTGTAAGGAAAACTAGCAGTTCTCCGGTCTTAGAGAGAATTTTAGAATCAGCATAAAAGAAATTGATTACTGATAATTTGGAACTCAAACCATTCTTCAGTATCTGCAGAAATTAGGAGTGGGGCATTTGTTTGCATAGAAAGTGGCAAAACTTTGAAAACACATTGGATATTAAAGAATAAAAATAAGTGAGAAACATTTTATTACTATAGAGAGCACTGTAGCCTCTGGAGCCCTGTAGCCTATTTTTCACAGATAGAGAATTCTGGAAGCTGTAATCACAAAGACTGCTGTGCTCTTAAAGATGCCCTGCAGGCTTCTGATGCTGAGGTGATTTCCTGAATGCACAATATGCCTGAGAAGAAACTTCTGAGGGAAAAACTTGTTTTGTCCGTTAGCAGAGTGACTTTCAAACTTTTTTTAAAACCCTGACTCATAGTAAGAAATACATTTTACATGTCTAGTATAAGTATGCATGTGTATGTGTACATACGCATGACTGAAATAAGTTTCATGAAAAGATACTTATTCTTTTATTGTGTGATGCACTCTCAGATATTCTATTTTAGTCTTTCTGTTTTCTTTTCCCTTCCATTTTTTTAAAAAATTAATTATTTATTTTTGGCTGTGTTGGGTCGTCTGTGCTGCGCGCAGGCTTTCTCTAGTTGCGGTGAGTGGGGGCTACTCTTCGTTAAGGTGCGCAGGCTCCTCATTGCAGTGGCTTCTCTTGTTGCGGAGCACGGGCTCTAGAGCACAGGCTCAGTAGTTGTGGCGCATGGGCTTAGTTGCTCCGCAGCATGTGGGATCTTCCCGGACCAGGGCTTGAACCATGTACCCTGCATTGGCAGGCGGATTCTTAACCACTGCGCCACCAGGGAAGCCCCCCTTCCATTTTTAAAAAGGGCTGGTTTTAGCCTACTAAACTGATTTCACCGCCCGCTAACGGGTTACCACTTGCAGTTTGAGAAAGCACTGAGTCAGGATAGTTTCTGCAGCAGGTTACAGCTCCTATGAGTTCAACAGGCTTGAACAATATGGAAACTTGTCTTAGAGAGCAGAGAGTCCAGAGATAGGGCAGAGTTTAGGGCTGCTTGTCAGTCACCCAGGTGCTTTCTCTCTGCTCTGACTTCTATAGCGCCGTCTTCAATCTTCGGCTGCCTTCCTTGCAGGCTTAATAAAGCAAAAGTGTGTTGGACTTTTTCAGTTATTCCTTCAGACCCACCCTCTGCCCTTCTGTGTCTCTCTGTGCCCTGTGAGGCCCACCTGTAAGGATTACATGAGTGGGCTCCCTCATCTGCTGGCTTCTGCCTGGATTCCGCCAATAGGAAGACCCTGAAGGAAACTGAGCAGAGAGAAGAGAATGAAGCTGGGATATTTATTCATGTGGCTTCCTCCTTGTGAGGTCAAGGTGTGCTGACCACATTCCTTAATCCAAGTCACAGTTCTCAAGGTGACCCTCTCTCCATCACTCTCTCCTGGGTTCTGTAACCCCTGCCCCTTGTGCCTTTTGGGAATGAGTGTGATGAGAGCTCTCCTGCATCTTGCCCTAAGGTGCTGTTTTATTCCTTGTGCTCTCATTTCACTCTGCCCCTACCTTTGTAATTCCCTTTTATTAAATCATTTTAATTAATTCGGTTGTGTCAGGACTTAGTCGCAGCAGGCGGGCTCCTTAGTTGTGGCATGCAAACTCTTAGTTGTGGCGTGAATGTGGGATCTAGTTCCTGGACCAGGGATCAAACCCGGACCCCTACATTGGGAGCACGGAGTCTAAACCACTGCGCCACCAGGGAAGTCCCTTAAATCATTATTGAATGATGTTAATTTGAGTGTGGCAACAGTATCTCAGTAAGGCTAATATCAGCTTCCAAAATCAACCATGCTCACCATCATCGGGGAGGGATAGATTGGCTACTTTTCCTAGAAACCCTGAGATTGGCTCTCTGCATTCCCTTTCAGCTCAAATGGACAATCCCTATCTGCTTCTGAGAAGTCAGTGGAGGGGGAAAGGAATTGCCATGATCAGCTTAAACTAGGCGTCTGAGCTGGAATGGTTGTCAACCAATCACACTATGACATTGAACCCTGAAGGGCCAAATAGAAAAGCAACTCTTTTGTAATTAGAAGACTACGATGATGCAATAGGAGATTTAGCCCAGCATCATGGCAACAAGTAAATAAAGGTAGTTATTTTAGTGGCAAATCAAATTACTTAATTATATCTTCACTAGCACTTTGGGATGACTGATCCAAACACCAAAATGATGTTTTTTTTTCTTTTTTTTTTTTTTCAGCCACAAAGAACCGAGCCGGTTTCCCTGTGCCATGCGGCTGCTTCCCACTGGCTATCTACCTTACGTTTGTTAGTATATATATGTCCATGTCTCTCTCTCGCCCTAACACACCTCACCCTTCCCCCTCCCCATATCCTCAAGTCTGTTCTCCAGTAGGTCTCTGTCTTTATTCCTGTTTTACCCCTAGGTTCTTCATAACATTTTTTTTTCTTAAATTCCATATATATGTGTTAGCATACGGTATTTGTCCTTCTCTTTCTGACTTACTTCACTCCGTATGACAGACTCTAGATCTATCCACCTCATTACAAATAGCTCAATTTCGTTTCTTTTTATGGCTGAATAATATTCCATTGTATATATGTGCCACATCTTCTTTATCCATTCAGGCACTTAGGTTGTTTCCATCTCCAGGCTATTGTAAATAGAGCTGCAATGAACATTTTGGTACATGACTCTTTCTGAATTCTGGTTTCCTCAGGGTATATACCTAGTAGTGGGATTGCTGGGTCATATGGTAGTTCTATTTGTAGATTTTTAAGGAACCTCCATACTGTTCTCCATAGTGGCTGAACCAATTCACATTCCCACCATGTTTTTGTTTTGAAATGAATCTTTCTTTCACAAAATATATTTTCTTTTGCCAGTTGGAGTTGGGATAAAATGGCAAGATTATATAAGACTTCACATGCACCATATTAAACAAAGAGAAGTTTAATAGGTACTTCCTGTACTCATTGGTAGAAATCTATCTGTAAATCAAATTTCATATGATCACACAACGTATTATTGGTTCCAGAAGCTGATCCAAAATTGGGAGAAAATGGGTTTAGTGGAAGTTTCCTCTCTTGCTTTGTATATTACCCCAGAAATGTTCTAGTGATCAGGGCAGGACCATGCCAGAGCTGGGGAAGGCCACGTCCCCATTGTGGTCTCTTCTTCTTTTCTTCTCTGGAAGACAAGATATAG
Source organism: Lipotes vexillifer (assembly GCF_000442215.2). Taxonomy (NCBI): domain Eukaryota; kingdom Metazoa; phylum Chordata; class Mammalia; order Artiodactyla; family Lipotidae; genus Lipotes; species Lipotes vexillifer. Next base: position 1,617,508 of record NW_006779813.1, on the reverse strand, counting down.
ATGTTCATGTGAAGAATTGTACTGACCCTGAATAGGTTTATTTAAAAAATTAAAATTAGGACAGAATTTCCTCTCCAGTGCTAGCAGTAAGGGTGCTCCAGAAAGTTGCAGCAGCACCTTCATCCTGAGGCTGGTGTCAATCAGGGCCATAGGAGGTTGATATGTTGAATATTTTCCATTTCTTTTCCCTCCCTACCCTCTCTCCCACCTTCTCCATCCTGCTCTGTTCTCTGCTCAGACAATAGCAGGTCAAGGTCACCTTCCTCCTTCCTTCTACTTCCCACCTCTCCTTACACAGTAGGATCAGACTTATAGGTAGACCTAATCGCCTTTCCTGATTTTTTTCTTTGGTCACTGTCTAAGTGGAATGCCCTAAGTAGATGAGAGAGCAGAAAGAACAATGAATTCTAGGGCCACACAGTGGGTGCTTTAGGAAATTAAAATATCCTGGATTGGGGCTTCCCTGGTGGCGCAGTGGTTGGGAGTCCGCCTGCCGATGCAGGGGACATGGGTTCGTGCCCCGGTCCGGGAAGATCCCACATTCCGCAGAGCGGCTGGGCCCGTGAGCCATGGCCGCTGAGCCTGAGCGTCCGGAGCCTGTGCTCCGCAACGGGAGAGGCCACAACAGAGAGAGGCCCGCGTGCCGCAAAAAAAAAAAAAAAAAAAAAAATAATGGATCAAAGAGCACTGAGGCAGATTGCTCGTTACTGCCTCCTGCCTCAGCCTCTGGAAATTCTCTGGACAATAGTATGGGTTGAGCTGCTGCTTCTGGGGCTCCACATTAAGTCCAGATGGAATTCCCTGAGGCCCTGGCCTCAGAGGTTAGGCTGAGAGTGACTGCTAGCCCTGGTTGTTTCACCAGCATCTCCCCTGGGCTTCTCCAAACTTGGCCATGGCTGTTCTGACAGTGCTCACCATCCTTGCCCTTCTCTGCCACTCTCACTCCACTTTGCTTTCCACTTCTCCCCACGCGTCCTCTCACATGAACCTTTTCTCCTTTCTCTTTCCAAAGCTTTTACTTGTGTCAGTTGAGTGACAGTAACTTCTGGAACTGTAACTCAGTCCTGTAGGCTTTTTGTCATTTAATGAAGCAGGCGAAGGTTTAGAGTAGTTGTTTGTGTTCCCAGAGCATCTAAGTGCATTTCTCTAACTCCCAAAGTCAGCTAATACAGGGAGTAAGTAGTATTTTGTGGCACATGATACAATCAGAAGATCTATCAGAAGACCTAGGGAATTAAGATGTATATATTTGAGGAAAATATTGAATTCCATATAAGACAAAGACATTTAACATCTGCCCAAGTTCTCTCTCATTCCCTTTCTTTCTTTCTTCTCCCTTTCTCCCTGTCTTTCTTCCTCCTTCCCTTCCTCTCTCTTTCTTTCCCTTCCTTCCTCCCTCCCTCCCCCCTTTCTTTCCTTCCTTCCCTTCCTTTCTTCCTTCCTTCCTTTCTTCCCTTCCTTCCCTTCCTTCCTTCCTTTCTTTCCTTCCTTCCTTCCTTCTTTCTTTCTTTCTCTTTTCTTTCTTTCTTTCTTTCTTTCTTTCCTTTCTTTCTTTCTTTCTTTCTTTCCTTTCTTTCTTTCTTTCTTTTTCTTTCTTTCTTTCTTTCTTTCTTTCTTTTTTATTTCTTTCTTTCCTTCCTTCCTTCCTTCTTTCTCTTTTTCTTTCTTTCTTTCTTTCTTTCTTTCTTTCTTTCTTTCCTTCTTTCCTTCCTTCCTTCCTTCTTTCTTTCATCTAGCCATCCACCTATTCATCAAACCACCCATCCATCCTCTTACCTACCTACTTACCTATCACTAAATAATAGCTGCTGGGCAACTGGGCTCTTTGTTTTCATGTAGAGAGCATATTTCAAGGAAGTAGATTTCTTTCTTTTTTAAAAAAACAATTGTAAAGTTACCTTCCGGTTTGCTTAGTTTAGGTGGAGTAAAGAAAGTGATGTCACCTGTGGAACACTGGATCCTCAGGGCAAGTACCTGCCCTGGATACAGGTGATGCCACCTCCTCCTAGTGTCCCTGAGGCCTCTGCCTGGGTCTGGTTCACTGGTGGGCCATGGGTGGTGAATTCTCTGGAAGGTTATTTCATAACATGTTTGCACATTGTTTTGGAGTGAAGGTTGCCAGAGTTTAAGATGTTGGATTCCATTTTACTTCCCATCTAGGAGGAGACATTGTCGTAAAGATATTTTTCTAAAGAAATTCTTCACATTGGGGGTGGATCCAGGTTTTGGTGGATATTAGGTTATACAATTTTGTAGATCATCTTTAAGGAAAAGTATATAAAAGTGGTTATGAAATTAAATATTTAATTAAAATTAGAAAATAATCTCAACAAATTATACTTTAAAAATACGGAATATATCATAAACATCACAAAATCTGGAAAAACAATATAATATTTATTATTAATTAACTACTTGGCACACCTTTCTTATATTTTGCCTGTGTACTCCTAAGTTTCCTCTTCATATGATAATGGCTTTTAAAAATAATTTTTTGGGCTTCTCTGGTGGCACAGTGGTTAAGAATCTGCCTGCCAATGCAAGGGACATGGGTTCAAGCCCTGGCCCAGGAAGATCCCACATGCCATGGAGCAACTAAGCCAGTGCACCACAACTACTGAGCTGTAGAGCCTGAAAGCCACAACTACTGAGTCTATGTGCCACAACTACTGAAGCCTGCACGCCTAGAGCCTGTGCTCCGCAACAAGAGAAGGCAGGACAGTGAGAAGCCCGCGCACAGCAACGAAGACACAACACAGCCAAAAATATAAATAAATAAATAACTAAATTTATTTTTAAAAAATAACAATTTTTCATGAAGAAAATAGAAAGTAATTCAATCTGCTAGTATGTTTGATTGAAATTTATTTATTATTGATAATTGAGATGAATCAGACATTCAACTTCTCACAGAAATTCTGTTTGCAATATTGCTAAGTGTGTTTTACAAAAGAAGGAAATCTGATAAATTCTGTTTTGCATAATAACTATTCAAAAAGAAAGATAAAGAAATATGTTTCATTTATTGTTGCATATTTGCTATTATCAAGCATGTTTTTAACAGGAGTGAATTTCCAATTTGACTAGATGTCATGAAAAGTAAATCTTCCACTGAAGATTTAAACATCTGATGATTGGAAGAATTTTCCACAGACTAGTTTCTGGCTCCACGTGTTTCAAACATCTTTTCTCCTCTGTTGCTGGTAGACTGTGATGCCAAGTGCCATAGAGAACACTCATAGACTGATACAGCCTCTGGGCCCCATCTTTTTTTTTCAACTTGAAGTATAGTTGATTTACAATGTTTCAGGTGTACAGAAAAGTGATTCAGTTATACACACATATATATGTATATATGTGTATATATATATATATATATATATATATATATTCTTTTTCAGATTCTTTTCCATTATAGGTTGTTACAATGTATTGGATATATTTCCCTGTGCTGTACAGCAGGTCCTTGTTGTTTATTTTATATATAGTAGTGTGTAACTGTTAATCCCAAACTCCTAATTTATTCCTTCCACCGTTTCCCCTTTGGTAATCCTAAATTTGTTTTCTAGGTCTGTGAGTCTATTTCTGTTTTGTAAATAAGTTCATTTGTAACATTTTTTAAAATCCCACATATAAATCATATTATATATTTGTCTTTCTCTGTCTGACTTATTTCATTTAGTATGATCATCTCTAGGTCCATCCATGTTGCTGCAAATGGCATTATTTCATTCTTTTTATGGCTGCGTAATACTCCATTGCATATATACATATATATATATATATATATATATATATATAAACATATATATCACCCTTTCTTTATCCATTTATCTGTCGATGGATGCTTGGGTTGCTTCCATGTCCTGGCTATTGTAATCTTTTTGAAAAGTGTCCTTTCTGCAGGCGATTCAGTACCACATTTTTTGCATTTTTCTGCTTTTTGTTGATTTTGTTAGTTCAGTGACCCTGAAGTGTAGTGCTAAAGTGCTGTCTAGTGTTCCTAAGTAGAAGATGGTTGTGAGGTGCCTTGTGGAGAAAATACATTTTGAATAAGCTTCATTCAGGCAAGAATTATTATAGTCTGTAGGTGGTGAGCTCAATGTCAATGAATCAACAGTATATATTATATGTCTTTAAACAGAACCACATATAAAATAAAGTTATTGATATGTATTGATCAGTTGACAAAAATGTTGTGACCAGGGGCTCACAGGAACCTAACCTTGTATTTCTTCTAGGAGCAACGATTCAATATTCACTAATTCAGCTCTCATGGTGACTTTATAAAATTGTATAATTACTGCAAATAACAAGAGTCAACTGTCTACTACCTTAGCAAATTTTATAAAGCATATGATCATGTGAACACATCACTAGGGTTTCTCACAAGGCCTTGGAAGATACCTGTGCAAGTCAGGGACCTGGAAAGTTAATCTCTGTTTTTTATGACTCTGGGCTGCAGGAACCCAGAAATCATTTAAGCACTTTCCCCAGAGGAATAAGATGTACTTTCTTTGCTTTTAGAAAATGGGAAAATGAGCCTAAAATGCCACTGATCCACTTGGTGGTCATCACTTTGTGGTGGTTATCTAATTCTGATCTGCCTCCAATTATTGCTATTTACTACAGGGTGATTAACTAGGAAAGCAAAAGCCTGATAATTCTCATGAAAATTAGTGATTGTTTTTCCTTCTCTTAATAGTTGACTTTAATAAGAAATTTTCTTATGTTTCCTTCTGAAAAACATTAACAAAATGAGAATAATCACCACACAATAAGGGCTTATTGTGTGAGGCAGATTTTATATACTATGGCATTCAGCCTCAACTATTATTGAGGCAGGTGGTATCATAACTTTCTTACCAAACTCAGCAACAACTGGTTGAGAGGTTGAACTACTTGCCCAGGATCACAAACTTGTAAATGAGAAAACTGGTCTTGGAACCTGGTCCATTTATCTCCAACAGTCATGTTCTTTCCACTCAACTGTCTTGTCCTTCAGAGGCAGATCAGCCGAGTACACACAGATATTTAACGGGATGTAGTCTTCTATTCCTGTCTAAGGAACTGGAGAAGACTCATAATCGGGGAGCTTGAACCAGTAGTTCTGACTCTGTGTGACTCTTTTTGTTCGTCCCACATCATTCCTGGCCCTTGAAGTCTGGTCTGGGATGAGATGTTGGTCTTTGCTTATCAACCCATAAGGTGGAGGTTCTCTGCCTTTCTTACTGAGATGCTAGGCCTGTTTTTACTTCTGTGACCTTTGTCTGTGTTCAATATCAGCATCATTTTCCCCATGATGATGGGGGTGGGGAGCAGGAGGGCACAGTGGTGTGAGTGCCAAACGTGAAACAGAATTCTTTTTTTTTTTTTGCGGTGTGCAGGCCTCTCCCTGTTGTGGTCTCTCCCGTTGCAGAGCACAGGCTCCGGACGCACAGGCTCATGGGCCCAGCCACTCCGCAGCATGTGGGATCGTCCTGGACCGGGGCACGAACCCGCATCCCCTGCATTGGCAGGCGGGCTCCCAACCACTGCGCCACCGGGGAAGCCCAATGAAACAGAATTCTTATCTCCAGGTCCCGTGGGTCCAAACTATACACCACAGCTCCTTGGGACACCCCAACAAAATCACAGGAATGCCAAGGAATGATTCAAATTTCTGAGGAAACCACAGCGATATTCAACATCTGCTGAATAGCACATGAATCAATAGTTCAAGGGAATTCACAGTTTCAAAATGAGATCACATTACATTTCTCTTGATGAAATATCTTTTGTTTTTTAATTGGGGTATCGTTGTTTTACAGTGTTGTGTTAGTTTCTACTGTACAGAGAAGTGAAGCAGAGTTCCCTGTGCTATACAACAGGCTCTCATTACTTATCTATTTTATACATATTAGTCTTTATATGTCAGTCCCAACCCCCATGTCATCCCACCCTTGGTGAAATATGTCTGCAAAGTTGTTTTTTTTTAGAGATTGCTGTGATAAATAGGAATTTTACCTGATTCTAAGATTTCAGAAGCTGTGTGGGGCTCAACAGGCACACACATCCTATTTGTAAGTAATTGTGACTATTAAGAATGAAATGGCTATTATTTCTTCTTTCGAATTATGCTTTTTTTTTTTTCTTTCCCCAAACAGCTAGTAAATTGTTAGGACAAAAGTACTTGCTCTGTGGTTTGGACCTAACAACTTAATAAATAGAATATTCAGGTATCTTTCTGGACTTATAGCATCAGGAAGAAATTACTGAGACACTAAGGGCACCATGAACTGAGAAGCTTGGGAAGCTCTGAGCTCCGTCCTGGGAAACAAGCTATAGTACTTTAAATGTTTCCTTTTTAAATTTTTTATCAGACCAAATATCAGTTTTATTATTGATAAATTTAGAAAATATGGTTTTACATCAGTAGCCCACTGGATTTGCTAATTCGTCAGACCTGAGTTAAACAGATTTATCCACGTGATCACAGGATGCAGGTAGGCTAAACCCAGTACCCCCCAGGGGAAGACCCCTTGCCACGAGACACAGAGCAAACGAGGACATATGTATTTTGCAGATAGGTTGGTTCACAAAAACAGGCAAGAGAAAAAGAGTCTGAGGGTGGGAAAATTCAGTTTCATCAGATAAGTCACTCATTGCCCCTGCTTAGGGGGAAGAGGGAGGGGGAAGGAAGAAAGATCAGGAATATTCCCGGTGGCAGTGTCTCCACACGGAAACCTGAATCAAGGGAAATGGAAATTCCCCCCATACACAGAATGAGTGGTAGGGGCTGGACATGGAAAAACAATACCTTGTGTTTTAGCAAATAAGTTTTCATTTCCTTGCTAGTGAGTCTGAAGCATTTTTCACATTATCAAATTGTCTTAGCTCTTACGTGAATTGTCTTTTCATGACAAGTACATTTTTTAGAGGCCATTAAAAATTTACCCTGTCGGAAAGGAATATTTGTGATAAGGCTGGACAGGGAACGGAGTAGAGAAAGAGCTCTAGCTGAGGATGGGGAAAATACTTAATCAGTTCCTAGCATTTTCACCCATGATGAAAATCGTTTCTCTGTCAAGCTCTCTGTATTCTTGAGAGAGTCTGAATTTCTTCCCTTGCAAATGCCTTATTGCCCTCACGCTTCTCTCTTCCAGGGAAGCCTGAACCACAGATAAACGTCCACACTTGCTTTGCCTTGACTACACAGGGGAGAGATGGGCCTGCCGAGAAAATGCCACAACCAGCAGAACTGGAATCACTGCACGTTCGTAATTACCACACTCAGCACAGCCCTGCAAACTCGCTCAGCTTCTCTAGAAAGCTTGCTCTCATTCTTTGAAACTTCAAGCCTTTTTCCTTCTCTAAGAAGGAGACGCACACTCCCACACACCCACCACCCACTCTCAGCAATGAATCATGTATTAGGCTGCGGAGAGAAAGCTGAAGACATCAGTCAGGAAGCACCTTACGTCCCCACCACTAAATCCATCCACTGCCTGCGTTTACACCAGTCTGTCTTCTCCTTTCTCTTCCCTAATGAAAATGAGCAACAGCTCACCTTCTGTCAGAAGTTGATCACAGGTACACTGAATGCCATACCTACTTCCTTACCTGCCTCCTTCCTCCCTCCCCTCCTTATTCCCCTTCTCCCTCCTTCCTACCTTCCTTTCTTCTCAGTAGGACACTCCAGTAGAAGCCTCCTCACTGTACCCCTCTCTACTCGGGCATACAGTCGACCTTGGGTATCAGTGAATATGGAGAGCTGATTGTACTACGTTATTTTATATAAGGGACTTAAGCATCCATGGATGGTATCTGTGGGAGTCCAGGAACCAATCCCCCTCTCACACTGAGGGACAGCTGTATAGACATCTGCATTATTCTCCAAACCCTCCTCTGACATGGCCTGCTCCCCCCTGCATCTTGCTTTGCCATTTCCATCAGAAGACACTTCTCAAAGGGACGTCTCTTCACACGTCCATCACCCTGTTAGGCTGAAGGTATTTATTAGGGGTAGAGAAAGCTCCCTGGTGGGTTGAGAGGTCTGGAGAAATGGCTTCTAAGCTGATATTTCAGGACTGATTGTGTTGGAATCTTTGGGCAGAGGCCCAGGAATATTATTTTATTTTATTTTATTTTATTTTTTTGCGGTACGCGGGCCTCTCACTGTTGTGGCCTCTCCCGTCGCGGAGCACAGGCTCCGGACGCGCAGGCTCAGCGGCCATGGCTCACGAGCCCAGCCGCTACGCGGCATGTGGGATCTTTCCGGACCGGGGCACGAACCCGCATCCCCTGCATCGGCAGGCGGACTCTCAACCACTGCACCACCAGGGAAGCCCGAAATCTCCATATTTAATGAGTGCTCCAGGTCACTCGGCCGGCCTTGGTAAAGATAAAAATTCCTTCCTCTAATTGGTTGTAAGCAGCTTTAAAGCAATCAAACCTTGGTGGTAACCAGGGGCTGGGGATGGGGTTGGGGGGTGGCAGGGGGAGGTGGGGATTGGGTATAACTGCTTACTGTGTACGGGGGTTTTCTTCTGGGATGATATGAACGTTTTGGAACCAGATAGAGGTGGTAATTGTATAACATTGTGAACGTACTAAATACCATTGAATTGTATGCTTTACACTGCTAACTTTATATTATGTAAATTTCACCTCCAATTACAACACCTACTGAGAAAAAAAAAAAACCTTATTTAGTCCTCTCAAGCAGAAAATACTTAATAATATTTTTGATGGGTTGCTTATCAGAGAATAAAATTATAATAATTAATTACAGGGAGAAGTGGGGTTTTTTTTCTTTCTTTTTTGCGGGAGGAAGGGGGTGGGTTGCAGCATGGAGTACTAAGTTTGCAACAAGAGACACACCTGAATTCAAATCCCTGCTCTGCTCTGACTAGCTGGGTGATCTTAGAGGTAACGTATTACCTCTCCGCGAACCCGCATCCCCTGCATCGGCAGGCGGACTCTCAACCACTGCGCCACCAGGGAGGCCCAGAAGTGGGTTTTTATATAGAATAGTCTGGAAGTTTTCTTGATCAACGAAATGTTGGATCACGAGGATTCAGTAGTATAAACTTTATTTGCATTTAACTTGGCCTGGTGTCTATTATTTATCTGCTTTGGGACCCTCAGGAGGAAGATAAAATAACATTTTGAGATATCATGAAAAAGTATTTTATTTTACCCTATTAACCAATTTGGAAACTGTTGTTTGCACAAGACACTGAGTATTAAAAATGCTATACAAGTATATTATATAAAACACTGGGGAAAATGGCTATAATTACTCAGTACTTTCCGGAATATTTCAGCTTCAGCTTTATGCCACCTCATTTTAAGGTGGAGGAGAGAGCTGTTCACTGGGGACTCATTTGCATTGATAACATGCTGTGCCTTTAATGGACCCTCAGCAAAAGCCAAGACTATGAGTGGGATCAATAGTGCACATTCTTTACTAAAGCTTTTTAATGCATTTAACTACATCTGGGTATTAGTCTTAATAAGCTTTCTGAGCTTTGACTATTATTACTCCTTAGAGTATTACTAAGAAATACAGAATTGCATGTGGTATTCCCATTAAATAAGCAAATTCGTATTAGAAGTCATTATGAAAACTAATTATTTAGGAAAAGGCAGGCCATGCTGCTGGTTGGGAAATCCTGACATTACATTTCGGAATATGAAAATACCCTTCATCCCTGGAGCACCTTCCCCAGAGCAACATCT
>NW_006779813.1:1595802-1607775 GCF_000442215.2 Lipotes vexillifer | reverse complement strand
TTCCCTAATCCACATCATCTCTTTTGCTTCTCTGCATGAGGGTGAACCCCTGCCTGCCTAGACTTGACCTTCCTAGGTTGGCAGGGCTCCCCAGGGATGGGAGGGAGACCTGCAGGGCTGGCCAGTGGGTTGGTAAAGTGTTGGACTTGTTGGCTGGGTGCTCAAGGTTGCAGCTACCATGGATTGTCCCCTGTGCACTGGGCATTTTTCATTTGCTACTTTGTTCATGCCTCACAAATAGCAGTCCTCACTTCACAAACAAGAAAACGATCCACACATCTAGAAAGTGGGACTTGCATTTCAAACCTGGGTGGGCCAAACTATTAAATCCTTTCTCCTCTCTGAGGCACCAACCCCTCTCTGCCGGGAACTAGCAAAGGGAAAAATCCCTTTCTTGTTTCAGACAGAGGGGAATGAAGGGTCGCACGGAAGCAAAGGAAACTCTTCCTTTCTGAGGGGTTGGGTGGGTCTGTGCTCAATTACCATAGAGGACCTGGGAGGTGGAGGAATTTCCTTAGAATAGTGCATTATTGAACTTGAAAAGAGGATTAGCGCCATTAAATTAGTTCCTTGACACCTTCTGGGAAAAGGTAAATATCATTACAGTTTTTCCATTTACAGAAACACCAGTACAGAAATACTGAAGAAGTGTCTCCCGTTGTCAGAGAGCTGGGAGAGAGGGGGGTGGATTTAACCGACTTCTCAGATTTCTTACTCCAATTGCTACACCATATTTTCAAACATTAAAATGTCTCAAGCTTTTGGCAAGAAATTTTAAAACATCAAAATTCAATTCTCTGCCAATTACCAGCCATTTAACTTAGGAGTACCTAATTGAGTTTTCTGATTTTAAGGTACTTACAGACTAGAAACTCATATGCTGTGTTTGAGCCCAAAGCTAAATTTTTATGGGCAAGTTATAACCTTTCTAATAGACTTTGAACTGCAGTGACTGATCCTTGCAGGTATAACTGTAATGAGCTTTCATCTCTTGTTTGAGTGCATTCTCCACCTGAAATTGAATCTTTTTTTTTTTTTGCTGTACGCGGGCCTCTCACTGTTGTGGCCTCTCCCGTTGCGGAGCCCAGGCTCCGGACGAGCAGGCTCAGCGGCCATGGCCCACGGGCCCAGCCGCTCCGCGGCATGGGGGATCTTCCCGGACCGGAGCACGGACCCGCATCCCCTGCATTGGCAGGTGGACTCTCAACCACTGCGCCACCAGGGAAGCCCAACGCTGGCTTTTAAAAGGGATTTTTTCTTCTTTTTAAAAATTGAAGTATAGTTGATTTATAATGTTTCAGGTGTACAGCAAAGTGATTCAGTTAATATATATATATATATATATATTTTTTTTACATATATATATATATATGTATATATATACACTTTTTCAGATTCTTTTTTTTTTTTTTTTTGACCACACTGCGTGGCTTGTGGAATCTTAGTGCCCCGACCAAGGATTGAACCCCAGCCCACAGTAGTAGAAGCATGGAGTCCTAACCATTGGACCATCATGGAATTCCCCAGATTCTTTTCCATTGTAAGTTATTACAAGATATTGAATATAGTTTCCTGTGCTATACAGGTCCTTGTTGTTTATCTATTTTATATATAGTAGTGTGTATCTGTTAATTCCAAGTTCCCAGATTATCCCCTCCCACTTTCCCCTTTGGTAACCAAAAGTTTATTTTCTATGTCTGTGTAAAATGGATTTTTAAGTTGAGTCCAAAAAGCACTCTCAGGGTGAATATGACTGTGTTACAGAAACAATCCTTGGGCAAAATAAGTTTCCTCAGAAAAAATTCCTGCATGGAGAATTAGTGTTGGTGTCTTCAGAATTTGAATTTAGTTGGCAGAACCACTAAAGAATCCTGAGAATAAAGACAACCTGCCTCTTAGCCTCTAGTAGATCATGTGTGGGTGGGTCTCGCCACTTCCAGGTATGACTCTAGGAGTGGAAAGAAGCCCCCTACATGAAGGAGTATTTTTATTCACAGATGCAGACAAATGCCAGGAATCCTTTTAAAAGGATTTCCTGTGGATGGAAGAAAGTGTCTTAAAAGCTCTCTGTTTCCTATGTGATTGAGCCGCTGTGAGGAGATTCACAGCTGACTGAAAAGGCACTGAATCCCTGAAACCAAATGTATAAGGTATAATAGAAGCCACATCGTGGGCTTTGAAATCAGAGTTTGGGGGTGTGAATAAAAACACAATTACTAGTTATGAATTTTACTTGACCTCTTTGAGACTCAATTTCTTTTTCTTTTTTTTTTTTTTTAGTGGCTTAAAAGAAACAAAAACTTATTATCTTACAGTTCTGAAGGACAGAAGTCTGGCACAGGTCTCAATGGGCTAAAATCAAGGTGTTGGTAAGGATGAATTGTTTTCTGGAGCTCTTGGGGAGAATCTGTTTCCTTTCCTTTTCCAGTTTCTAGAGGCTGCCTACACTCCTTGGCTTGTGGCTCCCTTTCTCTGTCTTCAAAGTCAGCAATGCTGTATCTCTGACCATTCTTCCACAGTCACATCTTGAGACTCAATTTCTTTATGTGTAGAGTGAAGGCATTATTCTAGAAGTATTCTAAAGTAGAAGTTATTATCTACTCTATAGAAGGGTGAAATAATATACGTAAAATGATTAGCACAATACTATTCTCTTAGCAGTTGCTTGATAAATGGTAACTATCAGCATTATTGAACAGGCACACATCCTACCTTGAAATGTTCATTACCTGCCTCTACCTCTTTAGACAGTCACACAATATTTATTGTGCAGCTACTATAAGCCAGAAGGATGCTAGGTATCACACACACAGTGTTGACCAAACACATATAACCCCCTGTTCTCACGGAGTTTACAGTCTAGGAGGGAAGATGGACATTAAACTAGTAATTTTGGGACTTCCCTGGAGGTCCAGTGGTTAAGACTCCTGTGCTACCAATGCAGGGGGCACTGGTTCCCCTGGTCGGGGAACTAAGATCCCTCATGCCACATGGCGCGGCCAAAAATAAATAAATAAATAAATAAACCAGTAATCTTTAGGCAGAAAAATCGGAAAATGTGAAATGACCATGGGTGATCCAACAATCCAAGCTTCATTATTTTGAATAATTTTTAATCCTTTCCTTCCCTCCCCTCTTTGTCTCTTCCCATGGGCTATAGGGAAGTTCAGAAGAAATGTATTATTATCCGCATCTCTAGTCTTAATAATTTTTTAAACCACAGGCTTTAAGGTAGTTTAAAATGGGTAATTCAATGTATTAATCAGTATTTTTGTTGCAGAAAATAGAATCTTCTCTGGCTAGCGATGCAGAATGGTATTTACTACGGAGTGTTAATACTAATTCCCAAACCGTTGGAAGATGCAAAGAAACAAATCTAGGCTGAGTTACCAGGAATGAGCCCCAAGCCATACTGTAGAACCAGGTCATTAAGGGTGGCTCTCCCCTCTACACTGATCAGGAAGCTATCAAATCAAGAAGTTGCCACCTCAGCTGCCAGGGCCAGATCCACACCTCCCTGTACCCACAAAATGAGCTCCTTGTACCCTGCCTTTCCCCCCACATGACTCAGTTCTGAATCAGAGTCTTATGTGAGTGCATCTAATTGGAGACACCCACATCCCATACAGAACGGCACCTGGAAAATGTGCTTTTAGCTGTTTAGTCTAAGGACCCCTAAAAGGGCCTGGAGTGGGTATAGAGCGAGGTAATCCACAGTATCCCTCACAAAAGTGTTCGGTAGAGGCATAACCATCAGTTGAACAAGGGCATCTTTTCATAAGAAGAGCATTTCTCTTGCATTTCCAACAATTTCATTGGCTGCATGGCAGTAGAGCCACCCTTTTTAATCATCTCAACCTATAATTAGAATAGATGTTAAGTTTTTGTAATTTTTTTTTTTAATGACTGACCTGGGATCGGTTATTTATTAGAAGAAATACGACAAGCGTCTGCTGTCAGTTTCCTGATGTGCCATAGCTTCCCTCTTGGTTTTGCCAGTTGTTAGTCAATGTGACTTGCACGTATAATTGATGAGATGGATTGAGAAATGGAATGTGACATGTGTAACCAAACCAAATCTTTCAACATCCTGGTCTGTTTATCAGAAACCAAAGCTGCTAAGAAGAGTGCAAAAAAAAAAACCCCACAAAACAAACCCAAAGCCAATCATTCATCATAAGTTTAAAAACAAATAACCTCTGTGTGTGTGTGTGTGTGTGTGTGTGTAGATCAAATTTAAAAACAAAAAACAAATTAGAGCTAGGGAGTAAGGGAATAAGGTGGGTGGATGGCAATAATGCTTTTTATGGACACTGACATTTTAATTTCATATAATGTCAATGTTCAGAAAATACTTTTCTTTTGATTTTTTTTCCCCAACAATTAAAAAAGTAAAAACCATTCTTAGCTCATCGACCGAACAAACACAGGTGGTGGTTCAGATTTGATCCTCTGGCTCTAGTTTGCCAACGCCTGCTACAGATCCACGCATTTAGGCTGAAGGTTCATGGATCCTTACAAGCTGGAGAAGTAACCTATGGGGTTACAATGTGTTATTCTGATCTCTTCTATGCAAACAAATATTATTACCTAAAGATGGTGCAACCACAGAGCCGGATGGTGACTGCATTTACATTATAGACCAAGTGTCCATGATGGAAATGAGGTGTGGATTCACATCTGGTAAGCAAAGTGGCATGTCCACAACTCACTCACCCAAGTACAATCCCATTTAATAGTTACATAATAGTTACAATTTCTAGGGTAGTAGCATTATTCATTAGGATGTTATGTCATTGACTGATGGTTTGTGTGAACTGTGAAACTGATGGATCTACTTTAATTTTCACCTGTTATAAATTTTTTCATAATCAAGGGTGGAGAGAGATCTTATGGGCTCTGGGAGTGACAGAAGAAATTTTCTCAGCTTTGCTCAAAGAACTAGGATTACTTATTTTTAGGAAGATAGTATCTATTGTGCTTCTTTGTAAGGAAAAGACCCTCCTGTAGGTGTGAGCAGAACGTTGCAGATTTTGCTTTACCTTTTCCAATGTTTCTGAGTGGAGTCCTTAATCAGAAACATCTGTTATAGTGTGCACTCCTGAGTCCCTCCCCAGATACTGAGTCAGAAGGTCTGGGGTGGGTCCCAGGATTCCAACTTTCAACAGGTGATTATTATGCCTGTGAGAAACTTACGGTTTACTTGAGGCTTCTACTGCCCCAGAATAAAACGTCCAGGGCTTTGTTTCTTTGCCATATTTTAGGACACGAGACTTTCTCCAGAGGCTGAGAACCCCAAGGCCTGAAGGTATAGTGATCACTGAGTGGACCTCAGGCCTTCCCCTTGGGGTCCTGCCACCTGCATGGCACTACCAGGGGGAGCACTTCTGAAGGTCCCCTCACTCTGCCACCGTCTCCCCCTCCCTTCTTGTTGCCTACGAAGCTCCTGCCCACTATCCACCACCCCTGCTTCCCATCTCCTCTGCCCTCTCTCCCTGCCCTTCAATAAACTTCAGCTTCCCCAGATGTTAGAGGTGCTCTACTCTGCTTCCAGCCCTACAAAAGCCACGAAGGCAAGAACATATAGATAGCTAGTGGGAACCTGCACAGGGAGCTCAGCTCGGTGCTCTGTGATGACCTAGATGGCTGGGATGGGGGTGGGTGGGAGGGAGGTCCAAGAGGGAGGGGATATATGTACACATACAGCTGATTCTCTTCATTGTACAGCAGAAACTAACACTTCATTGCAAAGCAACTATACTCCAATTAAAAAAAAAAAAAAAAAGAACATACCAGGAGACTAGCTAACTTCTAGGAACGAGGCAAGGAGAAAACACAGAGAACAAAACACAGGGTAGTGTCTCAATAAATTATCCAGTAACCCACTGAAGCCTGAAAACCACAGGTCTGCATATATAAGTCAGTCTGAAAAGTGATGAGCTGAATCAGGAAGCCAGCCAGCCAGTGAGTGGCTGGTGTGGAGGGAGGTGGTCAGGCCCCACCTGAAGATGGGTCATTGTACTCACCCTCTCCCCACAGCCAAGCTTTCAGTTGTCACCAGAAGAAACAGTTACCTTGGCTCTTAGGGCCGATTCTATTTAGGACATGAGGGACTTAAAAAGCCCTGCTCAGATACTCACATCCCACGCATTGAGTCACTCAACATGCTTCTCTGGTCTTGATCTTGAGTTCCAGTTCTGGTAACTGGGCTTCTGGCTATTTCAGGCACTAGTCTGCTGAGGTCTCCACTTCTCATAAGGATCCTGCATTTCTTATTTCTGGTGCCCAGTGCATCCTAATTCACATAGCTCTCAGCCCCTGTGATATTGGGGTGCTACCTCGATCGTACCTCGATTCTTCTCAGGGACTGCAGTCCTGTTCTGAACCGATTCCCACTGCCTAAGACAGAGTTCTCCCAAACAAAGCTCTTGTCTTCCGAATTCACCTGCTCCTGAAGTCTCTCCTGCTAGGCGAGCCATATGCCTACCTGGACTCCTGAACACTGGCTTTTGTTTACTTCTAGCAACTACTCAGGTCCAGTGTTTCTGAAACCTCTGTGTGCATCAGAATCCCTGGAGGGCCTGGTAAAAAACTGATTGCTGGGCTCCATCTCTGATTTTCTGGTTCTGCAGGATTGGAGTGGGACCAGGGGATTGAATTTCTAACTTGTTCCCAGGTGATGCTGGGACCTGCACTCTGAGAACCACCACAAGCCCTACTGTTAGAATAAATTCTCCTCCAGAAGTTTCGCTGTCCCCGTCCTCCAGGAAGCAAGAGCGATTTGTGATCCCAGGGCCTCTGACTCTTCCAGATTCTGTTTCAGTTTATAAGGTCATATCTAGCCTGATGAAGGCCATTTGTGTATCGTGGGTATTTAACCGAATTCACTCATGCGTTTCACTTCCAAACCATTCTGTAGTCGCAGATGCAGAATCACATTGTCACAGGATATTTTCTTATTGCAGAGTCTGTGAACATCAACACCACTACTGAGCCTCTAGGCTGCAGCCAGGCACTCACGCGCGTATCACTCCAAGTCCTGGTAGGAAAGACACCCCACAGTCCCACGGGGAATTTCAGGAGAGCTCAACAAAGGCAGAGTTTCAGGAAACCACAAAGGATGCTGTGGTCCCCTGGGGCCAGGAAGAGTGGGATCCCAGTCCTGGAAGCCACAGAGTGTAGCTGTTTGGAGAAGGCTGCCTCATGGGAACTGTGGCTTCTGTGGGGGCAAGAGGCTGATCGACAACGACCCAGCAGGAAGGGAGCTGGGGTAGTCAATACCTGGCTTTCTCTCTCCTCCCGCCTCTGACCCTGCACTGGTCCTCCACGGGCACAACCCCCAGGAAGTCAGGTGGCAACAGAGCCTGTTGGTATGGTGCCTGTGGACCAAGCTCCTGAGGGCACAGCTCCGGTAGAAAAGGGCAACGCGTGAATCTGGAAGGGCCTGTGTAGGTTGTCAAGGGCCACACAGACCCTTCTAAGCAGTCCTCTCAGGAAATGATAGCTTCCTCACCTTACAGGCTCCGAGGGGCTAGGTAACCTCCACTGCATTAACGTCGTTAATAGACTTCAGAGCTGAGGCTCAAAATCATGGTGGGTTTGCCTCCACTAGATGAAAGGGGACGACAGAAGAGATGAGTACCTCCCTGCAGACCTGGGAAGTCTCCCATATTTCGTGTGTCTGCTCATCCTGGGAGACTTCAGCTGCTGGGAAGAGAGCTTCACATCGTGTGCTTCTGAGATGCCGGGGCAGGAAATGGTGTTTGTTGTGGGAGGTGCAGACGGGTTCGGAGAAAATCCGCTTTCATACAGGCCACATGCTCTAATTCACCAGCACAGACCCGAAGGAAGGACATATATATTCGTTGGGGTCTATAAGAAACAGCAAACAGAACAGGCATGGATTAAAACATGCTGACTTCTTTTGGTGGGTGTCACTCCCACCTTTGCCGGTCAATCATTGTATAGCTTTGTCTCAGCATCGTCATCGGTCCGTCGTTGTTTACCAAACACTCTCATGTGCATGGCTCGTAGGCAGGCCTCACAGTTTTCTGTCTAAATATTAATACTTGTGTAACTTATGACATCAACACATCAATAACTTAATTGATGCTTTTGCTAATTATTTTGACACTCTTAGGTAGAAGGTGCTAAATAACTCTTATTTTCCTCTTCTGAGATGGCACAGAAATGAAGAGATGTGGCCTTGAAGGAGAGAGATCTTGCAACATGACTTTTCCTTTGCAACACTGAACATTTTACTGCGAAACACAATGTGAGCGTCTTTTTAAAAAGCCAGCGTAATTGTTGTAGAACTTCAAAAACATGCTATTCAGCAATGTGCCTTCTGTCTGCCTGGGACCTTGGTGCCGTGGCTGTAGGTCAGCAAGGAGAGAAGCGTTCAGAAAAAGGATCTAAGCTCTCATTCTGGGAGGAAGAGGAAAGATTTAAAACACATTTAAATATCTTCAGAGGCAGGGCAGGGAAGAGGTACGGGATGGGTAGAAAGAAGACTTAGGACCACAGGGGTGCAGGAACCCCGGGGTATTGGAAAAGCACCTGCCTATCTGTAGAGGCGGCTGCTCTTGACTGCAGTTGATTCTTTGCTGTTTAGGGGTGTAGGCCTCGATCTTTGTAGCTTCTCTTAAAAAGCAGGATCTGAAATTTAACTTTTCATTGTTGACCATTAAAAAAAAATGCACTAAATAAATAAAACATAACATAAAATACATAAATAAAATAAATAAATAAAATAAAACATAACATGACATGAAATAAAAATAACATAAAATTAAAAGCACTAAAAAAAACACTAAGTAAAATAAACAATATCATGTGTCTCTGTGAGTCTAGGTCAGGGGATCTAAGAATAGAAACCCATTATTCTAAAAATAAAGAGATCCATTGAATGAACTATTTCTAGTCTTAAAATGTAAAATTTATCTTCCAGAATTGAAGTCAACTGGGGCTAAAGGTTACAGGGGATGTAGGTTATAGGATATATATTAAGAAGATCACTATTTTAAGCTTACTTTACTCAGAGGTGTTTGCTCAGATCCAACCTTTGTTCTTTCCCCCCTTTAATTTTTGAAGAGCACAGATACCACATGCAATTCGCTTTTAATGTATTTTTGAAGTTCAGACTGAAAAGCAAAAGCCTCTTATCTCCCATTTGCTTAAGTTGGTTAAGCAAAAATAGGTCTCTTTTTCTTCACAACTTGCACAAATCATTTTATTAATAATTTATTAATAATTTATCACAATGTTCCATAGCAGAGATAAAGCAGACGCCTACATTATCATTATGTGCTCAGGGGCTCTGCAGTGCCTTTAATTCCCCTGCACCTACTGTCACCTGATCTCGGCTGTCTCTCTAAGGTTTGTATTTTCTATGATGCTGGCTGTATAACCTTTAGCATCACGTTGCAAGCTGCCTGGCTAGGTTGCTGCTGCATAGGGAAAGCAGATGGATACAGCTTGCTGTGACCCCATTTGCAACCCCGCTTCTCAGGGCTGTGCACCACGATGTGGAGCCAAGACCCTGGGCCACGATGAATCAGGAACCTCCCTGCTGATCTTGGCTCAGCCATGAACTGAGCTAGAGAATGAGGCAATCTGGGGCGGAGTCTCTTTATTTATTAAATGTGGGCATCTGATACTATTTAGGTTGCCCTTTCCAGCTCAGAGGGAAAAGCAGAATTCTCAGCAGGTGAATGCTTACCTGTGATGTCCTGTCATTCTCTACTCAATGACCAGACAGCATTGGACACAGACCATGGCAAGCGCAGGACTTACTGTCAGCAGAACTCTCTTCGCTTTCCACGATGTCTGACTGGGAATGCTGTCTTCTCTTGTCCTCTGCAGAGAGGATCCATCCTCAGCTTCTTGCTTAACCTCTTTGAGCAAAGCCTCTCCTTTGAGCAAGTGTTCGGTCCTTTCGAGGCATTGGCATTTCTGGAAATATCATGAATTAAGCACTCACATGTATTATCTCTTTGAAGGCAACTTGATGAACTAGGAATTGTTTTTGTTTTGAAAATGTGGACACACAGGCTGAGATAAATTAAGGACACAGGGTTGGTAAGGGATGGAGCTGAGATCTGAACCCTTCTAAGACTATTATCTGCCACTAGAATGTAACAGAAAAGGGATTTTTAAAGTTTCTCTGTTGGGCTTCTCTGGTGGTGCAGTGGTTGAGAGTCCGCCTGCTGATGCTAGGGGACGCGGGTTCGTGCCCCAGTCCGGGAAGATCACACATGCCGCAGAGCGGCTGGGCCCATGAGCCATGGCCACTGACCCTGCGCGGAGCCTGTGCTCTGCAATGGGAGAGGCCACAACAGTGAGAGGCCCACGTACCGCAAAAAAAAAAAAAGCTTTTCTCTCTCTCTTTTACTTAGATTCTGCCCAGGAAAAAAAAAAAGTTCTACATCAGTGGGTCTTTGGGCACATGTAAGCCCACAGTGAAGCCTGCTCCTCTCTGAGGTCCTTGAATTTTATGTCCACGTGGAGGATGGGAAGGGGAAGGGGCAGGAGAGGGGAGGGAGAGTTAGGAATTCCAAATAGTTGTGGAATCTTCAGTAGAAAGAGGAGGAAAGAGAACTATGTAAAAGTAGAAAGCAAGAAATAAAGGAAATGTTTATTGCCACTAAAGTGTCAACATACCCCGGGCATTAATCAGATGCAATTTATTACCAGTATAAATACTTGAAAGTATACTTTTGCTTTTTCATGTGATCACTCTTTAGTTCTTATTTGGGTATCAGTTTTATTGCATTTGTTCTTTTGTATTGTTGAGAAAGAATTACCACACAGAACTGAGGTTATAATGGTGGAATTCTGGACAGCCCAAGATACATATTGAGGATAATTTGGTCAAGGTGCTTTCCCAGAATCATTTACCTTGCTGCTGCCTACTTCTCATGAGGCTCCTTATGGAAAATCTATTAGATCAGCTAAAGAAGCAATTTGGTTAGTAAGAAAGCTGAAATCAGAAGGTCAACTTTTTTTTTTTTTTTTGTAACAGAGATTTTGTCAAAAGTTAGTCATTTTCACAATAGCTGCCATCAGTAGAGTGTGATGATTAAGAATGAGTCAGGCTAAAGCCCTGGCTCCCTACTTCCCAGCTGCGCTTGACAACTCACCTCTGCCTCAGTTATCTTGTATGTAAAATGGAGAAAAGGCCACTACCTATAACCTAGTGTGTGTTGTTTGGTTTAACTAGAGTAATACGTTTATAGCACTTAGTACAGCATCTGGCAAATGGTAAATGCTATGTTGTAGATACGTATACATGTATAATATATACATGTATATGTATACATGTATAATGTATAATGTTTACTGGCTGTTTGTTGTGATAGAGCAGAAGCACCTCAAGATAGAACTCTCCAGAGCCTGAGGCCCTCATGTAGGCTAGCTAGAAGGGCTGCCTTGGGCCTGCACCTCAGAAGAGGGACTTAGGCAACTACCCAGTACTTAGTCCATCTCCCTCATTCATTCATTCCCTCTGCAAGCTCCCTACTTGCCTGGATGTCTTCACTGTGTGGTCCTGAGTTGGATGGGATAGAATTCCTCAACTGGGCTTAATTGGATATGGGGTGTTGTTCTGACCTAGAAAACACATTGTTCATGATTCTGATATGTGTTACCAAAGGACTCCCAGAAAGAGACTGTGAATCAGTTACTACAAAGCTGAGGGCTCATAAATATGATAATTTATGTGTTTATGATTCGGTGGTAAAAGGAGGGAGGAGGAATTGAGTCCATTAGCCGAGCAAGCACCCTGAGGTCTCCATGTTCAGGCTGCCACTGCGGGTGGGAGATTTCTTCCTGGGCTTTCATGAGTCCATTAAACTTTGTTGGTTTTGCTGAGACACCTCCCACCGCTGCTACATCCTACAACTTGCCATTTATTCTCTTTCTAGCTCAGTTGACCAATTCATGATGGATGGATGTTAATGTTTACTTCCTGCT
>NW_006779813.1:1594748-1595792 GCF_000442215.2 Lipotes vexillifer | reverse complement strand
CTGCTGAGTGGTACTGTGAGATTTTGAACATGTAAAATGATACACTTGAGAAGCATGCAGAGAATATTGTTATGTTTGAGCACTTCAACGGGATTCTAGTGGAAGGGGTGGGAACAGTTTGGACAAATAACACAGATTAAATGCACCTGTTACCTGAGCCAGTTGTTCTATTACAAGGGACTTGTTTTTAAAGGCTGGAGATGAAATAAATATGTTTTAAGGGTGGATTGACCCACAGAGGCATACAGGGAAGTGGTTGAATGCCCTGGCTTTGGGCTCACCTCTGGTTCTGCCTACTTCCTAACTGTGTGTCCCTGGTAAAATCAGCTAGCCCTCTGAGCTTTAATTTCCTCCTCTGAAAAGGGAGATGGTAATACCTACTTTAAGAGGGTTGTAAAGATTAAATTCGATAGCATGCATTAAGAATTTAGCATAGTGCTTGGCACATAGGCTTCATCTACACATGTTGGCTGAACAGCTCTCAGAATGAGTGACGGTACCATGCTAATTTCATCATTTGAGGATGACAGATGGAAAGAAATCTAAATAACACATACTTTAGGGCAAGGTTTCTGATTGATCTTTTGATCTCTTCAGAAATAAGACAACGTTGCATTGTTTGTTCTTCTCAATACTTCAGAGATTATGTTGTTGTTGCTTTTTTTCCCCCCAGAGCTTTATGACCCCATATGCTACCGAAGAACCTCATACCTCATTTTATGAACAAGTTGTTTGCCGAAAGTTTACTTGTCTGTCGGCTGTTTGAAATTTTTAGAATATTTTTCAATAGAAACAATGCTGTAAATGGTGAAGACATCCCCAGGCCAGGCCAGGCCATAACAGCTCATTTAAGACAATGTCATTGAATTAAGGTAGAGCTAATGAGTTGTTCCTCTCCACGCATCCTTTAGATACCAGTCTCCAAGCTCAAAAGTTTACTCTAATTTTACCTGCTCAGAGCTGTATGGCTCTCCCCGACTTTTGGGATGACCCAGACTCTGATGGGCATAAGAATCTGGTTTCCACCTTACCTCCCATCACTCT
>NW_006779813.1:1543129-1594732 GCF_000442215.2 Lipotes vexillifer | reverse complement strand
CTCTTTCCAACAAGATGACCACGCTTCCTTCCTTCATCTATCCCCTGGTCTGGCTTTTTCATCCTTAGCAGGAAAAACCTGTAGAAGTGTTAAGACAGAAGGATTCAATCCTCAAGAAGAGAAAACTGCATTTTTTTTCTTCTTCTTGGATCAGGGTCTGCTCTTGGCAGAGATAGTTGCACAGATATCACAGTGATATCTTAGTTGATCTTTCCTAGAGTCAGTAAGTAAATGGACCTGAGAATGAGGTAGGAGAGTCAGCCTTCACGTCACCTATGTCAGCTCTCACTAAAGAGTGGATGTGTCATGGAGATGAAGAGCACCCACTCTTTCATCTACAGTTACTTTTTCATGTGCCTTTTCTGCCTCTGACACTAAATTGTAGTCTCAAAAGACAGGATCTTTCTATCTTCCAGTGTACCTAGTATGGCCCTTGGCCAATGGTGTGGGGAAGGTGTTCATTAAGTATATATTTTTTATGATGGTGCTTCCAATTCTTGTATGTACTTCAAGTTATCTTGTCCTAAGTAAATAAAAGGGTCTGGGAAAGGAGGAAAATAACAATATGATGCAGATATAAATATTTTCTTTTCTATCTAATAACAATCTAAAAGACATCCAAGTACTCAACTTAGAGAAAATCAGAGTAGGTGATTTATTAAACTGGTGTGATAATGTGGTTTTGCTCTTCATTTAAAAAAAAAAAAGGAATTTTTACAATAGCGTTTGTCCAATATCATAGTGATTAAAGAAAATCTAAGGCTACTTTTAACATAACAGATTTGTCCTGAAACTTTAATGGAATCAGACTTACTTTGCACCAGGGAAAATATATTTCCTCTCTCTTGCCACCTCAGTCTCTCACCTCCTTATCCCACTGCATTATTGGTCAAAATTACCTGAGATTTTAAGCTCATTTCTCAACTATGATTAAAATTCAATACAGATAAACCTTGGGGCAATACAGTCTCCATGTGTTGTCAAAACAAAACAGAAGCACAAACAGCTGTTACTAAACACTTCTTAATCATGACCTGAATTTCTTACCAGATGCAAAATCCCTCATTTGCAGTGGCAAAAGTTCTCAGCAACTGAGGTCTCACATTCCATTGCAAAATGAAAGATACCACCAATAGCAACAACCCATATTAGTCACCTCTCTGGCTCTCTGAACAGATGTACAGAATGTTCCATGGTCTATAAATTAGATTATGATGATGATCATGAGTCAGTGAGTGACCTGTGATATGAGTCAACTGGCAAAGTGGTTGTCTAGTTAGTCTGCACCAACCCCTCAGATGGAATTGGGGTTCATATCTTTCTGGTAGAGCTGCCACTTTTAATAGTGGGAGGATCCAAGAAAAGGGAACTGAGAAAAAGTCGTTAGACAAGTTTACGGTCCTGTCTGGGGAAGAGAAGGTAGGGGTAATGCTGGTGAGTGCGGGTGGGGAAGGGACGCCCTGGGTTGCATCCTCTTGTTCTTGCATTTAAACTCTCCTTCCCTTCTGACTATGAAATACAGGTGAAAGTGTAGACGAAGTATGTGAACAAAAGCTCTGAAGAATGAATATTTGAGGTTTAATATCCCTAAAAGGAAAGAGAGATGACATGGAAGACAACTTTGGCAGCAAGAAATGACTGTTTTTATTAAACTGCAAAGCAGAATTAGGCAAAAGAATTTGACACTTGTTATAGGTACCAGTTGTTTATGTGTTTGAAGAATCTGCCGAATGAAAATTTGAGAACTTTTTCTACTATAGTTAGTATATTAATAATATTTCCTAATATAGTTTCATTCAAGAAGGAATTCTTAAGAGGCAACAGTTTTAGATACTGATAGGTTTGAAGAAAGTTACTCTGTGCTGAAGAAATTGTTTACTAAATATGAGTACAGATAGTTCCCAGCTCACCAAGTGGTGGTTCTCTAAAAAGCTCTTTTTAAACAGACTGTTTAGAACTTGTTATCTATTTATTAATTTACTTACATTCATTCTTTCATTCAAAAAGATTAGTTAAGCCCTGATATGTGTAAGACATAATTCTGAGCTTTTCAGATTCTAAAATGAATCAAATCCAGGGCAAGACATGAGTTATTTCAAAGTCTAGGAAGGAAGGAAAGATATGTTTAAAAATAATTCTAATATCTGATAAAAATCACATAGCATCAAAAAAAAAAAAAAAAGATACACAGATAAAAAACTGAAGAAATTCAGAGGATGATTGCTCACAGGTACAGAATTAACATTACCCAAAGTGGTGAGCTCTGGAATCTGAGCATGGACTTGGGAGACAGTCCAACAGAATTTGAGTCTGAGACACACATCTTACTAATCATGTAACCACTCTGGGCATCAGTTTCCTCATCTATGAAATGGAAGTCATAGAAATGCTGGCACTTCAAGAGTTATTACAAAATATAGGCAAGATGTAGGTGAAACTCTTAGCCCAGGTCATGGAATATAGAAGATACTCAATGATGTTAGGTATTGCTAGTCCCAAAGTACTTTCACTAGATCACACTAAATAGATGAAGAATTTAACTAATGGTACAATGAAACCTACTACTTGTTTAAGGTGAAAATTGTAGTTTTGGGTATTAGAACATCTACCAAGCTGGAGATGTAGAAGGAAAATTAGGGGTTCCCTCATACCCCAATCCCTCCTTCTCCTGCCTATGGCAGCAGAGCCATTTGCAGCTCAAACTCATCACGCTTGGTGGCTTTCCTGTCCTGGACAGGGACTCAGAATCTGGGATTTGGGAGAAAGAGGATAATCTGGTGGGGTATAGGGATCTGGGGCCTCCTATTAATGTCCCTAGAGGGTGAGTTATTGGTGACATTACTTTCCAAGAACCCATCTGCTACCCTTACCACTGCTATCAGCTGTTTCTTCTAACTAGTCATTCCTACTCTGGTCCTCTGGGAACAGAGGAAAATTCCCCTTTACCTGTGTTTGAATCCAGGCCTTGTGAAGCTCTTAGAGCTATTAGAACTCTTATGAGCAAAGGGAAATAATTAGGATAGGAAGATCCTAGATCCCTTTCCTGGCCACCATTGTATCTCTACACTGCCCCCTCATTTTCCCACTTTAAGCCTGAGAAAGACAGAGGAAGCTGGAGCGGATCTTTTAGTACTTGGAATCCTGAGGTGTAAGATGTATCTGGATTTCAGAGATTAAACTTAAGCCCTGATATTACTGGGCATTTGATCATATAAACTGGAAGGGAATCTGAATGTAGAGCAGTATCAGGCCTGGGACAGGGAGAGACAGTATGAGAGGAGGGGCCCCGGCTAAGGATGCAGCAAATAAAAATAGTGAACAGGGAGGAGAGATGGGAAGATAAGGCTAGGTGGCAACAGGAGCCCAGACCACCAGGCCCTACTACTGCTCTATTGTATGTAAAGTGTTTAGCCTAAGAGTGGATGCATTCATAGTGCCTGGTGTATAAGGCCCTGAATAAATGTTTAGTTGATGAATGAATGAATGATTCAAGAATGAAGCAGATATGACTCCTGTCCTAATGGAGTGCAATCTAGAAGAAGAGGCAGATAGAGGAATAGATAGTTCAAATTCCTTGATTTAAATTGTGCTGAAAATGATACTGAGAATTATAGGGAAACTCTGAGCAGAGAACTTGGCTGGGGCCAGCTTTGTGGGTGCACAACCCGTGCTTGTGCACAAGGCCTTGCACTTAGAAGGGCCCAGTGCTTTGTTTAATGCTCTTCAGTCACTGTCTTAAAGCTCCTAATCATTTCTGAGCAAAGGAGTCACACGTTCTCATTTTGCTCTGGGCCCTGCAATTGCGTAGCTGGTCCTGCATCTAACCCGTGCGGGGCTAGGATGGGGGGAAGGTGAGAAGAGAAGGTTTAAAAGGACATCATCACTAAAGTCAGCTAAATGAAATGGGGTTGGGGAAGGGGACTGGTGTAACCCATCAAAACAAAGGGAGCTGCATGAATGAAGGCTCAGAAGTAAGTATAGACTCAGAAGTACAATGTATAGGAAGAAGCAGCAATGGAAGTAATGTCATGCTACACAGTGGATTTCACACTGAAGACCAAGAAAAGGCTTTGTAGAGTTTTAGGCCAAAGAGTAACATGGTTAGGTTTCCATCTTAGAAAACTCATTCTTTTTTTTTTTTTTTTTTTTTTTTTGAGTTTCTGCGCGGGCCTCTCACTGTTGTGGCCTCTCCCATTGCAGAGCACAGGCTCCGGACGCGCAGGCTCAGCGGCCATGGCTCACGGGCCCAGCCGCTCCGCGGCATGTGAGCTCTTCCCGGACCGGGGCACGAAGCCGCGTCCCCTGCATCGGCAGGCAGATTCTCAACCACTGCGCCACCAGGGAAGCTCCGGAAAACTCATTCTTGAGTCAATGTTAGAATGTTTTCCCCCTTTTGGTGTGGGCAAGAGGAAGGAAGTATGGAGGCAAAAGAATGGAAGAAGGGATATCAGGGAAGATTTTTTGTAGCCCAGGTGTGATGCTGAGCTAAGAATGGGAATAGAAAGTGACCTTAAGGAGGCAGCATTGATGGGATTTGGTAATCCATAGGATGTGAGAGGTAAGAGAAGTCAAGGATGACTTCCTGATCCCAGTGAATCAAGATTTTATTTTTCTGTGTGTGGATTTGTTCTTCATTTACTTTCTTGCCAATGGAACAAGAATAGACATCACATATCTAAATGACTACTTTTTATTCCTGAGTTTTTGCTTTATCCAAACATGACCTTTGTGTTGTCTCTAGAACTTGAATGCTTATATTAATGGGAATTTCGCCTCGGTCTTTTAGAGAACAGGGTGGGTCTTGCGTTTTTGGCAGAGTTGTTGGCTGTCTGATGGAAAGTCAATACTCAGAAGGGTGCCCTCCGCTTTGCTAGATGATCCATGTGTTACTTCTCAGTTAACAGCTCACAGCGGCATCATTTTTCCCATATTTGAAGAAAAGAAAACCATGACTTGGGTTAAGTAAGAGCCAATAAGTAGGAACAGGTTCAAAGCCAAATTTTCTGACTTCATGTTCTTTTCTCTTTCCATCAAATGACACTTGCCTCAAGGGATTAAACCAAGAAAAACTGAACAAACAGATTCGTTTCACTGAAATATTTCTGAGCTTTCTTCCTGAAAGAAAGAAAGAAATATTTCTGAGCCCATCATTTATGTGGTCTTAGAGGTGGCCGAAAAATAATAGAAACAGTAAATAATGTGAGTAAGAGACACGAGAACAGCAAGAGTAGAAGAGTTATAATATTCATTAAGTGACTCCCGAGCCAGCAAAAGCTTTGGCAGGATGAGATTAATGTGGTCAAGATGCAGTCAAGGTGAATCACGGCCACACAACACTCAAGGTGGGTGCATCTTCCTGACCCCTCTTGTCAGATCACCTTTCCCTATTCTCATTTTCTCACAGCATTTATGTCTTTTCATAGCATCATCTGAGATTTTTATGTACTAATTATTTACTGTTTCCTGTATGAGATTATCAACTCCTTTGGGCCAGGGACTATTGTGTCTCGTGCACTGCTGTGTCCTCAGAGCCTAGAAAAACACTAGCATGTAGGAATCACTCAATAAATATTTGTTGAATGAATGAATTTTATCAAAAAGCCAGGCATTCAGGATAAAATAACTTTTAAACAATACTGTATAAATAAAACAACTAGCTGAATTTAATTATCAGTGTTGGTTATGGAAGCCCGCGTTCAGCTAATATTTTAGAGGATAATCTTGCCATTTCTTTTTCTACTGCTGATGCTAGGAATTGTAAAAGATAAATGATGTGGAAGTAATCTTAGGGAGAACACTACAAGGTTAGTGCATTATAAGCACGAAGAAGGAACCTTATAATGCCACATTGTATTTTATTACCAGGACAATGTTGAATGAATCATTAAGAGAATTCTTAATGTGTGTGAAAACTCTCATTTTATGGAAGGAAATCCTAACCATTAAAGCTATAGGCTTTGACACAGAATTCAGGAGCCAGGGAGTCAAACTGAAAACAAGACTGTCTTTGTTTATAGACAGTAGAAAACCTTAGTTATTTGATAAAAACAAAAATTAACTTCAAATACCAGTACTGTTTTTTCCTATGTAAAAGAATATCATGTTCATTTTATACTGGGGAAGGGGAGACATCTGTATTATTATGCAGAGATTGAGGCCTAAAATTAATAATTTGGTAGAGGTGATAACATATAACATGTAACTTGCAGTGGGGTAAACAATGGTGAATACTAAGCAGTATTTAAATTTAAATTTTTGTGTATGCACATTGACTCGTTTTAATTAATTAAATGTAAAAAATAAAAAGAACAGAAAATAACACCTTTTAATTTATTATAATAAAGTATATTCATTCTCCCAAAGAACTGAAAATTTTACTTTTAACTAGTTGTTTAATAGAGACATCAGAAAAAAATACAGATGATATTTTTCATCTCATAGTGGTTTGATTTCCAATAGTAGGTGGGTATGTTTATCTGGGATAAAAACAAATCCGTTGCTATGTAGCCTGTGCAACAGTACAGTTTGTCTACCCATAATACTGACCCCAGTTAAGTTCTCTGCTCAGAGTTTCCCTGTAATTCTCAGTATCATTTATAACACAATTTAAAGCAACACATTTGAACTATCTATTCACCTATCTGCTTCATCTTCTTGATTGTACTCCACTAGGGGAGGAACAATATCTGATTCATTCTTCAGTCATTCATTCATTCTTCCATTGGGATAGGAGCTAGGAATATGAAATATAAAGGGAATTCCCTGGTGGTCCAGAGGTTAGGACTACACACTTCTACTGCAGGGGACACGGGTTTGATCCCTGGTCGGGGAACTAAGATCCCGCATGCTGTGCTGTGCAGCCAAAAAAAGTAAGATGTGTCTCTGCTGTCAAGATGCTTAATGTAGAAGAGTGAGATACATAAGCAGATGCTTATACAGACATGTAGTGAGTACAGGTTAAAGGTTTAGAAGGAAATTACCAGGCTAAGGGATAGGTATGTCTGGATTTCAGCATGGGCTTCCTGTATGACTGACTGATGCTTGATACCTAAAGGCTTAACAAGAATTAGCCTGATGTAGTTCCAGGAGTTGAAATGAACAAATAGAAGGGTTATGACATTTGGTACTGCTCATGGTCATGGTTGGTAGGGATAGGGAGGGATTTCTCTAAACAGTGTGTAGCAATTAGATCTCAAAGGGAGATAGTGTTGAAAGAAAGTTCTGGAGAGATTAGTAGATGCCAGATCCTGAGTGGTCTTATGTATCATGTTGTCCTGTAAATGATTGCTGTCCAATAGGAATAAATTGCAAACCATGGGTGGAATTTAAAGCTTTCTAGTAACTGCATTAAAAAAAAGAACCAGGTAAAATTAATTTTAGCAATCTATTAGTTTATATATATAGATATTGAATTTTTTTAAAAAATTGAGATATAGTTGGCATATTAGTTTCAAGTGTACAACATAATGATTCAATATTTGTGTATATTGCAAACTGATCACCACAGTAAGTCAAGTTAACATCCCTTACCACAGAGTTACAATTTTTTTTCTTGCAATGAAAACTTTTAAGATCTACTCTCTAAGCATCTTTCAAATATACAATAGAGTATCGTTAATTACAGTCACAATGGTATATGTTACATTCCCATGACTTATTTTATAACTGGAAGTTTGTACTTTTTGACCACCTTTACCCATTTTGTACCCCCCTCAACTCCCATCTCTGGCAACCGCCAATCTGTTCTCTGTATCTTTTTTTTTTTTTTTTTTGCGGTACGCAGGCCTCTCACTGTTGTGGTCTCTCCCGTTGTGGAGCACAGGCTCCGGACGCGCAGGCTCAGTGGCCATGGCTCACGGGCCCAGCCGCTCCGCGGCATGTGAGCTCTTCCCGGACCAGGGCACAAACCCGTGTCCCCTGCATCGGCAGGCGGACTCTCAACCACTGCGCCACCAGGGAAGCCCTGTTCTCTGAGTTTGTTTTTTTGTTGTTGTTGTTGTTGAGTGATATATGTTATTAATGCAATATATCAGAAAATATTATCATTTCAACATGTATTCAATATAAAAATTATTACTGAGGTAATTTCCATTCTTTTTTGTACTAAGTCTTTGAAATACAGTGTGTTTTATTCTTAGAACTTGTATTAATCCAGACTAGCCACATTTCAAGTGCTTGATAGCCATCCGTGGCTAGTGGCTACCACACTGGGGAATGCTCTAGACCAACCTTCCTAAGGACACCAGTCCTACAAACTTTTCAGTGAAAACACTTGGGAGATCTGCCTGATATAGATCCCTCCTAGAGAGTTAAACAAGGGATTAATATATTAAAGTCCTTGAGAAGCCTTCCAGAAGTAAAGTGGTTGTACTGCATACAGTTTCTTCAACTTGTGTAACCACAGAACCCTTCACCGGCTCCAGAGTCATCAACAACACGTAGGACTTGCCCTCGGGCAGCTGTGCTCCACGTGGTGGCAGGTTGCTTTCAATGGACGGGGTCAGGTAGCCCACTCTAACAGCAGCACATAGAACAGAGTGGGGACAGAGGTCTGTGAGGAGGCTATCTTTGGGAATGACGCAAGGCGCTAGGACAAATGTCAAGGAGGACCTCAGAGGTTTTCATTGTTCAGTCAGTAATTAACTCTACTTAGTAAAGAACGTGAATTTGCAGGGATTTCATTGGACCTCTTCCCAAGTTGTAGATTCTATTAGAATACTTTTCTTGTTCATTTTCATTGTTTTGATCAATAATTAAATCTTCATTAAAAAAAAATTTGTGATGTGTTATTCAAAATTTTTATGTGGGACACACTCAGTAAAAACCTGCTCACTTTTATTGTGTCCAGTTTTTAAAAATTTAAGCAGATTGCCTTTTAGAAGATTTTCTATTTCTTTTTTCCTTTTTATGTCTTATCTGCATTCCACTGTTGCATTTTCTATTTCTATCATAAATCACATTTTTTGCTTATTCTAAAGAAATAAAAAAGAAAATGTAATTATAATCAAAATGTATGAAATTTTTAGAAAATGTACAAAATTTTAATGTATTGTCAAAAATTATAAATCATAATAATGTAAAAAAAGTTACCTATAGTTTAAAATGTATTTTTATTTTGAAATATTTAATATAGTTAATTAAAATTTAAAACAAAATACTAATGATAAAGCACAGTAAGAGTTAAAATAATTTAAACAAGACAACATTTTTGTTGAATTTTTAAAAAACAATGAAATCATATCAAATGTTTATAAGAACATGAGTATTTGCAATTTTAATTTTAATATCCACCTCATTGCTAATGTTAAATTTAATATCATGTGTCACACATTCTCTGTCTAGACCAATATGCCTATATACAAATTTAAGAGTAATATGAATTATTTAATACTGCAAATTTTTCCCCAGGCTCTAAGTGAAACAGTGGCAGATATTGCTCTAATCTGTGCATCCCTCCAAAACCGCCACGCCTAATCCTAATATTCGTGGGGTCTGAAGCAAGATATGAAGACTCATGTGTCGTATGTCTACATATATAAAGGTTATAAATCGTATTAACAAATCATAAAATAAAATATGTGCGATTTGGTTTTTTTGTTTGTTTGTTTTTTGCGGTACGCGGGCCTCTCACTGTTGTGGCCTCTCCCATTGCGGAGCACAGGCTCCGGACGCGCAGGCTCAGCGGCCATGGCCCATGGGTCCAGCCGCTGCGCGGCATGTGGGATCTTCCCAGACCGGGGCACGAACCCGCGTCCTCTGCATCGGCAGGCGGACTCTCAACCACTGCACCACCAGGGAAGCCCCATATTCCCTGATTTTTGATGAATATACCTTCTTAAGGACCTGAAATTTCAGATTCAAATTAAGAGCTACTGAGCTTCTCAGAGAACCATGTCAGAAGGTCACAGCACAAGCAAAGCTGGCCTGAAGCTTCAGCTCCACACTTCATCCCTTTCTCCTGCCACCTTCCTGCTCCATCACATACTGCGTGGCTCTTGCACACTTACATGTGGACATTCCAGTCTACGTGTCCACACTCCAACTGTATCACCCATAAACAGCTGCTCTGGGTGTCTCTCAGGCTTAGGTATATACACAGCAGTGGTTCGTCCATCTTCCTGGGGAAGGATTTGAGAAAGGCTGGCACAGTCCCTGGTGATGGGTTCAAGGCTACTGAGAC
The DNA here is from genome assembly GCF_000442215.2 of Lipotes vexillifer. NCBI lineage: Eukaryota > Metazoa > Chordata > Mammalia > Artiodactyla > Lipotidae > Lipotes > Lipotes vexillifer. The sequence continues at coordinate 1,584,552 of NW_006779813.1, read as the reverse complement.
AGGGATTTCTGGAATAGAAGGAGATGAGGCTTCATAGGCACTTCTTGGCCCTCTGTACTCCTAGGCCTGTGAGGAAAGGCATAGTCAAACGTGTTCTTTAAGGTAGAGGCACAGGGCTAAACTCTGAAGGTGCTACTCAGAACCATAAATTGGAACACAAAGAGAAGCAAAAAAATGGCATACTGGGAACAAATATTCAGTGATGCCATCTGAGAGGAAATACTTTGGCAAGTGTATTAGCTTGCTAGAGCTACCATAACAAAGTACCACAGACTGGGTGGCTTAAACAGCAGAGATTTATTTCCTTAGTTCTGGGTCCTAGAAGTCTAAGATCAAAAGGTCGGCAGGGTTGGTTCCTTCTGAGGCCTCTCTCCTTGTCTTATAGAGGGCCGTCTTCTCCCTGTGTCCTCACATGGTCTTCCCTCTGTGTGTGTCTATGTCCAAATTTCCTCTTCTTATGAGGACACCAGTTGTATTGGATTAGGGCCCACCCTAATGACCTCATTTTGACTTAATTACTTCTTTAAAGACTTTATCTCCAAACACAGTCGTATTCTGAGGTAGTGGGGTTAGGACTTCAACATATGAATTTTGAGAGGACACAATTCATTTCAGCACATCAAGTTTATTAATTTGTCTTTCTTTTCACCTAAGCATCTGCTTACTTAAATTCCCCAGCAACGTGAAGGGAGAAGCGTTTTTTCACTTATCTAGGTAATGACACAACTCTCACCTTTAATAGCATTCGCATGGTTGGTTGCATTTTGTTTCAGGAACTTAAGGGAAGAGATGTGGAGAAGAGATTGGAGAAGGGTTTCCTTGGGGCTTGAACGGTGTTAGTTTCAAAAGTGGATGTTTGGGGTTATGGGTTGACTATTTCAGTGCTGAGCACCACGTCCTAAGTGACAGTCACTGCGTGTTCGTCAACAACTTTTTGTGTTTGTGATACGCTGCTCTCTCTATAGCACAGCGTCTGGAGAAGGGCCCCTCTTGTCTATGTCTCCAAGAAGAATTGCAAGGAGTGTTAAGGGCTTCCATTATAGCTGTGCAAGTGGAAATAGAGGAATAGAGAGCAGTGGACAATTTGATAAATATTTACACATGGCGAAATCTGTAGGCTTTATATTAGGGAGTGAGAAAGAGGAGGGTGTCAAGAGTGATTCCCTGGGGTCTTTCTTGGGTGATGAGGTGACTAGTAATATGCTAACTAAGGGACAAAATCTAGAGAATCTACTTTGAGGCAAACAAGGAGTTGCATTTCAGGTGTGCAAATTCCACAGGTAAGTTCTAGCGATCGCAAGCCCTCAAGTTCATGTTCCTGTCATCCATACAACTTGGTTAATTATGCCAGTCGGCAGAACTTGATTTAAAGGCTACGGTGGTAGTTGGTATGCTAATTAATAATTAACATACATCAACTGAAATGTGAATTACCCAAGTTTATTGACAATAATATAGTCGTGATGAAAGGGAGAAAGAAAACGGAATAAGGCAAGAGCATAACGTTTAAAAGAGTTGTGCCAAAACAAAACCAAACATAGAAGAACAGACAAAAGAAGCAAGTCGTTCTGGAAGAATGTGACCTGTTCCCCTATAACTTTGGCCTGGGGTCTCTAGAGCCACCTCTGAAAATGCAAGTGACACATAATACACTGATGCATTTCTACCGTATTTACTTCTTTGGCATCAAATGAAAGGCATTGATGGTAACTACAATTAAGCCAAGTTTTGCATTCCAGGAAAGTTCAACAAATTATTTTTTTTTAAAGACTTACACTTGCAAAGCCTATTGCGTAGAATAGCCAAAAGATAACAATACCACCAATATCCATCAACAGATGAATGGATAAACAAAATGTGGTATGTACCTACTATGAATATTGTTCAGCCATAAAAAGGAATGAAAATCTGACACGTTACAATATGGACAAACCTTGAAAACGTTGTGCGAAGTGAAATAAGCTAGACACAAATGGACAGATATTGTATGGTTTCACTTATACTAAGTGTCTAGGATAGGCAAATTTATAGAGGCAGAAAGTAGATTAGAGGTTACCAGGGCTGGCAAGAGGAGGAATGGGAAGTGATTGTTTAATGTGTACAGAGTTACTGTTATGATGAAAAAATTTTGGAAATAGATAGTGGTGGTTGTTGTATAACATTGTGAATGTAATTAATGTCACTGAATTTTGCACTTAAAAGCAGTTAAAATGGAAAATTTTATGTTATATATATTTTACCACAATAAAGGAAAAAAAAAAACCTATATAGGTTTTGAGCACGTAATAGGGTTGAGTAACCCACAGTTTTCACTCTCAAAAAATAGTCTAAGTGTTCCAGAGTAATAATACCAAAGAAAAATAGACATGAACTTACACTCTAATTACCAATTACAGGACCTAGATTGTATTCCAGAATATAAAAATTTTCTGTTTAATATATGCTGATTAGCATTTGAAATAAGGTTTTTGGGTCATCAGTTCATTCTCAAGGTAAGAAATCCAATCTAAATGCATCTTCAGAGATGAGTTCCTTTGGGTCATTCTTACCGACTAGATTCATAGTCAGTGCCCTACTTTTATATGTTAAAAAAAAAAAAACAAGTCAAACACCCTACAAGATTTCTTAGTAGAAAAAATATATTTTATAAGTTAAATGAAGCAACATTGCCCCAACAGCCTCTTTTTCTCAAATTTACAAGTCCTTGTTTTCTTAAGTCATCTAATTTTTTCCCCTGCTTTTTCTGTTTCTTAAAATAAACTTAATTTTCGAATATTTTTAGATTTGTAGAAAAGTTAAGAAGATTGGTTCCATGCACCTTTTACCCATTTCCCCCATTATTAACATTATTATGGTATATTTGTCACCATTAGTGAGCCAATATTACTATATTATTATTAACTAAAGTCTACACTGTATTCAGATACCCGTAGCTTTTACCTGATGTCCTATTTCTGTTCCAGGATCCTACACAGGATACCATGTTACATTTAGGTATCTTGTCTCCTTAAGCTACTCAAGACTGGGACGGTTTCTCAGACTTTCCTTGTTCTTCATGACTTTGACAGTTTCAAGGACAATTTGCTCAGGTATTTTGTAGCCTGTCCCTCATCTGGGGTTCCTTGGATGTTTTTCTCAGGATTGGACTGAGGTTATGGGTTTTGGGGAGGAAGATCACAGAGGTAATTGCCATTCTCATCACATCATCATATGGAGGGTACTTGCTATCAATATGACTTAAGACTGGTGATGTTAACCTTAACCACTTGGCTGAGTTCGCATTTGTCAGGTTCTCCACTGTGGAATTACGCTCCTCCCCACCCCTTCCATGCTGCACCCCTTAGAAGGAAGTCACTGAGTACAGCTCATACTTAATGGGGTGGGAGTTACATCAGCTCCTTGAGTGGAGAGTAGAACTTACCAGCACAAAAAGTGATCCTTAATATGTGCAAAACCTTTTTGGAGGGTAAAAGGGCAGCTTTATTGAGAATACTTAGATTAACAACCATTTATATAAAAACTCTCCAGAAAGTGGGCATAGAGGGAACCTACCTCAACATAATGAAGTCCATATGTGACAAATACACAGCTAACATCATTCTCAATGGTAAAAATTGGAAAGCATTTCCTCTAAGATCAGGAACAAGACAAGGATGCTCATTCTCACCACTTTTATCCAACAGTTTTGGAAGTCTTACCCACAGCAATCAGAGAAGTAAAAGAAATAAAAGGAATACAAATTGGAAAGGAAGAAGTAAAGCTGTCACTGTTTACAGTAAAACTGACACTATATATAGAAAAGCCTAAAAACGCTACCAGAAAACTATTAAAGCTCATCAACGAATTCAGTAAAGTTTCAGGATACAAAATTAATATACCGAGAATACTTAGGTCAAAGAGACAGCTTCCAAAAATTTCTATGCTAGTAAATGGGTTTATTTCATTTAAGCCCTATATAGAGAAGGTCAGAATAATCACAATTTTTTTCTTCACTTGGTAATCAGAAAGTAAGAGAACTTAGCATGTATTAGTAATTACTTGGTAAGTATTTAATATAAGCATTATTTTAAGGGAACAAATGAGGCTCAAAGTTAGTCAACCTGGTGTTAAGTAGTTTTATTATGAGATAAAATAAAAGATGAAGAAAAATAAATGTGGTGAAGGAAGGAATGGACTGGGGACCAGGAACAAAACCCAGGCAGGTATCTAAAGAAACCTAGAGAAGGGAAATCAATTCCAGACCCATGACAGGGATGTCAACTTTACCATCACATATTTTTTATAAAGTTTTGAAAGTCGTTTCACTTCTTCCTTTGTGAGACTAAGCATCTTCTTAAGGAAAATACAGCAAAAAGTTCCTGGTCCCAAGTCCAAGAAGCATCATTACAGTCCCTGCTGATTTTGGGAGGGATTATGAACAAGTATGTTGGTCTGCATTGGAGTCAAGCTGGGACACTAAAAGAGACAAAAACTGCTGACATTATTTTTTAAATGTATGCAAATTAAAGAAATCATTTAGGAGATTAAGGGATCCCAGGATGGAATGCACGCTATGAAAACATAATCTAACTGTATTACAAATGTGTGAAATAATCTTACTGTAGTGGTGGGGGGTTGTTAATTTCTAAGTAACTTTGGAAATGAATGGAGACTATAAGGCTAAAGACAAAAGGAATTGTCCATAAGCACTGTATTCTAGTTGGGAATGTTGTGTCCCACAGGAGTATGGGTTAACTGTGAAACCACTGTACACATATACTGGAATCGAACAATAAGGTCATTGACAGTGGATGTCGATGTCGGGAGCCAAGTTTCTCTCTTTTGGAGTGAAAGGTTATAGACAAGCAAAGGGAGAAAGTCTAGAATGATCCATGTGATACTGGATTAGAATAATCCATGTGATATTGGATTAAAATGATCTACATGGAACTGGATTAGAATGACCCATGTGGTACTCAGTGGATTGGACATATGTTCATGTTCAGCTTAACGCAGAGACAAGTGAATACATATAGAAATATTCATAGATATATGTACATATAATAGTACACACACATATATGTCCTTGTTTTGTCAACGGAAAGGGCCTAAAAGCAACATCACCCCAGTAGCAAGGAGATATGGGTTTCTATTACCATTCTTCAATAAAAGGAACCAAGACACTTTGGAAAAAATAGCTGATTGGGGACCGGGGTGGGAAATACTATACAAGATGAACCTGCAGCATCTTTGAGCACCAGGAAGTAAGGACGTGCTCAAAAAACAATAATAACAGCAAGAGCAAACAACAACAACAACAAAAATACAGTGATGGGGATCCATCAAAGGGACACAGGAGCAAACTGAAAAAGCTCCCAATGACCAATGCAGGCACAATCAATCAATCAGTATTGGATTATAACTCAAAGTATAAATATCCACGTGCTCATACTACTCTAAATAAATGATTATATAAATAAATAAATAGATAGGAAAGAATAGATGAATCTCCAGTGCAGAAATATTCCATGTAATTTTTGTAGATCCAATGTTTTTCTTTTTTTGGCGGTACGTGGGCCTCTCACTGTTGTGGCCTCTCCCGTTGTGGAGCACAGGCTCTGGACGCGCAGGCTCAGTGGCCATGGCTCACAGGCCCAGCCGCTCCACAGCATGTGGAATCCTCCCAGACCGGGGCATGAACCCGTGTCCCCTGCATCGGCAGGCGGACTCTCAACCACTGCGCCACCAGGAAAGCCCAGATCTAATTTTTATACGTATAACTCTCACTTCAACATCCTATAAAACTGTATGAGTTATTAAAAACATTATATTTGAAGAGGCAAGACTAAGGGTGATAAGGCCATGGGGCATCTTTTAACTGAAATGAGCAAACTAAAGGTGGTACAAAGCCACAAATGGACAATTTTTTAATCTACTTCACACTTCCTTGGTAATGAACCTTATCTGGCAATTACTACTTATTCCTACTTAGATCTTAAGAGGACACCCCTCTTGAATGTCCCCATATCTATTTGAATTACCAGGTGTGTGTGTCCTTGTATAAGAGTACATTTACATCCACATATACACACAAGAAATGTAAAAATTTTGTTTTCATCTGTAGCTAAAACAAAATGCTAATGTTTACTAGCCTCTAAAAACCACAGCAATGATGGGATGTTGTCATCTTCCTGGTTATTCATTACCGAGAGCTCCCAGAGTGTAAGGACTGCAGTGACTCAGTAGAGAACATTGCAGCCTCACCCCTTGTCCTCCTGAAATACACATTCAAAGGAGGGGTGAGCTGAGTGACAAAGCCTGTGGCCATTTACTGTAAGCTGTGTGGCACTCAGAAATAAGCACCAACAATGGCTAGTGTAAAAAAGCAAAACAAGCACCAGCACAACTGCTGAAAAGATATGTTTATTCTTTATGAAAGTGTTGACTGTCGGAGATGCTTGAAATGGTGGCAATGCATTGTTCAGCCTTAGTGATTCTTTCCTATGTGATCTTTGTCACAGTGTATGTGGCTTGCTCCAGTGTGTCCAGGTAGCTGTGAATGACAGCCCTCCCCAGAGAACCTTTTGAAAATGGGAGGGTACCTCACACCACTCTCCTATCTTCAAAGAAATGGCAAGCCACAGGGAGTATTCATATATTCTCAAGTAACAATCTTGTCTTTAAAATCCTTGTTCCTCCTATTACAGGTGTAACAGCTGTTAGGGTAGATATGAGCCTGAAGGAAAGGCAATTCTTAAAGAGATACTCTTAAAAAACCCAAATTAGGCTTAAATTATAAATAAGAGATGTGCTTCTAGAAATAACTTATCCCATCCTATAAACCAGATAGAGCAGAAATCCGTTGTCACGTAAGAGCTACAAAATTTCGGTACCTATAAGAAGGTCACAGCTGGATTGAAAGGCCCCTTTTTCATACGTTAGTCTCTCTTGGAAGTCAACTCCAAACATACATATAATGATGATGTGCCTGAAAAAGCACTAATGACATGAAGATTTTCAATGGATTTAACTAAATGAAAGATCCAAAACGTTCACATTTAAGATTTGTTAATCCCTGTCCCTGGCCAACATTTTATGCTGATTTGAAATTGTTTAACTATTACAAAAATGATGCAATATTGCGATTACTCTATGGGGTTTGGGTGCATTTTTTTGTAATTTCCTTTATGTAATGGAATGATTTTCCTTTCCAGGAGTATATAAATACCCAAAGAAAGGACAAGGTCAGGTTGACAGATTGTGGGACTTAGATTGGTACCTAAGCTATTTAAGGTCGACACTCACTATAATCTTGAATGTTTGTGTTACTGACCAGGGTTCTTAGACTCTTTAATCAATAGAAGTTGATAAGAGGCGAGATGAGAAATCCAGGCAAGGCTTTTCTGGGACTCATGCTGCAGCAGGAGGGAGTGAAAAGAAGTAACAGGTGCCCTTGCTCACTCTCCAAGGTGGAGGTGAGCCATTAAGGGGGTGAAGGTACGCGCAGATCAATGGGCTGGGCCGGAGGCGTGGCTTAGGTGCTCTGCCCACCCCCTTGGTGGTGCTGTGTGCAGGGGTCCTGCACAGTATGCTGCTGCTTTTGTTCCCAGCACCTGAGAAATGGCAGTTGGGTTTTGGCCTTTTTGTATCTTCTTGTTCATAATTTGCCCCAACTGCACATGCATGCAGTTATTTTTTTTTTAACATTTTTATTGGAGTATAATCGCTTTACAATGGTGTGTTAGTTTCTGCTGTATAACAAAGTGAATCAGTTATACCTATACATATATCCCCACATCTATTCCCTCTTGCATCTCCGTCCCTCCCACCCTCCCTATCCCACCCCTCTAGGTGGTCATAAAGCACCGAGCTGATCTCCCTGTGCTATGCGGCTGCTTCCCACTAGCTATGTGTTTTACATTTGGTAGTGTATATATGTCCGTATATATACTACCACTCTCTCACTTTGTCCCAGCTTATCCTTCCCCCTCCCCGTGTCCTCAAGTCCATTCTCTAGTAGGTCTGTGTCTTTATTCCCATCTCATGCAGTTATTTTTAGTCCCGTATAGTTTCTTTGTATGCTGTTGCTGGTCCAGGTGTAAGCATGGCAATAAAAGGTTCCAGGTTCCAGGTCCCAGCCTGTCTCACTTGTAACTGCTGTGGAGTAAGGCGATGTCCTTGGGCACCCTGCAAAGCTCAGCTTGTGCACAAGTTGGGAAGAAGAAGGAGGCCGGGAGGATTATTCCCTTTACCACCCCGCTCAGTCCCTTCTCTACCTCCCCAAAGGTCCCCCCGTGCCATTCTATTTACATCAATAACAAAGACACAAGAGTCATCTTCCACTCTTTCACTGCAAATGCAGAAGTGATCTCTGACACCCAGAAGTGTGACTGGCACTTAAATACTGATATATTATACAATATACCAGGCTCTCAAAGTATAGTCCACATTCCAAATTACTGTTGATCGTTTGAATTGGGGTGGGGGGTGTCCTCCCCTGCTGGACTTTCTTAGATGCTGTTCTTTGGCTTGAGTGTTCCCCCCTTTTGAAATACATGCAGTGGTTGCCACCTCTATTAAGATTCCTGCCATTGTTGCAAATTCCGGAAAGCGGCAAAGCATCAAAAATAAACCTTCATTAAAAGTATTCCCTTCTTATATTAGATAGCTTATAATTAGACTAACCAGATTTCCAAAACAGGGATGGAGAGGAAGAGAGGGACAGAAGGAGGAGGGAGAGAGGGCGTTAGAAGGAAAAGATATGGGTAAAAAGCAATACAAACAAGGACTACACTTCCCTCCCCCAAAGGAGCTTTCTTGTCATCTTGGAAAGATTATATAAAACCTATAAGTTATAATCAAAATAAATAAATAACTTAATTTAGTTAACACGAACACGTGCATCCTTCATGTGATTACTGAGTGTAATCGCCAGTCACTGCAGTAGCAACTGGAGACACAGAGAGAGAACTGATCTTTAGTTGTAGGCTCACGGAGCAAAATGAAAGTACTCACTGTTTCTGCCCATGTTTGCACAAAGGGGACAAGTTATGGTCCCCAGAGAAACTGAAACAATATAGAATTTTTTTTTTTTAATGAGAATGATATAACTAGCTGATCATCTTACTGGTTATTTCACTTAAACATATCTACCTCTTAAGGTTACAATTCTAAACTCAAAATCAGGAGGCCTGCCTACTACTGCCAACTTTGCCATTGATCTTGTAAGATCTTGCCATTTCTGTCCTTCATATTTTTGCTTTCTTATCAGGCCAAAAATCTGTATCTACTTTCTAATCTGCAATATAAAACTTAGAAATCTCTTTCAATCCTTTCGGAGGAAGTCTGTGCTGAATCATAAAATGCTCTTTTATTTTAGAATGGATTTTGTATGTGCCAATAGAGAATTAATAAAGGGTAGTGATTAATGCTCCCAAAATATTCAGGGAGTTGGTCTTGTCTAGTTATTTCACCATGCCTGAGCAGAATCATGATTAAGAGTTGACCAAGAGAAGAAAAAATAGAGAAGGAGCCTGGGTAGATGGGACATAGAATCAAGTTAGCAGGGTCACAGAGGATGCTGACACTTCAAAAGGGTGAAGGGCTCTGAAATTTCATGAAAGATTGTCTCAGATTTGGCAGATATGAAATTGTTAAATATTATCAGAGGAAAATGTGGAAAGGTAGACTAAGGCCTATCCAAATTACTCTGGACTTAACATGTCTCAAGATGTTTTGAAAATCACATTAAATCTGTCAGTTTAAACCTATTTCATGTAATGCTTGATACTAAACTAAGTACATGAAATTATGGGTATTCGGAAGATTTTTAAAGAATTTACTGGTTTTATTCTGAAGCAGTAATAGTTCAGTGAGGTATTGTAGGACAAAGATTGGAAGAGGAAAGGAGCTAGGGAATATAGCCTGATATTTGGGCGCCACTTTGCTCCTTGAAATGATTGCCAATTTCAGTAACAGATAAGCCCTCATAGAGACTGAACCTCACCTTTGAATCATCCTAATCCATATTGGATTTATATTATTTTCAGTTAGCAAATACCTCAAGCCTAGCTACTTGCTAGATGCAAGAGTAAATGATCCTTAGAGAAAGATAATATCATTAAGAGCTTGAAATTACTTCTAAATTTCTTCATATATAATGTCCAGCACCCATTCAAAAATAACCAAGCCTAAAAGGAGACCATATGACCCAAAACCAAAATAAACAACAGTTCATAGAAATAGACCTAGATTGATCTGGACGATGAACCTATCAGACATTTATTTTTATTTTCTTTTTTTTTTTCAGACATTTATTTTTAAATGCTATACTTCATATGTTTAAGGAATTAAAAGGCAGGACTAAAAATTTTGGCAAAGGACTGTAGAAGGGAACCAAAAGGAAATTTTAGAACTGAAAACCACAATATCTGAAATTAAAACCAATAGATACATACAAAAGATCTTTCCAGGTTTGACTGGGGAAAAACTTACAGACTGGCCCCAACATTTCAACATAATTATGGCTCCAATTGTGTTGAAAGCAATTCGGGAAAAATGTACATAGAGATATATTTGGCTTTGTTTTTCTATAGCTGAGTGAATAAATGATACACGCATTTAACTATAAAATTCAACAACAAAAAAATTAGGTATTTGAAGGCAGATACAGAAGTCACCTATTGTGACATGTATCTCTCACTAATGCATCATTCCAAGTCAATGAATAATTCACATTATTTTTATCCTACTTAACTCTGGTTTAATATAACTTTCCTTTCCCTGAGCCCAAACTTTTGAATACTCAAAACTTGGATTTATTTCTTTCCTATTGGGCCAAATGCACCAAAGAAAATACTTGATTAGGATTTAGAAACCTGGGCTTTATGCTTATTTTTGCCACTATCTCTGACTGACATTTCCTTTTTCAGCTCTCATCTCTTCCTTTGTAACGTGCAAGATGGCACAGTCTCTTTCAGCTATAAAAGTCAAGATGATGATGGTAATAATAATAATACTAAAGGAATGGAAGGTGTATGTTTTCAAAAAAAAAAAAAAAGAAAGAAAGAAAGGGAGAGTAAGAAGGAAAGAGAAGCAAAGGGATTTCAGGAATAAAGGGTAAAATATAACCTTACCGGGCTTCCCTGGTGGCGCAGTGGTTGAGAGTTCGCCTGCCGATGCAGGGGACACGGGTTCGTGCCCTGGTCCGGGAAGATCCCACATGCCGCGGAGCGGCTGCGCCCGTGAGCCATGGCCGCTGAGCCTGCGCGTCCGGAGCCTGTGCTCCACAACGGGAGAGGCCACAACAGTGAGAGGCCCGCGTACCACAAAAAAAAAAACAAAAAACAAAAAACAAAATATAACCTTACCATGGAAGGAAGTTACAGTTCACTCAGATTAACTGTGGGGAAATAAAAACCCAGATACTGACCAATTTTTAATGTTTTCTAGAAGGAGAGGATATCATATTTTCACACTATGAGCTTCTTAAAAGTTGACCCTGGAAATTTCTGTGTGTAAAGACCTATACATAGTAATAATTGTTTCACTTTACATCTGTGTGGTGCTTTGAGCTCACACATTCTTGGTACATTTCATCTTTTTTGATCTTCATAACAAACCTATTAAGTACACATTGAACCCTACAAATGTATGAGGCTGACAAAAACCTTCTGCCCTTTTGTTCAGGACCTCAAGATTGTGCTTCACTTTGAGGATGGATGTCTGTTGAAGTTATACTCTCTCACTTATCTCCCTGGTGATCAAAATATTTAAGAATTCGTTATTGTCAGGAATGCATAATGGGGACAATATTTACCTTATTAGAGCCAACTGGATTACATTATAAACCAGCTGGATTATTCCATCTTGGATTAAATATTAGATCATAGCTCAAAATATTTCTTAGCATAGTGCTGATGCTCAAAAAAGTAGAAGGTTATTTTATATTCCCTGTTAATACTTGTTGTTGTATCTGCTCAGGACCTTGCATATAGTAGGTGCTCAATAAATATTTATTGAAATAGACTCTTTTTTTAAAACTTATATTTCTATTTTTATTTATTTTTTGGCTGCGTGGCATTCGGGATCTTAGTTCCCTGACCAGGGATGGAACCCACACCCCCTGCAGTGGCAGCATAGAGTCTTAACCACTGGACAACGAGGGAAGTCCCAAAATAGACTCTTGAATTAAACTGGCACGCTGTGGACATTAAAACAAACCTCTTACTAGGTAAGTTGAAGACAAACCTTCAAAGAATCTGTAATTTAACCTCTAGATATTCCTAAATAAAGAAATTTGGACTCATTCATATTAGGTTTTGCTTAAATGTTTTTGTATAGATAAGGTCACTTCATAATGGTCCTCTGCTTCTAAAGCTATTCGCTTGGTTTTGCTAAATGTAGTTTAAGCAGAATTTCTCTGAATTTTCTTTGGCTTTTGGCTTGTTGCAGTGAACTACAGGGATTGATAACAGAAGAAAAGCAATCGAACTTACAGCAGGTGTTTCTGATTCTATGCAGCACTTATCAAATACATGTAATGGGAAAGAATTCCATTTCATTTCTTTCCCCTGAGAATGATAGCGTTTAGGAGGAAGATGGGGAGAATGCTTTCTTTTTTTTTTTTTTTTTTACAAATTTATTTATTTCTTTATTTATTTATGGCTGCATTGGGTCTTGGTTGCTGCATGCAGGCTTTCTCTAGTTGTGGCGAGCGGGGGCTACTCTTAATATAATAAAATCTTTTTTAATAGAGAGCCTTCATTTAAAAAAAAAATAACATAAATTACCTGGTGGCCAGGGGCCAGTGAGGTGCAGTCACCCCTGCACTGGTCCAGGGAACTGTCTTGCCTTCTCTAGTGAGACTCCTAGCAGAAGTGGTTTATATTAGGAAAAAGAAAAAAACATTACAATCAGGTCATATGAAAATAAAACCTATGCTGCAAGAACCTAGCTGAACGTCTTGAACACAGGAGGCACCCAGTCAATACTGAAGCCTTGAACTAAAAATTCGTGTTTTGGGCTTCCCTGGTGACGCAGTGGTTGAGAGTCCGCCTGCCGATGCAGGGGACACGGGTTCATGCCCCGGTCCGGGAAGATCCCACATGCCGTGGGCCCGTGAGCCGTGGCCGCTGAGCCTGCGCATCCGGAGCCTGTGCTCCGCAACGGAAGAGGCCGCAACAGTGAGAGGCCCGCATACCACAAAAAAAAAAAATTCAAGTTTTGCCATTTGCAGTAACATGGATGGACCTAGAGATTATCATACTAAGTGAAGTAAGTCAGAAAGAGAAAGATAAATACCATATGATATCACTTATATGTAGAATCTAAAATATGACACAAATGAACTTACCTACAAAACAGAAGCAGACATAGAGAACAGACTTGTAGCTGCCAAGGGGGAAGAGGGTGAAGGATGGATGGATTGGGACTTTGGGATTAGCTGATGCAAACTATTACATATAGAATGGATAAACAACAAGGTCCTACTGTATAGCACAGGGAACTATATTCAATATCCTGTGATAAACCATAATGGAAAAGAATACAAAAAAGAAAGTATATGTATGTATAACTGAGTCACTTTGCTGTACAGCAGAAATTAACATAACGTTGTAAATCAACTATACTTCAAAAAATAAGTTAAAAAAATTAATCCAGTTTTTAGTTCTATTTTGACTAAATGAAAGCATCCATTATATACTTGTCCACTTTGGGGTTAATCAGTTCATTATTGTTTGCTTGTTTGTTTTCAGTCCCTAAATGTTTTAGCTCTTTTATAAGCTGATACTTTCCCCATGATCTACTGCTTTTCTTGGAATTAGCTTTCCTAAGGCATTTTCATTGTTAACACGTAATCAACACTTTTTACCAGTTACATAGGAGGTTGACTTGCCTAAAAAACAATAGAGTTATTTTGGGAGTTCCCTGGTGGCCTAGTGATTAGGATTCTGCGCTTTCACTGCCATGGCCCAGGTTCAATCCCTGAATCCCTGGGTGGGGAACTGAGATCCCATAAGCTGCGTGGCATGGCCAAAACATGGGGTCTCATCTCCTCTGGGTCAGAGAAGAGCTGGGGGAGGGAAAGGTTGGAGCTGGCTCCCGCTAGGTCATGAGAGCTGGTTGTGTGCATCTTTATCCAACTCCATGTTCAGTAACGTCAGGTGGGCATTGTCAGTGAAAATAGTCAATAAACAATCAATAATAAGAATAGAAAAGAGTTTTATCTGAGCCAAACTGAGGACTAGCCCAGAAGCCAGATCACTCTGAGAAACTGCTCCAGAGAAACAGGGTTTTCAGCACAGTTTTATGTCTTTTCAGAACAAAGAACATTAAACAAGTCAGGGACACATTTCTTCAAGGTAAAGCACACACACACAGATCAGCTTGTACACAGCAAGTCAGCATGGCCTTGGCACCTGGGAAGGGAGTCTTATCATCAAAGGAGTACCAGCATTGGCGTCCCAGGAAGAGAGGCATTTAATCTTTATTTTCAACATGGACATTCTTTACTTCTGGTCAATGTGCCCTTTTCTCTGATAATTAAAGCAGATGTACAATGTATGTTTGATAGGCCACAAACATGCCATTTTAGTTAGCATAAAATTCAAGTTAACCCAGAATGACTCCCCTACATCTCAATATGTGAAAATTTCGCTCATCAGTTATCTTCCAAGTGGCCATGCTAGGATTCTATGCCACGGAAATTAGTAAATGCTGCAAATCAGGGCTTCCCTCTCTCCTCTCTCTATCCGGAGAGCCAGTAGTTAAACATTTACCAGCGTGCCACTGGCCGGATATGAGGTGGAAGTAGAAGTTGAAGATAGGTGAAGAATGGGATCACAAACTGCTTAAAGCTTCCATAACAAGAGAGCGAACTAAGTGGCTTCGTGTTCTCCAGCCCTCACCAACACCAGCGGGTCTCAAGGAAGGATTGCTCTTTTCTGGAATCAGTGGAATAGTGGAGAGGAGTGCTGGCCTGGGGATTAAAGGAGCTGGGTTCTGGTCCTCGTGCTGCCACTCCATGCCTGTGCGTACTGCTAAAAAAAAAAAAAAAGATGATTTTGAAGATCAACCAGTGATGGGATCCATTCATCCTTATGGTGCCTTCCAGTTTTTATAGTCTGTGGAAAGTTGATGTTTTCAAGACAACGCTATCCTTTATCCCTGCCCGATCACTGCTGACAGTTACTAAAATTGGTGAAAGATGAACTCTTTAAGGGTTTAGAGACTATGCATTCTTTTTTTTTTTTTTTTTTTTTTTTATATAGGTAGATGACTGATAGCCTGGAACTGGCAATAGGGGAGCTAGGAGAATACTGACCTCTCCTCTTTCTGTTGTGTGTGTTGGGTGCTGGAGAAAGGGCCACATTGGTTTGATGGGGTATTGTAGAGCAAGTAGTGTTTTAGCAAGAGAAACTAGACTTCATACTACTAACGACCAGGAGGTGCAAGACTGTAGAATGTTTTTTTGTAATGAAAGCATGAGAGTTTCAGAGAGCCCAGTAGAACTGATTGGGAAGGATGAAAGAAACAAGATGGTGGGCCTCTCACTGTTGTGGCCTCTCCTGTTGCGGAGCACAGGCTCCGGATGCGCAGACTCAGCGGCCATGGCCCACGGGCCCAGCCGCTCCGCGGCATGTGAGATCTTCCCGGACCGGGGCACGAACCCGTGTCCCCTGCATCGGCAGGCGGACTCTCAACCACTGCGCCACCAGGGAAGCCCGAGACTATGCATTCTTAAGCCTCTTTTATTTCATGAAATATGAGAATGTCCTGTAAAAAGATTAGATTTTGGAGTGGATACAACAATCTTCTAAATATGAAAAAAGAAAATGCCAGCATACATTTTACTTTGTGGACTTGGAAGAGAAACTAAAGGAAAATAAATGACACTGTAAAAGGATCTGTCCCTTGAAATCCCAGCTGACATTAAATTCATGGCCACACAGAGGGGTTTAGATGTGCTCATCTGAGTTAGTGAGGCTTAATGCATTAAAAGTGGCTAAAAGCTCAGGAAATCTGCTTTTAGCTACAATTATGAAATGGTTATATATAGAGAGAATTATTTAAGTGTTATTCTTCAAGTGAATAAACTTGCAAGCTCTAAAACCATCACCTTCTCATGAAATAAACCTATGATCATGTGCATTTTTATTTTAAAATTCGTTTTACCCAATACAACTAAAATCTGGGCAACGTCTTCCTGACCAAAAAAACCACCTAAGAATATCTATTAGGAATATGCTAGGCTACAAATAATAGAAAATGTGACTTATATCCAAGAGGGGTTATTTTTTCCACGATATCGAGTAGCCGGCGGTGTGGAGTCCAGCCTCTCATGATTCTCCGGCCTTTCCTTCACGTTGGAGGAGGAGGGCTGCGGCTTCACACGTCACACCTGTTGTATCTTTCCAGGCATGAACGAGAGGGGAGAAGGCTGGAGCTGGCTGTGTCTGCATCTTTGCATCGAGATAAGCAAGTGCCGCTAACTCAGGTACCTGGCAGATTGCGGTTAACTTTCTGGCCAGAACTAGGTCACATGGCCAATTTAACTAGAAGGGACTTGTGGAATAGATGAGGTTTAAATTTCAAGCTTACAATGCTAGGACTTTTGGCTTTCTACTCTTTTACAGTCACTCTTCCTCCACAGCTCAGAAGGCGTTCTGTCTCTACTTTGCCAAACTCAAAATCTTATCATTCCTACAATGGTCGGCTGAATAATTAACTCTGTAATGAAGTCTGCTCAGATTATTTCCACCGAATGAATTCCTTGTTTTCTAAGCATTTGTATACACATTTTATACCACCACAGCACATACTTGTGATTCTATTGTTCTATCACAGGCTTATTTTTTTTCTTAGTTGCTTTCCTGTGCTTTTCGAGAGCGAGCGATTCTTGCAAGCCCCTCTGTGCCTAGGACGGGGCTGTACCTAGTAATGCTTTCTAAGCTGAACTGAGGGAAATACAGGCTGTGCAACTATTTTTCTCCACTACACAGGGTAACACGCGCAGTGCTCTTCAGGCAGCAAAAATCCTCAATGTTTTTGGTGCTTTGTGTATGCAGTGAACTCTTTCTGACACTCTGGAAGCTTACTGTTAATACAAATCACAAGGACCACAAATACAAATCGTAATGGTAGACCTGTAAATTTCAGTTATCCCTAGTGAAAGATTAGATTTGAGTGGTTTGTACAGCATCCAAGAGATTTTCCCAAGGAACCTTATGATTAGAATGAGGCTACAATATTCCATCTCTTAGAAGAGTTGCCAGGAAAGGAACAGGCTGGATGCATGAATTACCACTGACAAGTGTGAACCCAAGAGTCAGTGGCCTGGAACTTCACTGGTGGAAGCTAAAAATGCAGGCACTAGACAAACCTATAGCAGGCAGTGACATGTGGGTTAGTTTATGAGGGGAAAAAAATCAACAAACGAATTATTATGT
Source organism: Lipotes vexillifer (assembly GCF_000442215.2). Classification (NCBI taxonomy): domain Eukaryota; kingdom Metazoa; phylum Chordata; class Mammalia; order Artiodactyla; family Lipotidae; genus Lipotes; species Lipotes vexillifer. The sequence continues at coordinate 1,567,123 of NW_006779813.1, read as the reverse complement.
ACATTTCTTCCCCTTCCCACTCCTCAGCCTTCTGCTTCAAGTTATTTTTGTACGCATCTCACACTTTCTGCGTTTTTTCAGACATGCATTAACAAATTAGAGAGACAATTTTTACTGGCACTTGCAATTTTCTCCTGATGGATATATCCCTGGAATGTATGAGGGAAACACATTAGTTTGAAAACAATTGCTAGTGGCGGAATGATGATTCAGGAATTATGGGGTCAGAAATGAAGACAACAAGAAAGGAACAGGGAGAGAGCATTGAAAAAACTATAGGGAAAAAGCCATGGTGACACACATGGAAAGTAAGAAATGCAAATTGTAACTGTCTACTTGAAAAGTCAAAAATATAGCCTGCCTCTTTTTTCATGGCATAATTCATCAGTGTAGCACATTTCTGAGCACACATTCTGTGCTTCAAATTGTGGCTATGTCTACAAACAAAATAAATTTGAGGGGGGGAAAACTACAAAAAATAACACTGGGTTATCATTTTTAAATGACCTGGTGTTAAATAGCCCACGTGACTAAATTTTTCATTTCCAACTAGTTGGGGCATAGTCAAGGCAGCTGTCTACAAGGATAAAAAATATGATGCATATCTTATTAACCAATATTATGGTTTGTATATTTCCCCATTCTTTTTTTCTTTTTTTTTTTTTTTGTTTTGCGGTACGTGGGCCTCTCACTGCCGTGGCCTCTCCCGTTGCGGAGCACAGTCTCCGGACGCGCAGGCCCAGCGGCCATGGCTCACGGGCCCAGCCACTCCGCGGCATGTGGGATCTTTGAGGACCGGGGCACGAACCCGTGTCCCCTGCATCGGCAGGCGGACTCTCAACCACTGCACCACCAGAAAAGCCCTATTTCCCCATTCTTGATCCTTATTCAGAAGGGGTGAAGGATCCTTTTGGGAGAAAAGCGTTCACCCACACTTGCTACCTTGCTATGCTCACCTTCCAAGACTTTGGTCTTCATGGCCCTATGGTTCTAAGAGGAGAGTCATAGAGTCAAAGCAGAGCACATTACCATGTTTCTGCTTTGAAGCTTTTAGATGTTACTAGGTTTTGGTACATTTTAGAAGGAAGGATTCTTAAGTACACATTTTGTTGTAGAGAAGTCCTTCATAGTCCTTCAAGCTGGGAGAAACACCACAGTTAATTTGATCTGCCGGTTATACGACTTTGTGCGTGTACTAAAAACTACTGAATTTTACACTTTAAAATGGTGAATTTTATGGCATGTGAATTATATCTCCATAAAAAATAATAAAAGATATACTTTTGGCATCAAACGTCTTTTAACCTGCAAGTCACATTACCACATAGATGACTTTGAGATGTATCTCCCAAATACTGCACAAAAAGAATAGGCCCACGCAGGTTCTAGAAGCAGGCTGGAACATTTAGAAAGAAAGTTTCGGGTTCAAGGTATCCAAAGCACGGACTAGAAAAAAGTATATTGGCTCCAGGTGGGCATGTCCCCCTGGCTTCACGGCCTGCTTTCCTCTTGAACGAAAGCGTGGGCCTTGTCTGCCTGGGTCTAAGGGTGGAAGTGCTTGGAGATCCCATCCCTCCCAATCTTCTGGACTTACCCAGCCACATAGATACATGCATCTTACCTCCGTTAGGACGCTGAGCTTAGTCGTCAACCACTTCTTACCTACACCCTTTTCTCCATAACACGGGACACACAAGCATGCAAATAAGTAAGAAGGCCCTGGCTCATTCTTTTTTTAGAGTAAGAGAAGAAGTCCATGTGACTTGAAGTAAACTAGGCCAAGGTCTAGGACTTAAAAAGACCTCCTTAAACAAGCGCACTCCGTCTTCTGCATGTAATGACTAAGTTCTTGTTCTCTTTCATCGGGACACTCAGTAGGACTTGGGAGTTTAATGGCGTTCTCTCACTTTATTGAGCAGCTAGAGTGGTTTTGAACTCTATGGGGTAACTTAGAAATTGTTGTGAAATGTAATTGATTTTTATAAACATGCACATATTTTGCACTAGTAAGCATTTGTATTGCAATTTGTTTGTGCAGGTGTGACCTTAACTTTCCAGAATGCTAACAAACAAATTGCGATCGCATGCTTTCAAAAAAGCACAATTTTTACTTTTTAAAAATGAACTTCTGAAAAGGAGGACAATAGAAAGTTGCTGGAAAGATCATTTCTAGGAAGAATGAACTCAATTCATTTTTATGATTGCGTTTTTTCCCTCCCGACATTGTTTAGCAAAAGCCTAAGAACTTGTCTGTTAGACTCCCAATACTTTCTCTAATTAGTCCTGGATATATGTTTTGAGAGAGAGAGAGAAAGAGTATTTAGAATGATTGTTTGTACGGCCTGTGATTAAGCAAGGCTGATTCTAGTCTATAATCACTAGAGACTCCCTTCAGAGAAAATACTCTTCTTATTTGACTGTGATTTGCTCTACAGTGTGATGCTTACAAGGGAAACACCCTTCCTGGATAGATTAGCTTTCTCAGACAGACGAGAAATACTCATCAAGGGAGGATTCTCTTCCAGTGAGTCCTCCCCTTTTATTTATTTATTATGATTATTATTTTTTATGCGGTATGCGGGCCTCTCACTACCGTGGACTCTCCCGTTGCGGGGCACAGGCTCCGGACGCTCAGGCTCAGCGGCCATGGCCCACGGGCCCAGCTGCTCCGCGGCATGTGGGATCTTCCCGGACCAGGGCACGAACCCGCGTCCTCTGCATCGGCAGGGGGACTCTCAACCACTGCGCCACCAGGGAAGCCCTCTCCCCTTTTATTTATTAGTATGTGTCCCCCAAAACCCCACAGGGTTTCTTGTTTAAAAAGCCTGAAAAAAAAGCTTTCCTTCCTTTTCCTCTTTCTTGACCTGTCATAGTGTTTTCTCTTTGCTGTGTAACCTTGTGCCCCCTGGAGCATGGGGATACTTACAAGGTGAGTGCATACCCTCCCAGGTGTCCTGAGCCCTGCCCTGCAGCATGGTGCATGGGGCATGCACAGCCGACTACGAACCTCCCTGCACCTTCATCCGGGCACCTGTCTGCCTCATTGGCTGTGGTCCCTGGATGGGGTTGGAGGAGGAGGAGGCCGATAACCTGTGAGGGTGAGCAGGCAATAGGGGGAGATGAACAAGATCGTCCCCACCCCCTATGCTCCATTGTCCCTTTGGACTTCACTTTGGAAAACATTAATTCAAAGATCAAATTTTTAAGAATTTCAAGAGGTGGGCTTCCCTGTTGGCGCAGTGGTTGGGGGTCCACCTGCCAATGCAGGGGACGTTGGTTCGAGCCCTGGTTGGGGAAAATCCCACATGCCACAGAGCAACTAAGCCCGTGTGCTAAAACTACTGAGTCTGTGCTCTAGGGCCCACGAGCCACAACTCCTGAGACCACGTGCCACAACTACTGAAGCCCACGCGCCTAGAGCCTGTGCTCTGCAACAAGAGAAGCCACCCAATGAGAAGCCCGCGCACTGCAACGGAGAGTAGGCCCTGCTCGCCGCAACTAGAGAAAAGCCCGTGCGTAGCAACAAAGACCCAAGGCAGCCAATAAAATAAATTAATTAATTTATAAAAAAAAAAAAAAAGAATTTCAAGAGGTGACAACGGAGCATTCAGTTCCAAGCATGTGGCCCCTTCTGAGCCTGGGGCTGCACTGGTAGTCCTCACTCTTTACCTCCTTAATATTTTCTCTGGTGCCCAGCTTGGTGGTGGGCCTGGGATAGACAGTTAATACACACTTGCTGAAAGCCGTTCTTTAACTGCCAGTTGCTCTGATCAGTTGCGGGTAGAGGAGCATTTTCCATGATACTGTTTTCTGCAGGCGCTCCTATCACTTATCTGCCAGTGCCCACCATAGGGGACATCAGGGGTCTGGCAAAGACATTCAGCTATAATTTACGCCATTGCTCTGACTTCAGAAAGTATCACACCTACGTCACCCCTGAAAGATGGGCTACCCTCCTATTATAAAAAAAAATTCCATGAAGGCTCTGCAACTTCTGTGCCAGATTAGCATCCTGTGGTTTCCTTTCTTTCTGTCCTTAGTCATCATCAAGGCCACACAGAGTCAGCAGTATGCCCAGCCACCTGCATTGCCTAGTGGATGGCAGACTGCAGCTTACCCGCTGGGCACAGCCGGGGGACGGGAGAAGGGCAGGGGATGGTTTCCAACCTAATTCTGAATTTATCTTTGCTCCCACTCCTCAATCAGACTTAAATGTCTTCCCTTTTGAGACACAAGTATATTTGCTTTGCTCCTCCGTGTCTTGATTTTATTACTTTTTTCTCTATTTCTTGTTCATATGTATCTACATCAGAGTTTTCGATCCTCAGGTATAAATATGAAGTCCTCACTACATAGATCAATCACACACACTAATATGTGGTTTTTGAAATAACATCCCTTTTCTCATTGAAATTACACACATTACCGAAAATGTAGAAAATTTAGAACAAGAAGAAAATAACCAGCACCAGAATTGCCATCTTACCATCCAGAGATAATTACTTAGCATTTTAGCACTTGTATTTTTGGTTATCTTTATACATACATGGTGCTTATGTTATTGAGTTACTGAAAATATTTGCTTCGTAATATGTTTTTATCCACATAATAATATACCATGAAGATTTGCCATGTCATTAATTATTAATCTGAAACAAGATGTTCAAATTTCTGTGTGCATAAGAACCACCTGGGAGCACGTGGAAAGGAAAGATTCTAAGGTCCCTCGCTCACAGATTCTAACTCATAAATCTGAGATAAAGACTAGAGATCTGCATTTTGAAAAGCCTCCCAGGTGATTCTGGTGTAGATGATTCTCAACGCTTGCTCTGACAAATACAATATATGACATGATTTTTAATTGCTACACTGTGTTCCATCACATAGATGTGCCATAATTTATTAAACCCATATCATATTGTTTACTTAAGTCTAGTTTCCAAATTTTTACTTACATAATCAGTTCCTCGATGAATAACCTACTACACAAAATCTTTTTGAACATCTCTGATTATTTCCTGAGGAAATTCTGCCAAGTGGAATTACTGGGTCAAAAGAAATGCAAACCTGAGCAAAGTAGATGGTATTTCGGGCAGAAAAGCAACTCTGTAAGCTCTAAAGTACTTGACTAATATGAAGTATATAACAGTTGCCATTTTTGGAGAGACTTTCATATGCCAGGATAATGGTTCTCAAAATTTATTGTGCTAATCAGAATTACCTGGAGGGCTTGTTAAAAACCTGTTGCTGCTCTCTCCTCTCTGTTTCTTTCTGATTCATTAGGTCTAGGGTGGGGCTTGGAATCTGCATTTCTAACAAGTTCCCAGGTGATACTGATGCTGGTCTGGGGACCACGCTTTGAGAACCACTGCACCAAACACAATTCTGGGTGTTTTACATAAGTCATATAAATTTCACAGCATTTCTTTACAGTTGAAGACTGAGACTCAGAGAGAAGCTGAGGTCATGAGGCTAATGATGGCAGAACTGGAGTTTGATTTCAAGTTTGATTATTCAAAGACTGATGCTTTTCCCACAGGCAGCCTGTTTTTTGTTTTTGTTTTTGTTTTTGTTTTGCAGTACGCGGGCCTCTCACCGTTGTGGCCTCTCCCGTTGCGGAGCACAGGCTCCGGACGCGCAGACTCAGCGGCCATGGCTCATGGGCCCAGCCACTCCGCGGCATGTGGGATCTTCGCGGACCAGGGCACGAGCCCGTATCCCCTGCATCGGCAGGCGGACTCTCAACCACTGAGCCGCCAGGGAAGCCCGGGGCAGCCTGTTTGCTCACTTCATTTAATTGCCCAAAAATAAAATATTTAGAATGTCTACATAACAAGCCCCAAATTCTCCATGTAAACTACTCCCCTTCCAGTCTATTAGGGGTACCCTAAGGAAGAGAGAGGTTAGGAAGTGTTTGGCTGAGAATTTTTTCAGGGGAAACTAGTTCAATGAGTTATGTTCCACCATTCACATTAATCTGCAGGGTTGCTTCCCCACCCTCCAGTGGCTTCACTGACATGTGGACATCAAGAGAATCGTTTCTCATCAGTTACTGTAACTGTGGAATAGTCCTTCCTTGGAAGAGAGCTCTATCCTCTCCAAAACCCACTTTCAGGCTTCTCCATTACAATAGCCTAAATTACAACCCATTTGTTCAGGCAACTCAGTAAATAAATCGCGTCAGTGCAAAAAACAAAGAACTCTTGTCAAACTGGCTGGCTAATGATACCCAGTAGAGCAAACACCCAGTAGATTGGCAAAACAGGAAGTCAGGTTGGCTTCTACCAGATAGTTTAAGAGAGGTGAGCATTTCCTAACCCGCACCCAGAATCACAAGGTGAATCATCCACATTTCACAACTAAAGACATTCTTAAGACCTAATTATGCAATTTTTTACCTGTTTGTTATCTTGGGCTCTTGTTACCCTGCTGCCTTTTAGTGTGTTAATGACTGTGTGTGTAGCTCATTGTTATTATTTTTGCTTGTTGTTCTGTCATCATTTATTCAGCCCGTGAGCTGAGGACTTTGCTAGACAGTCTGCAAGGAGAAATGGAATATTGTCTGTTTAAAACACACTTTGTGTAGCTTCTAGCATAGCTTCATTGAATGTCGGTACCTGAGAACAATTAGATATAAATACCTGTACTGTTCAAATACATAATGCAAATGAATTACTTCCATCCACGTTAAACATAAATTCAGTCCGGGATGCTTTATCATGAAAGACAAGTCAATACATTCCAATAAGCATTTTGTCCAGAGGTAATAATGAGCCTGTACAGACTCTGGCTTTATCATTTTCAATAAATCCCTAACTGGATAAGGAAAGGTCTTGGGCAAAGGACACTGGGGAAGTCTGTTTGTGGAAGAGTATGTTCATAATCTGAGTTTCTCTAGGTGTCAGAACTAGTATCGATAGTTGACTGTTTCGGTGGCAGCAGGATTATAGCAATTAGAATTGTCTGACAAAGGAAGGAATGTCCAATGATACAGAGGACCCAATAACTAAAAGAATTAACATTCAGACTGGACTGTAGTCTGTCAGGAATGCTGCTGAAGGCATGTCTATGCTAGGTTAGAAATGTGATTAGCTGACTCTTAAAGATCTTGTGACGGGGCTTCCCTGGTGGCGCAGTGGTTGAGAGTCCGCCTGCTGATACAGGGGATACAGGTTCGTGCCCCAGTCCGCGAAGATCCCACATGCCGTGGAGCAGCTGGGCCCGCGAACCATGGCCGCTGGGCCAGCGCGTCCGTAGCCTGTGCTCCGCAACGGGAGAGGCCACAACAGTGAGAGGCCCGCGTACCAAAAAAAAAAAAAAAAATCTTGTCACACACACACACACACACACACACACACGCACACACACTCTAGAGAGTGTACTTAAAGAAAAAATGTAAGGGGGTGCATGAGGGGGAAGAGAGACCAGAATCACACCTGCCTGTCTTTTCCAAAGGAGTATCTGGGTGAGAGATGAGAGAGGGGATTAGGGTGTGGCAGGAATGTGTATTTGGTAAAAGCACAGCGTCCTCTTTTTTTTTTTTTAAACAAACAATACATTCAGTATTTGTCCTGCATTTAGTGTCTTTCACTGTAAAGCATTCTCCAAATCCAGTAATTCAAGAATTATGTGTTTGTGGAACTATCTGAAACATTAGTGTGTAGCCAAACCTTATTAAATGAAATCCACTTAGCCAGAATCACTTTGAAAATTCTATTTTTAGAAAACATGAGGCAATGACCTAAAACAAACCCCTATTGATGATTTAGTATAAAAAAAGGATATTTTCAGGATGGAGCACAGTCTCAACATAAATTCAGCTGAACATATTTTTAGACAATGATCACTGATATGTGTAATAACTGCACAAGAAATTCTTCCATGAAAAGAAGATTCCATTATGAGTCTACTAAGAAGAGAAGGTATACTAACATATTTCAGAAATATTTTCAGTAATAAAGATGAAAACAAAAGACATTTTCTGTTCATCACTGATGTAGCCAGAAAGTTTAACTAGCCAGTGTATTCCAGTTACTTATTGTATATGGAAAACATCACCTATAAATTAATAACTAGGCCATGAATACCAAGTACTGATGTCAAAATTCATTTTATATAAATCAGAAAATATAGCCCTAAAATTTCCAGATACTAGTGTTAAATCTTTTTTTTTTTTTTTTTTTTTTATGTTTTTAAGCTTCACATTGCACTACATATGTACAAGAAGTGAGTCACATTTCTTTGGGAATGTCACAGTTATATTTCCAAGAGTCAAACTCATTTGAATTAGGGAGGCTGTGAAGAGTAATGTATCAACAGAGGGCTTCCTGTGTCTGGAATTAGAATTTCTGGGCTCCCTCTACAATCATCGCTTGCCAGCTGCAGGCCCTGGGGCAAATCATTCCGTTCAGTGTTCTCTGTAAAATGGGCCGGAAAAGCAGCAAGGTTGTAGAAGTCTGAAGACGCAGGGAGATAAACGTGCACTGCGCTTTTCACAGAGCCTGGCACCGGGCAGGCACCAAAGAAATGTTAGCTAAGAGATTACATTTCCATTCAATACTTGATATTATGAAGTTCTGGGGTTTTTTTTTTAATTGTGGTGAAATATATGTAACATAAAATTGACCATTTTAAGCATCTCTAGGTGTTCAATTCTGCGTTCTTTTTATTTAGAGGGAAGCTATGATCATTTATAGCAAATGTCTGCATATTAACACTGTGCAATTTGCTTTAGCCATAAATATTGAAAAAGGAATCAAGACAAATAAAAGCATTTGGTATGAAGAGCAAAACAATACAAAGTTCTCTACAGCTTTATAATTTAAAAATGAAGTGTAGGAAGACATAAAATAGCTTCTTCAAAGGCTCAACAATATTCCAAACACAGAATTTATTGAAGACGCTCACTTTCAGTAACCGTAAAAGTAGAAAATTGAAACGATAAACATATAAAATGAATGGCAAAAGTCTCCCTCGCCCTTTACAGATTCCCTTCCCCTCCTCCCAGGTTTGGACATCCTCCTAAAAGTGTTTTATGTATCTACAAGCATATAAATCTGTGTATACATTTTTTCAAATAGAATCATACTATAGCCACTATTTTCCATCTAGATATTTTAAACTTTAAAGTGTATCTTAAAGATCTTTTAAGTAATTTACTTACAAATTCTATTATGTAGATATGACGAAATTTACTGATAAGGTTTCTAACTGACAACGTTAGATTTCTAGTTTTTTTCCCTCTTACGGAAAAAAAAAAACTGGAATAAGTGCCTTTGCACATAGATACATATTTTTGTAAACAAAGAAGGCTAAATTCCTAGCAATGAAGAACTAGCAGATCATTTTAAAGATACTTGAAAAACAAAGTTAAGATAAACATTTAATGAGATTATTTGGGGCAGATTGTTATACTGTGGATCTCCAGGGCCCTTACTTGACAGCTTGTCTTCTTAGAGATTAAATGGCAGCATACAGTTTCATAGCAATGAGTTTAAGGCCTTGGAATTCCATCACTTACCAGTTAGACAAGGTACTTAAGTTCTCTGCACCTATTCTTGCCTAAATGGGGCTATTATGAAAGTCAAATGAGATGTTGTAAGTAAGCATTTTGCACAGCAGTATTTAGCATTAGTAAGCTCTCAATAAATAAAATGAATAGTTAATAAATTATCTGGTGATAATGACTACTCTTAAGGAGCGCCAGACCAGGGTTTCCCAAATTTCCAATTTTTAAACATTGATGTAAGCAATTTTAATTATCCATTTATCATTTACATGGTGTATATTCCCTCTTATGCCTGAAGACTATTATTAATTCTTCTCTGGAAATGTTTTATTCCCAAGTGTCAAACATCTTGTGTGTGTTTTTTTTTTTTTTCTCACGGAACTATTTCTCAAATAGTTCCACCCTGCTTCAGGCCTTTATCCGGTCTGGGACAAGGCTGGCCGCACATTCCACAAGAAACCTGGTCTGGAACTGGAAGTCGAGAAAAAAAAAAAAAAATCATGTCCCTTTTAAGAACATGTTCACGGAGCATTTAGTAATGAGCAAAGAAATGATGGCAAGAATATCTTGGGGTTTGCTGGTGGTCAAGCCCTGGTGACTCGCTTTTCAGGGGCAGGGGTAGAGCTGGTGCCCTCAGATTCTCCAGCTCAGAACCAGCGCCTGCAGCCAGGCTCCTTGGTGGTCTGGGACCCGGCTCTGCCCATCAGGTGGTCCTTATCTGCAGAGGGAAGTGAGAAGCAGAAGCGTATGGAATAGCGTATTTATTTATAATTTTTTCTGGTGAATGACAGCTGGGGCTTCTGGCAGCAGAGGCGGAGCTTCCGGTACCCGGTGTCAACGTGGACTTGGGTCTTCTGGCACACGGAGCTTGTCTGGAACAGGGTGTGGGACGGCCAGGCCTGGCACTCGGGATCTCCTGCAGCCGCTCTGAATGCTGCTCAATCCCTTTGCTGCTTAAACAGGACGCATGAGTTTTGTTATTTATAACTGGGTGCCTAAAATCCCCCTGTCCCCAAGCCCCACACCCCTCCCATTTCCTCACCGCACTGTGTGGCAACTCGGTCTTGCCAGTCACTCAGGCCCCAAATCTTGGCATCCACCTTGGCTTTGCTCTTTCTATTCGTTTCTCTCAGCAGCCATATAATTGGCCTTTCTACATATGCTCTGTGCCCCTGTGGCTTACTGGTAACACAGCTACTAGAAAGATCTTTCGAAAAGTTAAGTCAAATTATGCCACTCTCCTTAGAATCTTTTCACGGTCCTCCCTTCACTGAGTAAAGTCAATTCTGTGGTGGCCTAGGAGGGATGGCCCAGCTCCCTTGGTATCCTTCCGACCTTATCAAGTAGACCTTCCATTCTTCACTCATTGCTCTCCGCACACACTGACCCCAGGACTACACTGTCGCAAATGACCCAACGCCTGCTAAGCGGATGCCACCACACTACCCCCTTGCTGATCTCAGAACACACCTGCACAGGTCTAACTCAGGGCTTTCTCATTGGTTCTTCTTCAGCCTGGAGCCCCACCTCCTGCCAAGATACAGCCCTGAAACTACCCTCCCCCGCCCCCATTTCCACATTGCATAACCTCCTGTTTCTTCACATTCTCTTCTCTTCGTCCCTAATCTCCCTTGGTGTAACTGTCCTCTCCATCCCTTTTTACTCAGCTGCTGATCTCTCTTACTCTCTGTTTTTTTCTGCAGCATTTCTTACCCTCCCAAATATACTTGCTGATTTCTCTATCACCCATCTCTCTTCCCATTAGAAAATAAACTCCATGAAGGCAGGAACTTTGGCTCCTGCTATACCCTCAGGGATATTGCTTTGCTCATAGTAAGTACTCCAAAAATATTTGTTGCATAATTGAATGAATCAATGAATCAATGAATGTGGATGTGCTTGGCATTCTCTACTCTGAGAGTTTATAAGAAGGTTATTACCAGTCACTTAAGGAACTATTGTAAGAGCAGCAACCTTAATGGGAATCAGTCAGAAGCCTTGAAAGGAATGACTGATTTTATCTACATTTTTCATTTTAATGAGAGTGAAAAGTGTCCTATAAGATGTACTAAGGTCTCTCTGAAGGCTTTTGTAAGCTTAGTCAGAGACACCTATGGTATGATTTAAGGGACATATCATGGGATCACCTGCCCAAATCAATTATTTTCTCTTGTCTACCAGAGTGCCTAAAATTCTCAATATTTCATTATTTTATTTATTCTGTAAATATGGCAGAAGTTAGGATATAGCAGTCCACAAGTCAAAGTCCCACACTTGTGGAGTTCACAGTTTATTCGGGGACAGACTATAAAGACAGAAGTACAGACACGGCCAGTGTCAGGTGCTAGTAAGTGCCAAGAGGGAAATTAGAACAGGTGAGGGAGAGAGAGTGCGGTGAAGGAGTGTATGGGGCTTTTTAGATAAGGTCGTTGGGGAAGTCAGTGTTAGGAGGAGACACTTAAAAAGAGGCCTGAATGAGGTATGGGAGGAAGCATGCAGTGTGCAAATCCCTCTTAGAGACATCTCAGTGAGAGGAGAATGACAGTGACTCCTGGCTGTCTGGGAGAGGTAGCCTAGGCATCTGCCACAGTCTTGTGTTTTAGCCTAAATTCCATGCACAATGTTTTATTCTACAACACAATGCATGTACTTTATTTTTAAAAATAATTTGTCATAGCCTTGAATAAGTGGTGCTAGCCTGAAGCTCTTTCTACACATATCTCAACATTGTGAGGATGCATTCTTTGGTGCTAGTCATTAGTCAACATGACAGTCGTCTATGGGAAGAAGCAGTTTGTACCACAGTCAATAATTAGAGGCTCCATATATTTAAAATTGTCACTGTTAGAAAAAAATGAAATGTGGAAGTGAGGGAGTATGTAGCTAGAATTTTTATTTCTGCTTGCCTCCCAATTTTTCAAGTACTAGACTTTTGGTTATAGCATTCTAGTGTGATGCAAAGAACCCTGGTTTTAGTTATGTTTCCTCAAAGTTACATTTGAGTCATTCTTCAGGATGTTTGGATTGTTCTCCTGCCAACATTTGGCTGAATGGATGAATTTTATACTTTCTCTCCAGCTGCTTTGTTCAAAAAATTGTGTAGAAGGTACAACTGTCAAATACCTTGTTGGGATCTCACTGTTGCGGCCTCTCCCATTTGCGGAGCACAGGCTCCGGACGCGCAGGCCCAGCGGCCATGGCTCACGGGCCCAGCCGCTCCGCGGCATGTGGGATCTTCCCGAAACGGGGCACGAACCCGCGTCTCCTGCATCGGCAGGCGGACTCTCAAGCACTGCGCCACCACGGAAGCCCAACCATGTGACTTTTAACAAGCCCTGTAGTCGCTCTGTATTTCACATATGCCACCTGGAGATAAGGATAATATCTGATGTGTATCTTCTCCTAGAAATAATCTGAAAGCAGCGTTTATGCTCTCAGAGGGAAAATGACTCATTGCATCTAAAACCTTATTAATAAATCCTGTCATCTGAACATAATTTGAATGTCTCTATATGCTTCAGTGGATAACCTAAGATTATGGGGAAATGGGGAATGTGTTCAACTTCTGGGAAAGGATTCTTGTGAGAGGAAGTGCACGCTTCATTTGGTTTTCTTCTTATCTGCTGAATGTAGTCAGTGTGGCTGGGGCCGTATGGTACCATGGAGTGATGTACTAAAGAAGAGATCAGCGTGACTGAAGGACCCTGGGTGCCAGACGTTGGGCATCTTGCCATGCCTTCCCCGGACCGCCTCCCTCAGGTCATCTTTCACATAAGAGAGAAATCAATTGTCTTCTCATGTAAGCCACAACTGGGACTTCCCTGTCGGTCCAGTGGTTAAGACCCCATGCTCCCAATGCAGGGGGCACGGGTTCGATCCCTGGTCCGGGAACTAAGATCCCGCATGCCATGCAGCTCAGCCTAAAAAGCCACAGTGACTTTTCTGCTGTATAGTCAGACCTAACCCTGAGTAGTGCACATCTGTGATTTGAAAACTTTTTTAGTGCTTACAAAGATACTGTATATGTGTTATTTCATTTCACTTCAACAATCCTATGAAGTAGGAACAAGAATTGTCATTTCCGTTTTGTAAGAAACCTACCTTTTTGGAAGTTAAGTGACCTGCACAGAGTCATATGACTAGTAGACAGAGAATCTGGATAAAGGAAGTTCGATATCGTTGCACGACAAATCAGATATGTGCAGATGTGGGGACAGAAATAGAGCACACAGCCTTGGAGGAAGACAGACCTGGCTTCAGATTTTCTATCTCTTCTCACCTCAGGCAAAGTATCTACCTTTTTCTGACCCTCTTTTCATTACCTGCAAGGTGTGCAAACAATACCTCCAGGGATTGAAAATTCCAAATGGGATGAGGTTTGTGAAGCTCCTGGTCCAGGGTGTGATATACAGTAGATGCTTAGTAAATAGAGCTCTTATTATAGGCAGATGTTTATCAGCCTGAAGATATTCAGATATGGGAACAAAGGAATGGAGTGGAGAGGCCAGAGAGTCTGCTTCATCTTGAAATCCCAGGATTCTGTAAAGAATTTGAAATATTTTGATTTCTTTCTGGTTCAAAAGACCAGATTAGTTAGTGGGGCTGGGGATGATTACATTCTTGTGTCCTCTGAATATCTTAAAGGTGTTTCCCCATCTCTCTATTTGGAGGGAAATGTCACAGGAAAAGTGTCTTTTGCTTTCAAGCTCCTTACAAGGCTCAAGAAGAGGAAAAATACCCATTCTCAGCAATTAAAAATTTCCCTTAAAGAAGGAGGAGTGGGAATTCCTAGAGTAGCATGTTGAATTTTGTTTCTCAAATACTATTTGAATGCACCCTTTAAGTATTTGGTGTTGGGTCGGTGTTGTGTTTTGTAATGAGATTCAAAGGAGATTTATGAGCTTCTAGAGGGGGCTAAGACTTATGAATTTCTTAAGTGAGCATTTTAGTCGGGATCGATGAAGCACTGGCAGCTGATGCCCCAGTAAGTTAAGTGAGCATGCCAGGTATTATCTGATCCAGATTCTGGTTTAAGTTAGGTTCAATCCAGACTACAATCAGTGGTACGTCAGTGTAATGATGTGAATCAGAATTTGTTGTGTGATGCATGACATTTGTGAATCTGTCAGCTATGATAAGTTTTCTTTTGTTTTCTCTTTTTCAGACTCAACTAGATGAGAAAAACCTTTCAAGCCCCTCAGACCTTTATGCAAAGTTATTCTGATGTACACAGAGACAGGTACTTGTAGTACGTTGATGTTTACTCCATTCCTATTCTGAACAGTTGGCTCGAGTCATCACGCCAGTTATTTACGCCAGACTTAAGCAGTGTTTGTCTGACGGAAAGGATTCTGGTAATTCAACTTCACGTCTAAGCGCTCCCAGTGCTATGACACAGCAAAAGGGCCCACAGCAGCAGCTATTGGAACAGCTGCTCTCTTTTCCTCCCAAGTCTGACATTTCCAAGGTAGGATTTGATTACAACTGCCAATACAGAATTATGGGCAAAGAAATGAGGTGCAGAGACCAGAAAATATTAAGAGTGAAAATAACAAGGCAGTGAGGCAGTCTGTGTTACATTCCCTTATCCGGCTGTGAGAAGTAGGCAAAGCATCCTGCTGAGAAATGCCTCCTTGCTTCCAGGATAGAAAAGACTCTCTCAGACCCGGTCCAGTCAGGACACCTCACAGCACAGGTGCCAACCTGTGTGGTTCCTCTGAAGTGGCCAACGTCTCGGGCAGATTTGAATTCAACTACGAGAAGTTTTCTGAGAAAATAAAGGAGAAATTCTAAGCATAATTATGTATACTTATTTATTTATGTACCATTTGGGGACGTTTTGGAGAGAAGTCATATACCTCCTCCCACAATTCAATTTCAGTTACATTTGAGCACTTCCTCAAAGTTCAGCATACTCTAATTTGTTTCTTACTCTAAAAAAAACATTATTTCTTTTTGCATGTATTCCTTCCTCCATTTTTTTCCTTTTACGATTTATCACCAAATTTGCTGTTGGTGGCTCTTTTTTCCTTAGATACACTGAGTAACCTTCACGAGTTTCCCTTTTGAAGGCTTAAAGCCTAGGAAAAGACAAGCAATAGTAGTAGTATTAATAATAATACTAGAAATAATAATACATGCATATATGCATATAGTCATATATGCATATAATAATATATGCATGGGTATGTATACTATTGCATAACTTAACAAAAAGCACTTTTCACACATGTTATCTCATTTAATCTTAAGTAAAACAATAACATCCAACCCTCCTCTTCCTCCTGGTTACCATGAGCTGGGCAATGTGCTAAGAACTCTCCATGCAACATCTCTAGAGAAAGAAGAGTCAGGGAAGAAAAGCAATGAGAAAGTATATTTTGATATATGTAAGGGACCATGAAGAGTAACTAAACACTAAACTAGGCCCGAGCCGTCCCAAGAGGGATGGCTTCTCTGTTGCTAATTCTACTTAGCATTGGGCAAGTGAGAACCTCATTGGTCCTGGGTTTGCTCATATGCAAAATTAGATTAACATATACCTGCCCTGACTCCCTCACAGAGTTACTCTGAGAAGCAAATTAGGTAATATGGGAGAAAATATTTTGTGGTTTGCCAACTGAAGATGGAATATTTCTATCGATTTTTTTTTTCCTGCACTTGACTTCTGCCAACATTTGCAGCATCAACCTAAACAAAAGCCTCAGTCTATTGAAGAACAGAAACGATAAACATTTTTGAACTGGATACGTTGTTCTAATAGGATCTCAGCCATTTTACTTTTCTTATAATCAAAATTTATAGGTATTTGTCTGGCAGCCAAATGCCTAAATTACAATCTAATGAGAGTTGAGCTCAAAGGGAACCAAGATTTTATAGAATCTTCTACCAATCAGGGCATTTTTTGTTTTTTATTTTTCTCAAAGTAATGTCTGCAGACAACTTTCATATAAATCACCTGGTGTGATTATAAACATTTCTGCTTTCTGCACCCTACTCTTACCTACTGAATCAGAAGTTTCAGGATGGGGCCTAGAAATCTGCCTTTTTTAGGAAGCACACCAGTTGAGACAGGCCAATTGGTCCAAGAGCATATTGGCTAAAGTTTGCAAGTTGTAAGAGGACATTTGTTCCTCATTTCTTTCTAGAAGTAACAAGATTTCTCTCAACATTTTATTAAAAACAGATACGTGTGCTTATGTGAAATAAAAGCAGCACTGCATCGGTGTGCAAAATTTGACATCACTTTCTTGAAAGCACTTTGAAGTAATGTTTTCTCAGCTTTCTTTAGTTGGATGGTACATTCATGAGAGGACTTTGGAAAGAGTTTTCTCTTCCAGTGTCATTTCTGGCCTCCACTCAAGAAATAAACAATCTTATAAGCCATTAAATTGATAACCAATCAGTAACTCTCCACATGAGGAGGAGGCCTCAACTCATTTGAAGCAAGAATATTAAAAGTCTCAAGATGTTAGCAGTTTGTACTGTATGTTGAAATAAGAAAGTGGGGCTTTGCCTTTGGTGTTCAGTGAGTATGAAATAATGTAATGTTATTTCAGAAGCTATAGGCATATCATCAGTCAGCTTCATGGAACATAAAGTTGATAGAGATTAATCAGTATTTGGTCCACATACATTTATTGAGCAAGAATTATGTGCCTGGCACTAGTTCAGATCTAAGGCTAGAGGAATAAATAAAGCGATCAGGTTCCTTAGCATTTACCTTCTAGCAGGGGAGGCAGAAAAATAAAGAAAAAGCTAATATTTAACAGTTCTAACATCACAGAGCACATTCGAAGATGATAAGAGCAGTGGAAAATGGTTTATTCTGAGTCTACTATGCTGAATTTTAAAATTCTGGAAACTAGAAAACTAGAAAATGATCCACTTCATCACACACACTGATGGTCCCTTTTCAGTACAGTCGATACCTATAGTTCTGATTGATCTTTTTTTTCCCTGCGGCATAACCTGTCTGCTTGTCATTCCTGACCTTCTTTCACAGCTGTGCCCTGTGTAAGGATGCTCAGAAAAGCAGCCAGTAAGGAGACTTGTTTTCCGTTCCCTTTTAGCACTTCTAACTCAGGCAACCAAACCAGTTTGAACCAGTTAGAGCATCAGAGCCATTCCCCGGACTCAACCCAGAGTCTATGGATATTCAGTTAGCTTCAAGCCTGCAAACTAATACCCACATGTACCAGCCAAAACATCCTTTTTTTCCCCTTTGCTGTGTTATCCATACTTAACGTTGTAACATGACCACATTTGAAAACCTTCTTGCAGAAATTTCTTGGAAAAGAACATGCAGCTGATCTGTGTCTATGAAGTCTCTGTTATTTTAGGGGAGAAAACCCCACCAAACCAAAAAACCCACCAACAGCTCCTTTTCTTTTTTTTTTTTGTACAACCTGACATTTCAGACCAAAGTGGGGAGGGGGCTTCCCTGGTAGTGCAGTGGTTGGGAGTCCGCCTGCCAATGCAGCGGACACGTGCCCCGGTCCGGGAAGATCCCACATGCTGCGGAGTGGCTGGGCCCGTGAGCCATGGCCGCTGAGCCTGCGCGTCTGGAGCCTGTGCTCCGCAACGGGAGAGGCCACAACAGTGAAAGGCCTGCGTACCGCAAAAAAACAAAACAAAGACAAAAACAAAGTGGGGAGCCACGTTTTTCAGAGATACATGAGCACAGAGAGGATGTTGCTATTCTGATCAGAAGAGTTTGATAGGTGTGTTTTGGTTTGATTTAATTTTTCATTTTTGTCTTTCTGCTTATAGAAAAGTGTTCTCTGGGGAAAATACATATTAAGGTTAAATCTCACATGGATTAATTAATTACCTACAAATTACAGCCTTCAGCAATTTTTAATAAAAGAGCACCATCCACCTTATGCTAAACTGTAAAAACGGATTCCATTTTCATAATATTACTGTTATTCTACGGAACAGTGCTGTTAGAAGAAATCCCAGAAGCAAACACAGTACAAACCACAGAGCAGCTATGTAGAGGTGGCTTCTAATCATAATTGAACATAAACAAGAACAAATAAATCAGGGAAGAAACTCCTTCACTTCTGCTGACCTAGAGATGTCAATTTTAAAGCCAATAAACATCAAGCGACCCGCAAGAGAAGTTACACAGCAGCCAAGAGAGTGACAGTCAAGCCCATCGTGGCTGAGGACACTCGGATGTAGCAGAAACACAGGAAACTTGATTTTGAAATCAGATTACGTATTTGAAACTGCTGGTGTTCCCGACTTTTACACTCCTTGGTGAAGATGCTAGCTTAGTGTGCACATCGCCTAGACTGGTAGTGGCAAATAGCCTCTGTGCAAGCAACTCACCTCCCAGCTGCAGGCACAGAGCTGTGCTGAGGGCATATCACAGGGACGGAGCCAGGGCAGTCAGGCATGACTCTGGGAGAGAGTAAGCGCTGGAGTTTTGGGGGTTTGTCATCTCGTGTGTGTTTTTAAATATAAAAGTGAATTTTGGAAAGCTGATGGGAGTTGGATTTTCACCTGAGACCTTATTACGAGGAAATGCCGCACTGGCAATAAATGTCATCCTTAGCTAGTGACCCTCAAAATGCTGAAATGCGGTCAAGATCATAATTTGGCAAAGGTCACGTGTGCTGCTCTTCTCTTGTGCCCATCCTTTGTCTGAGGCTGTTTTGCCAAACATTTCACCTTCCAGCACTGCTTCTAGGGAGAAAAGGGCCTTCACCTTGAAGAGGGAGTAGCTAGCTGATGGAAAGGGCCGGCTCAGAGGGCAGCTGGGGTCCTTCAAGCTACTCTGGAGCTGTGCCCAGGGCCTAAATGTGCCCCCCTGCATCATTTAGGTGTAGAGCAGAGGAGACAGCTTTAAACATAAACACTGTTTTCTTGTTGCAACATTACCTGAGTCCCCAGAAAGGTCACCGTTTTCATCAGCACTGAGTTCCAAGGAGTTACTTGAGTGATAAGACAGTGCCCCTGTGGCAATTTCAAGTACGTGATTTGGTTTAACTCACACACAGCAGGCCCAAGAATTGCGGAATCAGAACAGTTGGCCTGCTTCTCCACAATGTACCTTCTGGACGTGAGTATACTAGTCTTAAACAAGGAGTCTTACCCCGTCTGAAATGCTAAGCATGTGTCACCCTGAAAGAAATCGTTTACAGTCATATTTTCCTGAGTCTAATTTCCAAGAAAATCTCTTCCATTGTTTTAAGAGAGAAACTAGGAAGTAGAAAATTATTTCTCACATGGCTTTTCTTTTTCAAATGTACCTTTGCATCTCAGTTTGGGGAGGGATGCAAGTGTCTTTGCTTCACTGCTCATCGCCCTGGGCTTGTGCCTTGGATGTTTTTATTCCATCATCCAGATAGTTCAAATCAGGAGTGAGGTGCATTCGAGCTGGGCTTCTACTCTGAAAAGAGGATAATCCCTTAATGACTGGTCAGCATTCTCATCCCAGAGAGTGTGGCCTTTTAGAAGCAGAGGTTGCTCTGAATTTGCACAAAATAACTTTGGGGACAAATAAAAGCCGAGTTTGGGGTGTCCTCGTGGAATCGCCTCCTTGCCTGATGTTCCTAGCTTTTGTTTCCTCATGTGGATATTGCAAAACAGTGAGTCATCAAAGAGGTATTTAATTCCGAAAACACTTGGAGTTAGGGCAAAATTTGCATAATTCTATTAAAAGGGCTTATATCTCAGCTTTGAAAATATTTGAGAAAATGTGATTTGGCGGAGAGAAAGTCTTATCTTTTGGCCCAGAAGGTGCTTCGTGGAACTAAGCTCGTTAATGTTAGGAGTGCACGTTAAGCTCCAAAAACTAAAAAATAGAGAGCCTGGAAGGGTTTCTTTGGTCCCTCTTCAAGTCCCCAGGGGACTGAAGCTTAAGAGAGAGATGGATTTTCTGTTTCTTTCATAGAATTGCAAACTTAGAAGCCTGAGTCATATTACAGTGATGGGGACACAGGTGTGTTTCTATAGATTTTAAAGTAAAATTTATTGGCTCCTTTCAACTGAGGACAATTCATTTTGGTGTCATTACAGACTTGAGAAGATCTTCCATAGATCAAATTCATCATCATGCCTATTTTGATCATATGATGCTGCCCATCTTTCACAGGTTGACAGCCAGTTGGCAGACAGTTTTCATAATCAGCTTCTAAGAAAGGAACCAAACACCTTCAACAGTGTAAATATTACAACATCAATTGCAATTAGAACCCTTCCTAATGTAGCATACGTCTCCATTAAACCAGCTGCTGCTCCAGGAGCTGTAGGCTGCATGTCCAGATGGTGGCATGCTCTCGGGAAAGGTGCCTGAAGACTAAACCTGAGAGTGCACACACCCTCGGAAGCCACCATTCTAGAACTTTCTAGAGCCTTACGTCTACCTTCCTCTGTCAGGACTCATGTCTCATGCAGAATATACTAAAGTCGGAGGACCTGCCCTGATATATGTCTTCATTTTTTTTCCATATTCATCTGAATTGTTGCCAGAACCAGAATAAGACTTTTAGACCTCCTAAGCTATTAAGCACATAAACAAAAATACAACTTTGTTTTTTGAAATAATGTAAAATGTATAATTCTAGCAGAACAACTTGTCTTTTCTAGGTGATTTTTTGACTATAAAATTCTGAGTGCATTCATTAAAGTGGAAAATTTCTGATGTTTGTTTTCTTATGACTATAGGGTCATCCAGCAGTGAGTGTTGGGATAGAATGTACTTGTTGGCCATGGTCCCCCATGATCTTTTCTGCCCATCAGCATAGCACAATGACTCATACTTGCTTTTCGGTATTGAAGATTTTGCTGGGTCCTAATTATATTTCATATCTAACGTAAAGCCTTTCCAGATGGTTTTGTGATTCTCCTTCTCTAACCGACCCTAGGTTTCACTCCCCTTTCCTGACAAATGACCTCCCTTACCATGTTTTCCACCAATCTTGCTATCTGACTCCAAATTACATTAGATCAATGTTTAATTTCTTGAGATAAAAAACATTTAGGAATGTTTTAAAATAATTTTTAAAAAGCAACTTGGGGCTTCCCTGGTGGCACAGTGGTTGGGAGTCTGCCTGCCGATGCAGGGGACACGGGTTCGTGCCCCGGTCTGCAAAGATCCCACATGCCGCGGAGCGGCTGGGCCCGTGAGCCATGGCCGCTGATCTCGCGCGTCCGGAGCCTGTGCTCCGTAACTGGAGAGGCCACGACAGTGAGAGGCCCGCGAACGGCAAAAAAAAAAAAAAAAAAAAAAAAAGCAACTTATATGTAACTGGTAATGGCTCTGGGAAATTATACACATTTGGCTATCCATACATAAAGGCATGTGTAGTGCTTTGTTACATATGTAACAAAATTCACACGTTGAAGACTGTTTGGACAGAAGTGGAACTCTGTTAACTAGAGTTGCATTTTTAGGATTGAGGCCTGAGAATTGTTCTTATTATGTAATACACAGGCAAAGTTATGTTTCTGTACCTGACATGGGGCAAAAATTTGCAATGTTCAGCCAAAACTGCCACCTGAGGACACAGAGAACAAAGAAATAAAAAGCCTTAATCAGATTAGAGTTTAATGAACCAGTCTCAGGCTGGTTGTGAACTCGCGATTGCCAAGCCATTCCAATGAATAAACAGTGGAACAAAACTTGGAGAACAAAAATTCTTCTCAATTATTTGCATTCTTTTGGTAGCTGTAATTATAATTACAGGCAATTTTTCATTGCCTGTTACAACTTGTGCCCATGATGGTATATTTTTAAGTTGTTGTTGCAAGATAGTTATGACAATCATTAAGATGGGTGTAATTTCTTTCTGAAATGTGTAAAGGATAATAGAGATGTACGTTTCAACTTAACTAGAATTTGTAAATGAATGGCAGTTCCAGGTTGGTTTTTGTATAACTTAGTAAACTATTGCTAAACTTACAATACACCCCACACACTATATTGTATTATAAAGTACACAGAATTAAAATACTAGAAATTCTCATAGCTAATATACATATATATTTACCCTTTATTCCTAAATATGGATTTTTAAGATAACATTTTTTTCCTGATGATTAAAATGTTTATTTTAGAAGAGACGTAAAATACACAAAAATCAAAGGAAGTCAGTAAGAATTACCCATAATCCTACAACCCAGAGATATCCATTCTGTTGGGTTGGAGTGAATATTAACTCTGCTAACTAGGTACAGGTACCCTTTTGTCTTTTTTTTCTACCCATTTTATCCCACAGAATTGGTATCATACTATAACTGTTTTGTAGTTTTATTTTTTTATTGAAGTACAGTTGATGTATAATATTATATAAGGGATGGGTGTACAATATAGTGATTCACAATTTTTAAATGTTATGGTCCATTTATAGTTACTATAAAATATTGGCTACATTCCCCTTGTTGTACAATGTATCCTTGTAGCTTATTTTCTACCTAGATTTTGTACCTCTCGATCCCCTGCCCCTATCTTGCCCCTCTCCTACCTCTCCCCACTGGTAACCACTAGTCTGTTCTCTGTATCTGTGAGTCTGCTTCTTCTTTGTTATATTCATTAGTTTGTTATATTTTTAAGATTCCACATATAAGTGATATCATACAGTATTTGTCTTTCTCTGTCTAAGTTATGTCACTTAGCATAATGCCCTCCAGGTCCATCCATGTTGCTGCAAATGGCAACATTTTATTCTTTTTAAATTTTAAATATATATATGTATATACATATATATTATTTTTTCTGCCAGCTACTGTTCTTTCACATCACATTCTTAATAGCTGCATAGTATTTTTTCATGTGTCTAGTAAAATTTCAAAAATGACTCTTAGACTTGACAAGAGTTACAAGGGGGGGTTTAGAGCTTCAGACCATAGCTGCCATGGCAGGTTGATGATCGAGTTGCAGCGTCTTATTTAAGTTGGAGCTATTATTTTCTTCGATTTCCTTTGAATATCTTTATTATTTTTTAAAAATTTTTATTGGGATAAAATTGATTTACAATGTTATGTTAGTTTCAGGCATACAGCAAAAGTTATATGAATACATATATCCACTCTTTTTTAGATTATTTTCCCATATAGGCCATTACAGAGTACCTTTGAATACCTTGAGGTGGTCAAGCCTTCTTCTGTTTGTTCTATTCCAAATGCAAGGCCCTACCATTGCTCATTATTTTATATCTGCCTACTGCATGCATTTGAGTTTCCCACCTGAGTTTGCCACCTTTGATATAGAATGTACAAGAGTTAAGGGCAACATTAAAGGAATTAAAAATGATTGAAAATGACTTTTCTGAAATGTCAATCCCAGTTTAAGTTGTAGTTTTGTTTTTTTCTTGAAGTATAGTTGATGTATAATATTATATAAGTTATAGGTGTACAATATAGTGATTCATTTTTTTTTCACTGTTAGGCACAGCTGTTTCATCCCATGTAACTAGCATGACCTGTCCTCTGTGGTTTCCAGTGGGTGCTTCCAATGTGCTACTAGGAAGGGA
>NW_006779813.1:1507908-1543119 GCF_000442215.2 Lipotes vexillifer | reverse complement strand
GGGAAAGAGGACAAGAAATTAAGAAGATGGGTTATGACGGCTTGGGCATAGTTCTCTTGGGAGCACCTTACCCAGAAGTCGTTGTTTCTCTTTAGTCCTGGACAGGGTCAACTATGTTGTGGTAACAAATTAACCCTGAAATCTCTGTGGCTCAGCAAAAAAAAAAAGTTTATTTACTGCTCCCATAGAGACTGATGGAGACTGGCAGGGAATCCCTTTCATCCATGACTCAGCCATGCAGGAGGCCTCCATCTTGTGAGGACGCCATCTCAGTATGTGACTTTCAAGGTTGCTGCTATGGAGGAGGCGAAGGATATAAACTCACACCATCCTTTAACGGTCTCATCCCAGAAATTGTGTCTCTACTGCTCCCAGTCCCTTGGAGAGAACTAGTAACATGATGGGGGGCAGGGAGTGGGGAGCTGGGAAATGTCTGGAGTGCATGGATATTTGCTGAGTGTAGTCTGTGCCACCTTATCTTGTATCAAACCACAGAAACTAAATTAAGATCTTCTCAGTGAATGAGAACAGGAAATCAAAAGGGTTATTGGGATCAGAGAATCTGGAGTAACCAGTAAGACCATTAAGACCTGAGAATCAGAACCTGAGGATGAAGAACTGTTCAGAGTGGGAACAAACTGGCCAACACAGCTACTGGATGTTGGTAACCAGATACAGTGAGACCAGAGAGAAGATATGGCCCACGAAGCCATGACCTTACTGCCTCTGACTTGGATTCTTTGGAAGTGTGGTTTCCAAACCTGGTCACTCAGGTTTAGAAAGCTTTAGAAGAGACTTTAGAAAATGTGGAATTCTGGCTTCACCTGAGTCTACCGAAAGAAAATCTCCTAAAGAATATCTTACATTTATTATATTTTTAAAGCTCTTTCTGATTATTCTGATGTGGCCAAGCTTTGAAAAATGATTGCTTGGAAAAGAAGGAGGTAGAAGACGTCCTTAGGAGGAGGTTCCCAATGAGCGAGTGAGCCTTAGAAAAGCAGTGGCAAGAGCCACACCAGAAGGAAGCCCAGCTTATGGTCCTGTCATTGGGTGATGGCTAGCATCACAAAGGGAAGTAAATTCAGCTCTGAGTCATGGTACCTTGAGAAGAACCCCCTCAACCAACTACCTGGTCAGATACTTAGTACCTAGATGGAGATCACACTTCACAGACCCACCAGGCTGGAATGGTCTGACCTGGCTAGCCACTGCTCCTTGGTCAAGAAATTACTAGGTAGCACAGCACTGTGCTAGATATGCAGAGGTGTCTGAAAAATCCAGTGCAGATAAATCTCCAGTTCTACACAGAGCACAAGAAGAAAATCTGACTTTTGCCTAATGGCTGGAGTTTTAACATATAGTGCCTGGTTTTACATATGGCTTTCTCGAGATATATCAGGATACAGCAAGACCAAAGCCTGACGTAAGTATCGAAGAAGTAGTAGGTAAATATTGTTTCTAAGATGAAACGTGAAGGGCAGAGCTTGGGGTGATGTCAGAGTCAGTTAATGGATATCCTAATATAAGATCACACAGCTGAGTAACAAATGCACCAAATCAGAGTTATGAAATGGAAATCAAAACCAGGACCAGGCAGAGACATATGAGTTAGCTGGTGTCATGAACTCAAGGAAGAAATGTGAACAGTCCATCTGAATTTCAGCAGAAGTCCAGCTGGTTTGTAGTTGCTTTTATATCACCAGAACATGCCTTCTCACTCCATATTTTTAAAGCTGCTGGAAGCACAACTGACTTTAGAATCTGCCCTCTTAGCCTTATGGTTATTTCTAAAAGATTATTTCCATGCTTCATACAACTGCTCTGTTAGTTACAGCCACTGTCACGATCCATTAAGACCACAGCAGTGGATTTTGAAAGTGATTCCTCTGTTTTCCTTTTACTCCTTCTCACTCTGTATTTGCTTAGAAGTCCTGCAGGTGGCTGGCTGGTCAAGCTGGGAGGGTAGGGTCTGGGTGATATCTGCTTCTGAGTCACGTTCTGGGACATGTGGGTATTTTGAGGCTAAAGGGGAAAAATCCGATAGACATTCAGGGTGCCTTCCTCATCTACCTGAAGGAACAGACTTGCTCTATGCTGTTTTAAAAGGCCCAGTATTTTGAAATTCCAAAGAGACAGTTTCAAAATGAAACATCTTAAACATTTAAGCCATCCATCAATGATACCAGCTTCCTGGGGTATTCCTGAGCTCCTTGTCCTCCACCAAATTCTAAATGTTGGAGCTCCTCAGATTTCAGTTGGAGGCTCTCTTTTCCTTCCACACAACTTTTTTTTTTTTTTTTTGGCGGTGTTGGTTCTTCTTTGCTGGGCGCGGGCTTTCTCTAGTAGCGGCAAGCGGCGGCTACTCTTCATTGCGGTGCATGGGTTTCTCATTGTGGTGGCTTTTACCTGGTACGCGGGCCTCTCACTGCCGTGGCCTCTCCCGTTGCGGAGCACAGGCTCCGGACACGCAGGCTCAGCGGCCATGGCTCACGGGCCCAGCCACTCCACGGCATGTGGGATCTTCCCGGACCAGGGCACGAACCCGTGTCGCCTGCATCGGCAGGCGGATTCTCAACCACTGCGCCACCAGGGAAGACCCTCTACACAACTTTTTAAAGCACCTCATCCAGTTCCATTGTATTGAATGCCATATATGTGTGATAATGAACCCATGATTTTCTCCAGCTAAATATCATCTCCAGCCTCATATATTTAACCACCTCTATGACCTTTCACTTGAATGTTTCATGTGCATCTCAAACTTAATATGTGAAAAGTAGAATTCGTAACTCCTCCTCCTTATCCCCTTATCCCAAAGTCTTATTGTCCTCCGTCTGCCCTAGCTCAATCTATGGCACCGTCATCTACCTTACTTAGCCCCAAATTCCTGGCCTCTCTCTGCCTGTCACACTCAAAACACTTCAAACCAATTGCCTGCACACTTGGACAGGAAACACAAGTGTATTATTCATTGGGTTTCCTTAAACCACTGGCACACAGTAATAATATTTGATGAATAAATAAAAGATGTAGAATATTCATCTGGAAGAAATACTAATAACCCCTGTAATTTATGGAGCATCTACTATGTGCTAGGTGCTTTAAATATTATAGATCTATTCCTAATAACAACTCTTCAAAGAAGGTAGACAACAAAAAAGGCTCACAGAACTATAAGTTTTGAATGGTTTAGCTTTTATGAAATTTCACTGGACACTTATGACAAAATGCTTTATATGGCATCATGGCACACATAAGCATAGTTCTGAGTGCTTTCTATACATATATTATCTCACTTAAATCTTACTAATAACTCTAGGGTAGGTTTTATGTACCATTTTGTAGATGAGGAGACTGAGGCTAATAGAAATTAATCAACTTGACCTAGGTCAAATATTAGCCAGGAAATAGTATGACTGGTACTTAAGCCCCAGTTCATTTGGCTCCTGAGACTACCTATTTCTCTGCTTTATCATAGAATAATCTCCATCAAGGGTACCATTAAAGCAATGCCAACATTTTATGAAACGTTGCAGTAGATGACCTTTTGAGTTTCTTCTGATTAGAATTTTCATAATTATATTGTGTAAAAAATCTTTTTATTTCTTTAAATAGTACTTCATTACCACTTAAAAAAATAAAAATAACTTTGTAAATTTCATAGAAAATCTAGAAATGTTCTAAACCCACACAAAAATTCCACCTGCTGTGATGGCAAAGATCTCCCTCTTTTTTTGTAAGTCTTGGCATATTTCAAAATAGGATTCCCATCTTGTTAATATCTG
This sequence comes from Lipotes vexillifer, assembly GCF_000442215.2. Classification (NCBI taxonomy): domain Eukaryota; kingdom Metazoa; phylum Chordata; class Mammalia; order Artiodactyla; family Lipotidae; genus Lipotes; species Lipotes vexillifer. The sequence goes on along the minus strand of NW_006779813.1, from coordinate 1,539,334 downwards.
GACCAAATTAACCAGCCTGGCAATGATTCCTAGAGCCACGCTAGCAGATACACAGTGCAGGACGCCGTCCCAGGGCTGACTCACCACACAGAACGTCTAGTCACTCAAGGAGTATTGTTTTTAATGAGCCAAATTTACTGAGAGCTATTCTGAATACCTCTGAACAAAAAAGACCTTATTACAATCAGCGTATTGTTAAAAAGAGAAATGTCGCTGCTAAAATTCTCTATCTATCTGTATTTAGCTCATTTGAGTACTTAATTCTATTCACTATAATTATACAGTTATATGGAAATCATTCTATTCCAGCTCCTCCATTCCACCATCATGTTCAAGAAGGAAATTAACAGCGATGCCCCATGTGACAAATCTTTGCAATAAGAAAAGAATACTATGAGCGTCAAGTGAAATAACAGGGAAACTTGAAACACTGGGAAAGCGGTGTCGATTTTCTGAGCGACTCAAGGTGCTCAGATGCAATAAGCCTATGTGTGAAGTCAGGAGACTGAGGCTGAGGAAGAGGCACCAAGAAATCTTGACTTCTTTTCTTGCCCAGCACAAAAGGTCTTAGAGCTCTTCAGCATAGATGTTACTTTTCCTTCCTGTAAATCTGTATCAGGCTCTAAGCTAATCAGGACAAATTGCTCTTTACATTCACAGGGCCACAGCATTTTGAATAATTTTAGAAATTATTTGCCGCCATGTAATGATAGCAGGTACTTATCCAGTGCTTACCAGTTGCTGTTCTAACTAGAGCCGGGGTTGGAATGCAGGGAGTCTAGCTGCACGCTGTGCTCTTATTCATCACACTGAACTGCCTCCTCCGTGACAGACTATCTCAGTAAGTCCCCTAGTTAGAGGACCCATCTGTTTGCAGCTCACTCTGGTGTGGAAGTGGAGCCACATATCGGATCAGGAAGTTTCATCTCCACCACCGACAAAGGGTCCTTGAGTCACCCACATCACTCATAGGTCAGCTGAAATCCACAACTTTAGAAAGAAAGTCACAGACCTGGCTCATTGCAAGGGTGTAGGGAGGATGGTGTGAGGTGTAAGTGAGGGGAGCCCCCCACTGCAATGTCCCGGGAGGTGGATGGAATTATAGAGGAGGGATCTTGAGAGGGGTGTGGTTCAAGAAGGTGAGAGTTTGAACTTTCCTTGTCCTATTTTAGGAATGCTTCTAAAACTGTCCTTGATTTTTAAAATATAGATGTTTGCTTTATTTAAACATCTGATGTTTCTGCTTTGGGCCAAGTGAGTGGACAGGATGGCAACGGAAGGGAGGTATATCACATCCCATCACTTCAGTGGGTCCCATGCAAGAACATGCATCTGTTGGGTTCATTCAGACTCCAAGCCTGGGAGGTGTCTAAAGTACAGGGGAAGAGTGGCTAAAAGGGAGAGCTCAGGTGAGAGGGAGATACCATTCTAATTATGTCTGCTGGTTAGAGGAGCACTTTTGAAGCTTTAATGGGCATTTGAATCACCTGGAGATCTTGTTTAAAATGCGAATTCCCATTCAGCGGATCTGCAGTAGGGCCCGGGACTCTGCCTTTCTAACAAGCTCCCTAGTGATGCTGATGCTTCTGGCCTGTAAACCACATGTTCAGTAGCAAGGAGCTAGAGGACGTGTTAACTGTGTGGCAGAGGGATCTTATATGCCTGAGTTACACATATATTTTTCATTGCCCTGCCCTCTTTATTCTCTTGGTCTCATATCCAGTTGCTTAGAGAAGAACTTCCATTCCTCTCGTCATATGTCCTGAGGGAACATCCATAAAAATAATACCCCTGGCTTCACTGTTGGTCACGCTCAAATCACCTAAACCAATTACCTTCAGATTTGCACAGGAAACATAAGCATATTATTCACGGTTCCCCTCAAACCCCTGGCACATAGAGAGAAGGGGATCGGGGATGGTTGTCCTTTCTCTCTCTGCTGTACAGTATAAGACCAGGTAGATGGCACTTTTATCTGGCCCTAGGTGCATCTGCTTCCTCATCCTGGGACAGCTATACATTTTGTCAACTCCAATGATGTCCTCCCCTGCTGTGAATAATAGAAGATATGGTCTATTAAAAGGCGATGCCAGGGCCAAAGCTGAAGGAAGACTCCAGAAGTAGTGGTTGTTTAGTCCAAATGCCCAGAAAGATTAGTCTGCTTGAGCAAGCAGCATGGGCAATCCTCTGCTCTGCGTCTCTGAGTTTACCAAGGGAAAAGCTTGAGAGCATTCAACTTAAGCCCTGGTTGGAGGAATCATTTAGGAATCTTTTCTTCCTTGAAACATCAGCAAAGAGTATGATTATTTGCATTGTCCAAACTATTTTCATAAGATATGCAATGGAATTAGGAAACCCAAATTTAGATTAGGTGCAATGAAACTGTCTTCCTGAGAGAGAAAAGGTAATTATAGAAAGGCCTTTCAAAGAAAAGTGATGGAAACACTTACTAATGTTTCCCCAAGACCTTCACAGAGCCGGGTGACAGGGAGAGGAAGCTGGTCTGGATAACCTATTACTTCTTTCCCCAGGGCAGTTTCATGACCGGAGTTACCAGTGTAGAGAGCCAAGACAATGAGTGGAATCAGGCCATGCGTGGGACCAAAATAAACTGGGCTAATGCTCTGACTGTAAGGAATGGCTTGGTGCCCGGACACCACCTGTGAACACCGAGCCCCCTAGACCCTGCCCCGCCTTCCCGGAAGGCAAGATTCCCTCACATGCTACCACCCCACCAAACCACATCTAGTAGGACAGAAGCCCGAGTATGTTATTACAACATTCTTATAAGATTTCCCTGGATCTCCTTGAGTTTATTTTCTCTTAAAAAAAATTTTTTTTAACATGGCTCAAAAATTAAAACTATACAAGAATGTACACTGAGAAGTGTCACTTTCCTCTGTCCCCACCCACCTCCTTCTCCCCATGCCCACTCTAAGTTATTACCAAATTTCTGTTTATATTATTTTTTATGCATATCCAAGTAAATATTCTTATACCTCTATTTCTTGTACAAAAGATTGAGTTCACTCTTCTATGTTTTGCTTTTTTTTCATTTAAAAATATAGAGATTTCCCCATAGCAGTATGTAGAAATCCTCCTCTTTCTTTTTGACAGTCGCATAGTATTCCAATATATAAATGTTTTAGTTTTCATTCAACCAGTCTCCTAGTTGCTGTACTCTTGCATAGTTTCCAGTCTCCTTTATTACAAACAATGCTGCAAGACGCAAACTTTTGCATATGCTATTTTGTTTGGGTACAGATGTAACTAAAAGCTAGATTCTGGGATTCAGTTTCCCTGAGTTAAAGGGTAAATGCATCTGTAATGTTGATATTTCCAGTCTCCCTTCCTTAAGAATTGTAATTTTCTTTTCTCCCTCCAAATGTGTGAGAATGTCTGTTTCTCTACATCCTTACCAAGAGAATGTGTGTCAAACTTCTGGATTTGGCTAATCCAATAGAGGACAAATGTTGTCTTAGAGTAGTTTTAACATTTGATCTCTTATCATGAGTGTGACAACATATTGTCATAACTTTCAGAGACATTTTAATTTATTTTTCTGTGAACGTTTTGTTCATGTCCATTGCCCATTTCTATTTTTGGTGGGTGGTTTTTTAATCTTGATTTCTAGGAGCTATTATATATTAAGGAGATTAACCTTTATTTATGGAGAACAAATTTGGAGGACTTACATTACCCAATTTTATAATTTATTATAAAGCTACAGTGTTCAAGACAGTATGGCAATGGTGTAAAGATAGACAATTAGATCAATGGAATAGAATCCAGAAATAGAACCACACTTACATGATCAATAGATTTTCAACAAAGATGCCAAGGTAATTTAATATGGGAAGTACAGTCTTTTAAACAAATGTGCTGAAATAATTGTATATCTCTATGAATTAAAAAAATTAACCTTGACTCTTATGACATTTTATAAGCAAAAATGAACTAAAATGGATCATAGACCCCAATACAAGAGCAATAAAACTCATAGATAAATGCATAGGAGAAAATCTTTGTGATATTGAGTTAATCAAAGATTTATTAAACAGGGAACAGAAAACACTGATTATAAAAAAACAACCTTGCTAAAATGGACATTAGCAAAATTAAAAACGTATGCTCTAGAAAGACACACTGACTGAAGGAAATAAAAGGCAAGCTGTAGATTGAGAGTAAACACTCGCAAAGCATATGTCTGTCAAAGGGCTTGTTCCAGAATCTATAAAGAATTCTTACAATCTCATAGTAAGCAGACAAACACAATGAAAAATTTGGCAAAAGATTTGAACAAATTCTTCACAAAGGGAGATATACAGATGGCAAATAAGCATATGAAAGTATACTCAACATCTCTAGTCACCAGGGGAATGCAAATTAAAACCACAATGAGATTCCACTACATGCTCACTAAAATGGCTAAAATTAAAAGGACTGGCAATACCAAGTGCCAGTGAGAAATGTGGAGCAACTCTAGCTCCCACATAGTGGACATGCAAAATGTTACAGTAATTTTGGAGAACAGTATGGCAGTGTCAAGTTTTTTTAAATATGCATTTATCATCGAACTCAGCAATCCCACTCCTATGTGTTGAAGTAAGAAATTAAATATATGTTCACCTAGAGACTTTTATATGAATGTTATAGCAACATTATTCATAAATGATAAAAGTAGAAACAACTGAATGTCCATCAATTGATGAATTCATACTGTGAAATACTACTAGAACTATCATGGAACACAATATTAATATATTGATACATAACATAAATGAACCTAAAAACATTATTCTCAATGAAATAAGTCAAATCAAAAGACTATTATAAACGGATTCATTTTGTTTTAAAGCAGAAACTAACACACCATTGTAAAGCAATTATACTCCAATAAAGATGTTAAAAACAAAAAAGACTATTACAGTATTTCTCTTCTTATGTTAAATTCTAAAAATGGCAAAACCCTAGTGTCAGAAAGAACAGTGATTTGTAGGATCAGAGGAAGCATTAACATTAAGGAAACATTAAAGAAACATTAACATTAAGGAAATATTAAGGATGTAAAGAAACAAGCATTAATATTTCTAGGATCAGAGGAAAACATTAACTACAAAGAGGCATGAGGGATTTTTCAGGGAGGTAATGGAAATAGTATATATTTTGATTCTGATGGTGATTATGTGATTATATGAAATTGCCAAAACTGATCAAACTGTACAATTAAAATGAGTGAATTTTATTTTATGTGAATTGTATCTCAATAAAACTGATCATATAGTTCAAGTGGAAAGATAATAAAAATATAACCTATCAAAATTTGTTGATTGAAATTAAAGGAGTACTTTGAGAAGAATTTAAAGCTTTGAAGGCTGATAATAAAAAAAGGAATCTTTTAAATCAATAATCCAAATTTTTGTTTTGAAGCACTAGAAAAAGAGAAAATAAAACCTAAAGTAAGTAGAAGAAAGGAAATATTAAAGAAAAGGGAATAAATAAATAAAGAAGAAAACAATACAGAACATTTTAAAAGCCAAAAGTTGGTTTTTGAAAAGGTATTTAAAAATTTATAATGCCCTAGCAATCTGATAAAGATAAATACAACTAACCAACACTGTGAATGAAAAAGGGAGATCCAATAGTTTTTAAAAGTATCATAAGAGAATATTGTAAAAAACTTTATGTCAATATATTTAACATCTTAGGTAAAATGGATGAATTTCTTGAAAAGTATTTTTACCAAAACTGACCCAAGAAGAAATAGAAAATTTGAAGTGTCCAAAATTGGTCTGAAAATTGAATTTGTAGTAGAAACCTGAACAGAACAAAAATGCCAGACTAGATGACTGCACTGGTTTAGAGAACATTTTTTAGAAAACAGAAAATAAAGGAATAGTTTTCTACTTATTTTATGATGGTAACATAATCTTGATACCAAAATCTTTCAAGGACATTACAAGAAAAGAAAATAATAGACCAGTATTCCTCATGACCATAAGTGCAAATTTTTTTACTAAAATATTACCAAATCGAATTCAACAATATGTACAAAGGATAATACTTTATGACCAAGTAGTGTTTATCTCAGGAATGCAGGGTTAGTTCAATATTCAAAAGTCTAATATAATTTAGCACACTAAGAGAATAATTCTCTGTTAATATAGAAAAAGTTTGAAAAAATACAAACCCTTTCATGGTAAAATTTCACAGCAAATTAGAAAGAAAAATCTCCTCGGTCTAATAATGGGGTCAATGAGAAACTTATGGTTGATAACACACTCATTGGTAAAATAATCTTATTCATATAGAAATTGGATTCATAATTTTAAAATTCCTCATGATGACATCCCTAGACTCAAATGACTTTCCTAGTAACTCAATTAAACATTTAAGGAAGAAATTACAGTCATAAGGATTAGAAAGGAGGAAGTAAATCTATCTTTATTTACAGATAACATGTAGAAAATACTAAGGAATTCCACAAAAAAAGACTGCTAGAACTAAAGGAAACTTAGTAAGTTCACTTAGTAAGAACACAAGTTCAATATTCAAAAATCAATGCTATCTACTAATAAAAAATTTTAAAGTAAAATTTAAAAAAGCAATTCCATTTATAATAATATCAAAGAACATAAAATACTAAGAACTGAATTTTCCAAAGTAAAGTACAAGACCTTTGTACTAAAAGTTATGAAACATTACTGAGAGAAATAAAAGCAGACTTAAATGAATAGAGAGATGGAAAGATGCACCATATTTATGAGCTGGAATAATGGATATCATTAAGATTTCAGTTCTCCTCAAATTGATCTAGAGAATCAATATAATGCCAGTCAAAGCCCCAGCAGGCTTTTCTCCCCCCAGAAACTGACAAACTGATTCCAACATTTATATGCAAATGCAAAGTACCTAGAATAGCCAAAACAAATTTGAAAAGAAGCAAAGTTGGTGGATATACATCATATTTCATGCCTTGCTATAAAACTATAGAAATCAGAACTGTGAGGTACTTGTAAGACTAGACAAGTAGAATAGAGTCGATAATAATTCCACACATAATGTACGGTTAATGGATTTTCAACAAAAATACCAATGTAATTCATGGAGATGAATCTTCCTTTTAACAAATGATGCTGGATCAACCGGATAAAAATACAGGAAAAAGAAATGAACCTCAACCTTTATCTCACACCATTACATAAAGTTAAGATTGATCATAGATCTTACTGTCAAGACTAAAACTATAAAATCTCTAGTACAATTCATAGGAGACTACCTTTGTAACCTTGAGGAAGGCAAAGTTTATCAAAATTTAAAGCTTTTGCTCATCAAAAAATTCTAAAAAATATGGAAAGACATGTCACTAACTCTACTTAATATATATGTCAAAGGACTTGTATCCATGGTATATAAACCTCTCCTACAAAAAGCTTTTTTTTTCTTTTCCTTTTTTAAAAGGAGCAGGTGACAATAGCTTTGAACACTTTACAAAAGAAAGTATACAAATGTTTAATGAGAACATGAAAATTTGCTCAACATCCTTAGTCAACAAGAAATACAAACTAAAACCATACTGTGATATCACTTCACTCCTACAAGAAGAGCAAAAATTTAAAAGTTGACAAACCCAAATATTCGTGAGGATTTATGGGGCAACTGCATTTCTCATCATTGCTGATGGGACTATGTAATGATACAACAACTTTGGAAAACTGTTTTTTGTTTTCTTATCAGATTAAGCATGCAGCTACACCATGACCTAGTAATCCTACCTCCATATATTTAAAAGAAATAAACATATATGTATACAAAAAGATTGATCTGAGAGTATTTATAGCACCTGTATTTGTAATAACCCCAAACTGAAAAAAAAAAATTCAAACGTCCAGCAACAGGAGAAGGGATAAACAAATTGTGACATATTCATATAAATTGAAGAACTGTTCATATACACAGTAATATGAATGAACCTCACAGACTAATACTATGTGAAGAGGAAATATTATTTCCTAATATAAAGTTCAACAGCAGATAGAATTAATTTATATGTTTTCTCTGGAGGGATTGTGTGGAAGAGAGGACAAGAAAAATGTTGAAACTTTTGAAATATTCTCTGTCATGATTGTGCTGTTGTTTATATAAGCACATAAATTTGTCAAAATTAATCAAATTGTACATATAAGATTTGTATGTAAACTTTATCTCTATAAAATATAATAAACCGAGGTATTGCAGGAAGAAAAGGAGAGGGAAGATTTAAAGAATAGAGAAAACTAATGTGAATTAGATTCTTCCCTTCATTTTTGAACTTAATCCTTCGGCAATTTCCTTCTTTCTTGTACCTCTCCTGTACAACAAGTTTTCTTTTCTTTTTTCCTTTTTTTTTTTTAATACAGCAGTTTCTTATTAGTCATCGACTTTATACACATCAGTGTATACATGTCAATCCCAATCTCCCAATTCATCACACCCCCCCCCCCCCCCCCCACCACTTTCCCCCCTTGGTGTGCATACGTTTTTTCTACATCTGTGTCTCAATTTCTTCCTTGCAAACTGGTTCATCTGTACCATTTTTCTACGTTCCACATATATGCGTTAATATACAATATTCGTTTTTCTCTTTCTGACTTACTTCACTCTCTACTACAGTATCTATATCCATCCACGTCTCAACAAATGACCCAATTTCGTTCCTTTTTATGGCTGAGTAACATTCCATTGTATATAGGTACCACATCTTCTTTATCCATTCGTCTGTCGATAGGCATTTAGGTTGCTTCCATGACCTGGCTATTGTAAATAGTGCTGCAATGAACATTGGGGTGCTTGTGTCTTTTTGAATTATGGTGTTCTCTGGGTATATGCCCAGTAGTGGGATTGCAGGATCATATGGTAATTCTATTTTTAGTTTTTTAAGGAACCTCCATACTGTTCTCCATAGTGGCGGTATCAATTTACATTCCCACCAACAGTGCAAGAGGGTTCCCTTTTCTCCACACTCTCTCCAGCATTTGTTGTTTGTAGATTTTCTGATGATGCCCATTCTAGCTGGTGTGAGGTGATACCTCATTGTAATTTTGATTTGCATTTCTTTAATAATTAGTGATGTTGAGCAGCTCTTCATGTGTTTCTTGGCCATCTGTATGTCTTCTTTGGAAAAATGTCTATTTAGGTCTTCTGTCTTTTGGATTGGGCTGTTTGTTTTTTTAATATTGAGCTGCATGAGCTGCTTATATATTTTGGAGATTAATCCTTTGTCCGTTGATTCATTTGAAAATATTTTCTCCCATTCTGAGGGCTGTCTTTTCATCTTGTTTATGGTTTCCTTTGCTGTGCAAAAGACTTTAAGTTGCATTAGGTCCCATTTGTTTATTTTTGTTTTCATTTCCATTACTCTAGGAGGTGGATAAAAAAAGATCTTGCTGTGATTTATGTCAAAGAGTGTTCTTCCTATGTTTTCCTCTAAGAGTTTTATAGTGTCCAGTCTTACATTTAGGTCTCTAATCCATTTTGAGTTTATTTTTCTATATGGTGTTAGGGAGTGTTCTCCTTTCATTCTTTTACATGTACCTGTCCTGTTTTCCCAGCACCACTTATTGAAGAGACTGTCTTTTCTCCATTGTATATCCTTGCATGCTTTGTCATAGATTAGTTGACCATAGGTGCGTGGGTTTATCTCTGGGTTTCTATCTTGTTCCATTGATCTGTTTCTGCTTTTGTGCCAGTACCATATTGTCTTGATTACTGTAGCTTTGTAGTATAGTCTGAAGTCAGGGAGTCTGATTCCTCCAGATCCGTTATTTTCCCTCAAGACCGCTTTGGCTATTTGGGGTCTTTTGCATCTCCATACAAATTTTAAGATTTTTTGTTCTAGTTCCGTAAAAAATGCCATTGGTAATTTGATAGGGATTGCATTGAATCTGTACATTGCTTTGGGCAGAATAGTCATTTTCATAATATTGATTCTTCCAATCCAAGAACATGGTATATCTCTCCATCTGTTTGTATCATCTTTAATTTCTTTCATCAGTGTCTTATAGTTTTCTGCATACAGGTCTTTTGTCTCCCTAGGTAGATTTATTCCTAGGTATTTTATTCTTTTTGTTGCATTGGTAAATGGGAGTGTTTCCTTAATTTCTCTTTTAGATTTTTCATCATTAGTGTAAAGGAATGCAAGACATTTCTGTGCATTAGTTTTGTATCCTGCAACTTTACCAAATTCATTGATTATCTCTAGTAGTTTTCTGGTGGCATCTTTAGGATTCTTTATATATAGTATCATGTCATCTGTAAACAGTGACAGTTTTACTTCTTCTTTTCCAATTTGCATTCCTTTTATTTCTTTTTATTCTCTGATTGCATGGCTAGGACTTCCAAAACTATGTTGAATAATGGTGGAGAGAGTGGACATCCTTTTCTTGTTCCTGATCTTAGAGGAAATGCTTTCAGTTTTTCACCATTGAGAATGATGTTTGCTGTGTGTTCGTCATATATGGCCTTTATTATGTTGAGGTAGGTTCCCTCTATGCCCACTTTCTGGAGAGTTTTTGTAAGAAACAGGTGTTGAATTTTGTCAAAAACTTTTTCTGCATCTATTGAGATGACCATATGGTTTTTATTCTTCAATTTGTTAATATGGTGTATCACATAGATTGCTTTGCGTATAGTGAAGAATCCTTGCATCCCTGGGATAAATCCCACTTGATCATGGTGTATGATCCTTTTAATGTGTTGTTGGATTCTATTTGATAGTATTTTTTTGAGGATTTGTGTATCTACAGTCCTCAGTGATATTGGTCTGTAATTTTCTTTTTTTGTATTATCTTTGTTGGGTTTTGGTAGCAGGGTGATGGTGGCCTCATAGAATGAGTTTGGGAGTGTTCCTTTCTCTGAAATTTTTGGGAAGAGTTTGAGAAGGATGGGTGTTAGCTCTTCTCTAAATGTTTGATAGAACTCACCTGTGAATCCATCTGGTCCTGGACTTTTGTTTGTTGGAAGATTTTTAGTCATAGCTTCAATTTCATTACTTGTGATTGGTCTGTTCATCTTTTCTATTTCTTCCTGGTTCAGGCTTGGCAGGTTGTGCATTTCTAAGAATTTGTCCATTTCTCCCAGGTTGTCCATTTTATTGGCATAGAGTTGCTTGTAGTAGTCTCTTAGGATGCTTTTTATTTCTGCAGTGTCTGTTGTAACTTCTCCTTTTTCATTTCTAATTTTATTGATTTGAGTCCTCTCCCTCTTTTTCTTGATGAGTCTGTCTAATGGTTTATCAATTTTGTTTATCTTCTCAAAGAACCAGCTTTTAGTTTTATTGATCTTTGCTATTGTTTTCTTTGTTTCTATTTCATTTATTTCTGCTCTGATCTTTATGGCTTCTTTCCTCCTGCTAACTTTGGGTTTTCTTTGTTCTTCTTTCTCTAGTTCCTTTAGGTATAAGGTTAGATTGTTTATTTGAAATTTTTCTTGTTTCTTGAGGTAAGCTTGTATTGCTATAAACTTTCCTCTTAGAACTGCTTTTGCTGCATCCCATAGGTTTGGGATCATTGTGTTTTCACTGTCATTTGTCTCTAGGTATTTTCTGATTTCCTCTTTGATTTCTTCAGTGATCTTTTGGTTATTTAGTAACGTATTGTTTAGCCTCCATGTGTTTGTGTTTTTTACGTTTTTTCCCCTGTAATTCATTTCTAATCTCATGGCGTTGTGGTCAGAAAAGATGCTTGATATGATTTCAATTTTCTTAAATTTACTGACGCTCGATTTGTGACCCAAGATGTGATCTATCCTGGAGAATGTTCCGTGCACACTTGAGAAGAAAGTTTTGGGTGGAATGTCCTATAAATATCAATTAAATCTATCTGGTCTATTGTATCATTTTAAGCTTCTGCTTCTTTATTTATTTTCATTTTGGATGATCTGTCCATTGGTGTAAGAGAGGTGTTAAAATCCCCCACTATTATTGTGTTACTGTTGATTTCCTCTTTTTTTTTTTGTCAATAGTTTCTTTATTTTAAAAATTTTTTCTATTGAAGTATAGGTGATGTACAATATTATATAAGTTACAAATGTACAGTATAGTGATTCACAGTTTTTAGAGGTTATACTCTATTTATAGTTACTATAAAACATTGGCTATATTCCCCATGTTGTACAATATATCCTTATAGCTTATTTTATACATAGTAGTTTGTACCTCTTAATCCCCTTCCCCAGTTTCCTCTTTTATAGCTGCTAGCAGTTGCCTTATGTATTGAGGTGCTCCTATGTCAGATGCGTATATATTTATAATTGTTATATCTTCTTGAATTGATCCCTTGATCATTATATAGTGTCCTTCCTTGCCTCTTGTAGAATTCTTTATTTTAAAGTCTATTTTATCTGCTATAACTATTGCTACTCCAGCTTTCTTTTGATTTCCATTTGCATGGAATATCTTTTTCTATCCCCTCACTTTCAGTCTGTATGTGTCCCTAGGTCTGAAGTGGGTCTCTTGTAGACAGCATATATATGGGTCTTGATTTTGTATCCATTCAGCAAGCCTGTGTCTTTTGGTTGGAACATTTAATCCATTCCCGTTTAAGGTAATTATGGATATGTGTGTTCCTGTTACCATTTTAATTGTTTTGGGTTTGTTTTTGTAGGCCCTTTTCTTCTCTTGCATTTGTTGTAGAGCTGGTTTGGTGGTGCTGAATTCTCTTGGCTTTTGCCTGTCTGTAAAGCTTTTGATTTCTCCATCGAATCTGAATGAGATCCTTGCCAGGTAGAGTAATCTTGGTTGTAGTTTCTTCCCTTTCATCACCTTAAATATATTGTGCCACTCCCTTCTGGCTTGTAAAGTTTCTGCTGAGAAATCAGCTGTTAACCCTATGGGAGTTCCCTTGTATGTTATTTGTCATTTGTCCCTCGTTGCTTTTAATACTTTTTCTTTGTCTTTAATTTTTGTCAATTTGATTACTATGTGTCTTGGCGTGTTTCTCCTTGGGTTTATCCTGCCTGGGATTCACTGCACTTCCTGGACTTGGGTGGCTATTTCCTTTCCCATGTTAGGGAAGTTTTTGACTATAATCTCTTCAAATATTTTCTCGGGTCCTTTCTCTCTCTCTTCTCCTTCTCAGACCCCTATAATGCAAATGTTGTTGCGTTTAATGTTGTCCCTGAGGTCTCTTAGGCTGCCTTTGTTTCTTTTCATTCTTTTTTCTTTATTCTGTTCCGAAGCAGTGAATTCCACCATTCTGTCTTCCAGCTCACTTATCTGTTCTTCTGCCTCAGTTATTCTGCTATTGATTCCTTCTAGTGTAGTTTTCATTTCAGTTATTGTATTGTTCACCTCTGTTTGTCTGTTCCTTAATTCTTCTAGGTCTTTCTTAAATATTTCTTGCGTCTTTTCGATCTTTGCCTCCATTCTTTTTCTGAGGCTCTGATCATCTTCATTAGCATTATTCTGAATTCTTTTTCTGGAACGTTGCCTATCTCCACTTCATTTAATTGTTTTTCTGGGGTTTTATCTTGTTTCTTCATCTGGTACATAGCCCTTTGCCTTTTCATCTTGTCTATCTTTCTGAGAATGTGGTTTTTGCTTCCCAGGCTGCAGGATTGTAGTTCTTCTTGCTTCTGCTGTCTGCCCTCTCCTGTGAAAGAAGTTTTTGTTTGCTTAATTGATAATTCGCTATCTTAAATCACTAGTCTAAAGCTCTTTCGTTGTTGATTTGAATGGGTTGACTTCAGTAGGATCAGAGAAAGAACTTCAAGGGACTGTAGTTATTATTTATTATATTCTCAATTATTAGATTTTTTAAAATTAATTAATTAATTTATTTTTGCGGTACGCAGGCCTCTCACTGTTGTGGCCTCTCCCGTTGTGGAGCACAGGCTCCGGGAGTGCAGGCCCAGCCGCTCCACAGCATGCGGGATCCTCCCTGACCGGGGCATGAACCGGTGTCCCCTGCATCGGGAGGCGGACTCTCAACCACTGCGCCACCAGGGAAGCCCCAGATTTTTAATTATTAGATTGTTAGTGTGTTCTAGCAAATGTTGTAAACATGGTATTGTGATATTTTATTTATCCTCACACACACATACCAAAAAACATATGAGGTTCATATCATACATAGAAAAGTTAGCTGAGGTTTAGAAACCCGCCCGAAGGTGCAGTGTTAGGGTCAAAGTTAGACTAGAACCAGGTCCAGTTCTGGACTCTTGCCATTTTATCCAGGTTAGGTAAAACTGCAGAGAAACAACTCTACCACCACTACCGCCCATCCCAAACTTCATATCCTTGTCTCCTCTTCATTTCTTTTGGTTACCATGTGGTTTGTCAGTTCATTAATTCTTTAAGTCATTAAACAAGGATTTACTGAAGTGAGCATCTATCTGTGCCAGGAATGTGTTAGGTGCCTGCTAGGAAGGAATTAAAAATCTAGTGTGGACACAGAAAAGCGAACAAATTCTGATAGCTGCCATGGTAAGGGAAAGTAGATCATGAGATGGGAGTGAGCCTCCGGAGGGATACCTAAAACAAATTCTGACACCAGGAGGCAGGCTGGGGCAGGGAGACTTGTCGAAAGAGATGAGGTCAGCAGCAAGCCAGCCAGGTGAAATAGCAGGGGAGAGGACCCTTCCAAAGGAGCAGCTAGTGCACAGACAGGGCATCATGACACAGTGTGGCCTTTTCTGGAGCCACATGGAAGTTTGTTCAATGGGCAGATTGAGGGACGAAAGAATGTGACGTGGAGACTTGACAATTAAGTAAGGGTTGACTCATAAAAGGCCCTGCATTCTTGGTGAAGGCCTTTCAATTTTATCCTGAGGCAAGGGCAGGGCATTCAAGGATTTTAAGTTCTTTTAGCGAAAGGATTTTATTTGGGCTTTGGAAAGAGCATGGTAGCTAGATTAGAGAGAAAGCAAGAGTCAAGCTACTGTTGGAATTATACTGGCACAACAAAATGGGTGCTTAAAGCTGCAGCAAAGAAAGATGAGAGAGATGAAGAGGACTGGTTAGCGTACCCGCACACCTTCCAATTAGTCAGGAGATATCTTTCTCTTAGATCCCTTTCCTGGTGTTTTTCTTTTGAGAAGAAAGTATAAAGCATTGATGGGTCCCAGGCTTGGACTGAAGTAGCTGGTGGTGATGTTTACTGAGATGAGAACACCATGGCCATGGCAGGGCCATGTAATGTTCCTTCCTTACCTCAAGTGGAAACCTCAGGCAATAGCTCCTAACAACTACATGGTACTGGACCATTATCCAAATTGTTCTTCCACATGTGATTTTGTTGTTCTTCAACAGGAATATGTATATACCCTTGTCTAGTTCTTTGGTCATAGCATTGTTTACCCATTAATAACCTCTGATAGGAATTTGCAAATTAAGGTCACTGGCCAGATGAAATTTATTGTTCTCTAACCAAAACCATCTTCACTGGTCAAATGAATCAAATTAGCTAAGCCATTATTTTTTCTTTTGAGTAGGAAAACATGCATGCACAAAAAGCCCTGCCCCCCCCCTTTTTCTTTTCTTTTTCTTTCCATTTTTTTTCCTTCATCTTTTTCTTTGCTTCTCTTTCCTTCCTCCATTCCTCTGTTTTTTCTCTCTCCCTCCATCTCTCTCTCTCTTGCTCTCACTCTCTCTCTATCTTTCTTTGTTAATCTGGGAGAAATATTTCTCTGAACTTGAAATGATTCCCCTGATTGGTTCTAGCACAAACATTTTGAACTCTGAAATCTGGAGTCAGATAGAAATGAGACATGGAGTTTGACATTTCTATGGGGAGTTTCATCAAATATCCCCTTCTTACCACCTCCTGCTCTTCACATAACCCATGGTTTAACTTCTGCAAGATGGATTACATACCCAGCTGGTATGCAGATACCACCTCATGGAAAGAAGTTTAAAAATAATTGTAAGCTCATTAGATGTGGCAGCATCCGGGTGAGAGGGAGGATACTGGATGAGGGGAGAGAGGACACAGGAGATGAGGGAGGGCATATGTTTCCACTTATAAGTGAGAGCTTTAAAACTGTGCCAAGCAAAGCGCTGGTGGACCAGTGTAGAGTAAGCACAAGAGTACAGATCACCACATTTGACTATGACAAAATACTTTGGCTGAAACAATAAAACAAATTTAAGGTAACCTTTATGGGGACTTTCAATCTTTGCTCCATTGCAATCAACACATGATATATAAGGCTGATGAAAAGAACAATGTACTGGGAAGCCAGCCATGAACTCAAAATATGGGTTTTCCATTGACTTGTTATAGGAATTAAAAAGACTTTTAATTCATTTGGATTTCAATATCCTGACCCATCAAAAAATAAAACAGTAATTGCTACCTCACAAGACTTTATGAGAATATACTGAGACAACCTTTGTGGAAAATCTTCCAATATGCATTTATTTTATTATTACCAATTATTATGGAGAAACAATTTTCAGTCAGAAGGTATTTAGTTTAAAAAAAGCAAGGCGCAAGAAAAATTAATTTGTGGCCAAAACTGTTTTTGTATAAAATACTCATCTCTCCCCAAAACTATAGGTAAAATAGTGAGCATTTTAATCCTTAGTGGAGACAATACTACAATAACAACAATGTCTTCTGCACAGATCATTTTTGCTTTGGCTCTTGTGGAATAAGCATCACATGGAATATCAGTTAATGGAATAAAAGCTGGAACTATGAAAATAGATTTTAGTTTCTTAAAAATATCACAAAAAATCATTTTTGCAGTACAATGATCTTCATGGCAGATATAATGGTATTGGACATTTGCTCTGATGAAATTATAACAACCATTTTAATTAATTTTTGCTTTTTTTGGAACTTTATTTTGTTTTTGATTTGTTTGTTTGTTTGTTTGTTTGTCTGTTTACGGTACACGGGCCTCTCACTGTTGTGGCCTCTCCCGTTGCGGAGCACAGGCTCCGGACGCGCAGGTTCAGCGGCCATGGTTCACGGGCCCAGCCGCTCCGCGGCATGTGGGATCTTCCCGGACCGGGGCACGAGCCCGTGTCCCCTGCATCGGCAGGCGGACTCTCAACCACTGCGCCACCAGGGAAGCCCTTGAACACTTTTGATGGGTTTTTCCCAAGGTTTTCTATAATCTGTCCCCACACAAACAATACAACCTTTTCTTCTAAATTCCAACAAAAAACTTCAGTTTCTCCTACTTAAAAATTCTTCTCACTCCTTTCAAAGGTTCTAAATCCTACCTTTTGTCTCCCAGTTTAATTTCTGTAGCATCCAACATGTCTTTCTTGAGACTCACAGGCCAGTTTGATGGTTCTTCTTTCTGAATTCCCATGAAAACTTCTATTTATTTATTATGTATACTTCTATTACCACACAAGCATAAATAACCTTGGATTACTTTAAAATCCTTAATATATATTTACTTTTTTTTTTTTTTTACCAGATCAATGTCCCTTAAAATGGCTCTTTTTGTTATATTTATTTTGAATCTTTCTAACACCTATTATATACCCAAGAATTGGTAAATTGTAATAACGTGGCCTTGAGTAGATACTCAGTGGATGCTTGTTGAAAGAACGAAGGTGGAGAATACCGTACCCAGCCAGGAAGCAAGACTCTCGTTCCAACTTTGCTCTATTTTAACTAGAGTGATATTGGTCAAGTCAATTTATATTTGTGGTCCTCCATTTTCTTATCTATGAAAGGAGCCAAGTAAAAGAGATGAGCTTTCGATTCAGGCTTGCTCTACTTCCAGTGAATATCTATCTCATTCTATCACCCAAGCCTCACCTTCCCTTAAGAATACTTGTCAATGGTAATGTAAGAACTGCCTTTCCATAATTCCTCATCCAGCATTCACAGCGGAAATTTACTGGGACAATGTGTTCCCTATTAACTTTCTTTCCCTTAGTTTCCACTTTTGTCCTATATTTGGAGATTCCTTGGAATCTGGAAGCACAGAAATAGCTTCCGCAAACCTGGGGGATAGGCATGAAGAGACTTTAGGGACTCTGCCAGCCTGGCTCTGTGGCTCAGGTAACAGGCCAGCCAAGGCAGAGCTAGAGCTCAGAGCTGGAGGGTAAGTTCATAAAACAAGTGTAGGAACATTAAGCCTGAGGAGGAGACAAGGTTGAATTACAGGGCGCAGGCCAAAGCTTAGACTTCAAGCTGGCTGGCTGCTCTGAGAGTGCCAGAGGTCAAGATCCAGCAGGGGCAAAGGTGGAGGTGTGGTCAGGCGGTAGGGGTGGGAGTGGTGCAGGAGGAGCTGCTTTAAGATCCAGAGATCCCAGCTGCCCTGACTCATGCATACTTGGAGGGATAAAGTCTGAGAACGTGGACATGTCACGACCTGGGTCCAAGCTGGCCTGAGGGGGTCAGGGAAAGAATGGAGCTTCGAGTGGAAGTGCAGGAGCAGCAGTGAGGCACCCAGGAGAGCAGCTGCAGCAGACTGTAGTCCTGACTCTGGGAAGGCTGCTGCCCACAGCCACGGGGGTCTGAACACCACGCTTTGAGTTTGCAGATAAGGACTGTAGGGTGTAGGGCGGGATTCTCCTGGTGCTGGGAAGGCAGTGCTCTCTGTGTCCTCAGAGACCTTTACCAGTTTTTCCAGAGACCTGGAGGGCACGATCTCCTCCGAAGTCCTTACAGAGCTGTTTGCTGGCAACAGTCAGTGTCCAGAGAGGTGTGTGCGTGATGTGCCAGGGGCGTGCTGGGTGTAGCCCTAATGACCCCAAGGCTTCTTGAGTTAAGCTCTGGATCAGCATTTCTTAACAAGTGAGATGTCTCCAGTTATGGTGGGCTCACCATCTGGACCCACGGGCAGCACACAGATTAATGTAGATCAAGTCCTCAGACAACCAAGGGGGCTCCACAGCCTCCCTCTTCTGGTGTCTCTTTCTTGCTTCCTGTGGATAACTCCTGGAATGAAGGAAACCGAGACTGAGGGGCTGGAGAACGCAGCAGGGATCCTAACTTTCTTGCTTAAGGAAGCTCTTAGCAAGTACCCATCTATCTGCCTTCAGGGAAGAAAACATTATTCTCTTTAGTCTTTCAAGTTCGGAATTGAGGACCAAATGCTCTCATCAGCATTTTGTGTCCCAGTGCATATTCTTGTGGACTTAGTTTCAAATGTTCTTTCTTAAATAATCCACTGAAGATGACATAGAACCCAGACACTTACCCACCACATTTTATTTCCTTAGTGAGTAATTATGACATTTGTTCAGCTATTTAAATGTGTTCTCTGAGTCAGGTAAAGGAGAACATAATAGTTAATCAAACAACTAATTCTTGGGTATTTAAACATATTCTAAGCACTTAATCATACTTAAAACGGATTATTAATGAAGCTTATAAACCTTTTTGCAGCTCTGAAAGTGAATTTCTCTGCAGGCTTAGAGAGTATTAATCCATTTAGATTTTTACTAAACAAATATTATTCATGCTTTAATTCCTGGGAAAAGAGCTTTAGAAAGCGAAGTTCATGTTCTGTTATACTTTACCGGGTCTAGTAATTACTTATTCCGCGTGGGAAGCCCTGAGCTCGGGTTAAACATTTTTCAAGTTACTCCCAAACTTAGGGAACGTTAGTGACCTACTTTTTTATTACTAAAAAAAAAGAATGAGAGGACAAATTGAAAACTATAAGGAATAGTTTTGCTTTAATACTGCATTTAAGGTAAATAGGTCACATTTTCTTTTTTTTTTTTTCTTTTTTTAAATTTTTTTTGCGGTACGCGGGCAGAGGCGTACTCTCCTGCTGCGGAGCACAAGCTCCGGACGCGCAGGCCCAGCAACCATGGCTCACGGGCCCAGCCGCTCTGCGGCATGTGGGATCTTCCCGGACCGGGGCACGAACCCGCGTCGCCTGCATTGGCAGACGGACTCTCAACCACTGCACCACCAGGAAAGCCCCACATTTTCTTTTTCTCAAGATTACTGTCCCACAGGAAAAAAAACAAAATTTAAGCAGACTATTTCATTTTAGTGTTTTTTTTTTTAATAGTAGGATTAATATCAATTGCCTTCTCACCTGTTTTTGTTTTTTTTTTTTTTTTTTTTTTTTTTTGTGATACGTGGGCCTCTCACTGTTGTGGCCTCTCCCGTTGTGGAGCACAGGCTCCGGATGCGCAGGCCCAGCGGCCGTGGCTCACGGGCCCAGCCGCTCCGCGGCATGTGGGATCCTCCCGGGCCGGGGCACGAACCCGCGTCCCCTGCATCGGCAGGCGGACTCTCAACCACTGCGCCACCAGGGAAGCCCCTCACCTGTTTTTAAAATAAAGGACTGAATGATAGTATTTACTTAACAAATATATATAGCAATATATTAAAAGCCTTTCATTTGATAACAGGAGAGGCAAAGATAAAGGATGAAAGAGGATCAAGAAGAAAGAGGACAGAATATGATTACTATCAACCCCTCCCCCAAGACAAGACTGATATTACTTTAAAAAAAACAGGCAGTTCTTTACAGTAGAGGTTTACAGAAAACTTTTTCTGTAAAGGGTCAGAGAGTAGCTTTTTTGTATTTTGCAGACCACATACCTTCTCTGTTTATTATTTGGCTTATTTTTTCCTTTTTATTTTATTTATTATTATTATTAGTTTTTTTGTGTGTGGTACGCTGGCCTCTCACTGTTGTGGCCTCTCCCGTTGTGGAGCACAGGCTCCGGACGCGCAGGCTCAGCGGCCATGGCTCACGGGCCCAGCTGCTCCGCAGCATGTGGGATCCTCCCGGACCGGGGCACGAACCCGTGTCCCCTGCATCGGCAGGCGGACTCTCAACCACTGCACCACCAGGGAAGCCCTATTTTATTTTTTTTTAAGACAATACTCTTAAAATGTTTAAAACATTCTTAGTTCACACTTGTGCAAAAACAAGACAGTGAGCTTAATTACACTCGCGGTTGGTACAGTTTGCTGACTGCTTTAGATTTTAGAATGGGGCAAATGTTGCCAGAATATGCTCACTAGTAATTTTATATAAAATTTGCAAGTAAAAGTGTTCTTGACATGCAAACTTCCTATTTTTAATGGTAAGTGGAAATCAATGTGGAAATTTTAGCTTTCCCGAGAAAAAGAAAGGCTCTTCTCTTGAGGAGTAGCTTCTCTACCTTGTGGCCCTTCAATTAGAATAGTTCTGAAAGCTTTGACAAGCTTGTATATTTCCAATTTCAGGAATAAAATCATCCCTGACTATCTCCTCTGCAGGCAGGCTATTTCCTGCAGCTCCAGCCAAGGCTTTCTACCCTGAAGCATGGTTTCTTCAACTGGACTCTGAGGTCACACAGCTGAGGTCACTCAAGTTCTCTACAGAATTTTTAAGGTTTGCATTTTCACTTCTAAAGGTAATAAAATAATTGATGTGATCAAAGGCGGGATCATCTGGGTGATCACTGTCAAAATTGGTACCATTAGGGGAATTCAGTGCCCGATGAATTCAAGAGCTCTGGCTAATAGGAATACAAGTGAAGAACAATGAAATCATAGCATCCTGTACTAGGAAGGTTTTGCTGCAGTTTCGTTAAAACAAAGAGCTGTGAGTGAATACAGCCATCTTACCATTTAATAACACTGTAGTATCTTCATTCAAACCAAAATAATTCTGCTAGAGTAGTGCCAGGGGCTTGCTGCCAGCAGTGGTTTAACTTCTGGAAAGCCACATCATTGATTCAACTACCATAGTTAACTTAGATTTTATTGAATTTGGTTAATGTAGCTACTTTGTAAATTTTTTTCAGTTTTTCACTTGTATAAGAAGTGTAACTACAATAATAAACACAGTAAGACAGCACCTCAGGTCTGTATCTGTTCTTTAAAATACACCTATTTCTTACTTAGTGAAAAACATTAATCAATATTGCACCAAAACTCAAAAAAGCTACAGATCAGATATTTATTATAATGAGTATGTATACAAAAATCTTAATAACGAAGGTATTTTAAGTCAGAGGTAATAACCTATTTAAGCTAAAATTTGACAAAACACATTCTGGAAGCTCAACAATTGAGACTGTCTTTGTTGAAATTTATTGTAATTGACAGAATTTGACTGACACTTAAACTACCACCGTCACCAAAATATAGTCTTTCTTGTACTATCAAAGCCTCTGAAGAAATGGTGAGCAGTTGCTTGTGCGTGACTTTAAAAGTTTTAGCTTTGTTTTTGTTGTCTGAATATTGTATATGAATAAGGCAATGCAAATAAGATCTTTGTTTAATACCCAGTTTTTAATGACTAAATCTGGTGGCATTAAAGAATACATATATTTTCAAAATATGAAAGTCTCTCACTTGATTCAAAATAGATGACTTTTTTTGCACTGTCAATGATTAAACCTGTTTGTGCAATTATTGTCTTAGTTTAAATGTAACCTAGTAGCTGACTTTGCGTTCATACGCTATGCTGGATTCCTAGCTAACGAGCTATCAGTATGCCAAGAAAGTATTTTGGTTGTATGGGTCTTTGTCTATTTTACTTTTCATATATTTAACTTGGGACTTTGGTCTCAAAAACAGAAATTCCCTTTGGACATTTCTGAATTTTTTGTATCTGATTTTTTTTCTTTTGCAATGAAACCATAAATGTAGTTCCTCTTTAGAGTTATCTACCTTTTTAAAGAAGGAATGGGAATAAAAGCAGTAGCTTCTACTTTTTGGTTTTAAGCTTCCTTCTAAAAACTGGTGAGGAACCCAAAGAGGTTTTGTTTATGTGGATTACATCAATCGTTATTTACCATGTCCGAAATTAAAATTGAGAAGTTTTAAAAATATTTTTAATGCATTTAAAATAATAATAATCAAGTCATTACCTGTTAACATAAATAACATTTTCTGAAAAATAACTGTATATTCAGAAATGGAAATAATTAGGGAGAAGCATACATTTATTGTACATTTTTGTAGATCTCTTTCGCGTCTGGCTTAAAAGAAAATGCTGGATTTTCCTAACTGCTTCTGCATTCAATATGTTGCATTACGTTGTTTTGGTTAAAGTATGTGAAGAATATCTGGCCTCACACAGATGTGTATTTGGAAGAAGGAGGAGTACTTTTTTTTTTTTTTTTTTGAGGTACGCGGGCCTTTCACTGCTGTGGCCTCTCCCGTCGCGGAGCACAGGCTCCGGACGCGCAGGCTCAGCGGCCATGGCTCATGGGCCCAGCTGCTCCGCGGCATGTGGGATCTTCCCGGACCGGGGCATGAATCCGCGTCCCCTACATCGGCAGGCGGACTCTCAACCACTGCGCCACCAGGGAAGCCCGAAGGAAGAGTATTTTAATAGCCTTTCCAGATGATTATCGATATTCTTCTTTGATAGAATACCAAAACCCAGCAAGTGGTGGTTTCTTAAAGATTAGTTGTAACATGAAGTTTGAAATCATATCAATGAAATGTGCTTTTACTTGGTTACATTAAAATTCACTATATTCTAAAAGAAAAAAATTCATGGATCTACCTTGCACTTTAAATGAATATTTCACTCGTGGCTTTTGTAATATTAAGTATTGGTCATCTGGAAAATTTAGTTCAATGAGATATGCAGATCTTGTAAATGTTGACACATCGTTACACGGTATCCAAGAAATCACATTTGTTAATATCACCTATCTCATCAGCATTTAAAAAACAGTGTTTAAGTTTTGGAAAGCTGTCAAGCTCAAGATGGCAGCTACATGTTTCCCAAAACTCTATTTTTCATTTCAAATTTAAAATTTTATCACTCACAACACATACTGCCAGGTCCTTATTTGAAAGGACAGATACACTTTGTTCATTTTCAAGAAAATGTCTGCCAAATACCAAAGTCTGAAGAACCACAGTTGGTCTGTCAGTTGCTCTTTTAAGTAAAAATAAGTAGGTTGTGCAAGCAATCACCATTATTCATAGAGGTCAGACCACCTTGGAGGCTGTTGGTCTGACTAGATTACTGCCTTTGGGTTAGCCATGCGCGCTGCTCCAACTGTCTGTGGGAAGCAGGCTGATGTGGAGCAAATATGGACACTTATGCCTGAGGAACTTCCTAGAGTAACTTCCTCAGCAGGTGCTGTGGCTACAGCAGTTTCCCTCTGAGGAGGACTGTAGGAATGGCAGCCATGCTAAGGTCTGTTGTGCCCTATAGATTGATCATTTTAACAAACATAGACTTCGGGGAACCTTAGGCAAAAGGATGAGGAAGTCTTTTACCTCCTCTTTGGGGGAATTATTTTTCTTTTAATGCTTTCTTTCTAATCATTCTTTATCCATTCCACCCCATCCTCCTCTTAGTGTCCAGTGTCAACAGAGTTCCAGATGCCAGTCATCTTATTCTCACCATCCTAACTTCGCATACCTGTCTTGTGCACTGCTGCTTTGTCTGATTTATTTGCCCAGAATCCTGCTTTCTGTGATGGTAACTAATGTATGACTCACCTATCCGTGAAAATGTTATCAACAAGAGCTAGTGGGAGCATGAAGTTCCCTTCTGCTCTACATAGTGGATATTTCTAAAAATGGTGGCAGGCAATTGCAGGAGCTGAGGACAAGGAAATCTTGAATGAAAGCGTGGTACTAGTCAGTGAGAAGGGGAGCTTTAAATAATACCATACAAACATCCCCTTTGTCCACCTAAATGTAGAGTAGGCCCAGATTGGGCCCAGTGGAACAAAAGAAAAAATTAGCAAAAAACTATAAAATTATTTGTGTCATTATATCTGAAGCAACTAGAAAACTAGCAACTTTTCATGGTCCATTATAGCTCTTAGATCAATTATTTATTTTTTCTCATATATTACTCCATGTGCAAAACAACCCAGTCAGCATCTCACTTTCAGATCCTTTATTTTCTCCTCTCACCTATTGTAAATTATCTACAAATAAGGTAAGATTTGCTTCATTGATCTAGCATTTAATAGAAATTTTCAGTGAAATGTTAAAACTCTAATGGAAAGAAGGCCAACTCTTTTAAAACAGATGATTATTTTTCAGATGCATATATCATGCTTGTGCCATAGATAACCCAATTGGTCTGTTAAAAATTAGTATGATGGTTATTGTGAATATAGATATCTAATCTACACACTTGTCTTCAAGGTTTGAAGTTACTGTAAGCAGAATAAGAGCTCATCCCACGGGTCGTTTGCAGAGTTTGAGAGTGATAGAGAGGGAATAATTATGTATGTGACAAAGGGGGCTGTCATATCACACAGCATTTAGCAAGTTTTCTTCTGATTCCCATTGCCTCTGCAGTATTCAGAGAAACTCAGAAAGAACATATTTCAGAGTATCAATGGAGCCCTCAGTGCTACCTGGTGCTTTTTGTAAGGAGATTATAGATTCACCCATTAAGAACTGTAAATCTCCATGCATTTTTTAATTTAAAAAAATGGTAGGTAAGAGTATGGGGATATCTTAACTGTATTATACAAATTTGGGTTTGAATTCCACATTTACCAGCCATGGAGTGGTTATTACAAGCCCTTTGGCCTCGGTTTCTTTCTGTGTCAGACTGGATTAACACTTGTCTTGTATGGCTGTTAGGGGATTAGAGACAATAGTGTAAGTCAAGTGCCTTGCACATGGCAAGCACCCCTGGTATTGTTATTTGGAGAGGTGCTATGGGTAAACTGTTTACATTTAAAAGACATTCACATTCTCTGAGTTTGATGCTGCTTGAAAGCCTTCTTTCCTGTCTAGTGGCTGACTTTCCCTTTTCTTATTGTTCTAAGGCTACTTTGGCCCGTTGTAAATAGTAACAATTGTTCAGTTGTTCCATCAGAAGAGAGAAGCCTTCCTGGTGCCTGGCTGACAGAGCTCCCTGTCTGAACTGTCTAACAGCTTTGGAGCTGGAGACAAAGCACTGGGCTGTCACTTCCTCCTCTGGGAAGAGAATAGGGTCCCCAACCAAAATAGATCCTCATCGTCTCACAAACACCACCGAAAATAAATACTAACGGAAATGAGGACAAAAATCCACTGTGGTGGATATTCAGACAGAATTCTTCCCCAAATAAAAATGTTTTCAAAGTTCGTAGGAAGCAGTAATAGATATTACATACAGCACGTGAATCATCGTTGTGCCAATTTCAGTTATAAATTAGTAATATACTACATACAGGGTGGTTCTATTTGGATTGCTTGAACGTAGATAGATCTAGAGAAATATGCCTATGGAACTACATTTACAAACAGGAATAGCCTAGGCAAAAGTCACAAGAACCGACACACCCATGGACTTTGATGGAAAATTAGTTAAGATCTTGGCATTAAAAAACCCATAAACTTTAGCTCTCTCACATCCATAATGAAGCTTGGAGTAAAAAGCTTTTAAAATTAAAGCTGGGTGCAAATTAGTGATAAAGATTGGGGACAGGGGAAGCAACACCAAAAATAAACATTGAGTTACAAGAGTAATAAGTATTTAACTTTTCAGTTAAATTATTGCTAAATTCAATTGTTTCTATTCAAACAAAATAATGATTTTTATCAGTCATAAACTTGCTAGCTTTTTCCCCTTATTGGCTTATTTCTCTATTGTCTGAACTTCAGATAACATCTAAAGCTGAGAGAAAATCCTATTTCTAATCCAAATTCAAGGTAAATTCATTGATAATATTATATAACAGAATTTGAAAAACGTCAGATCGTGTAAATTTTCAGACATAAGGAGCTTCATTTGCCTAAAAAAGTTGCATTTCTTCATTCATGAGAAAACCAGTTTATAAGAAGGTAGCATCCTGGTCTACTGAGATATTATTAAATATCTGGAGAAGAAAAGCATCCCATGAACTTTATAGCTCTGTTTCAGAAATGGGGGAGGGTTCTTCATTTAACAGATATCTAACTTTACTTTAAAGTCACTGGAATCAAAGTGGAATGATACTGGTATTTAAAAAGATAAGTCAATAGAAAAGAATAGGGTCCAAAAGTAGATCCAAGTGTATCTGGGAGTGAAAGTCATTGGGGGAGGAAGTATAATATTCATTATACATACAATTCAAAGTACATATGATAAACAAAACTGGGTTAATTGGCTATCTATTAGCAAGAAAATAACATCAACTCCTATCTTATAATATTCAAAAGTAAATTCCAGCTATATTAAGGAACCAAATATAAAACATGAAAAATTATAAAGATATTAGAAGAAAAATCAGGAAAACATTTGTATAGCTATGGAATGAGAAAAGCTTTCTTTAGCAAGATAGGAAACAGGGTAAATAATATTATATTTTTAAAAAACTATTCATACTATATAGTACTATGTAACTAGTTTATGAAGGAAAAAATAAAAAGAGTCGATTAAATTAACATGTATAACTACTGTGTGGTATAAAGAAGAAAACAAATGATCTTGTAAGAGAAAATATTTACAGTACATATAAGACAGTGGCTTAATACCTCTAATACACAAAGAGCTCTTGCAAATTAATTAGAAAATGACAGATGTAAACACGCAATTTGCAGCAGAGGAAATATGAAGGACCAATAAACCTAAGAAAAGATGTTTGACATCCATGTTAATAATCATGGAAGTGAAAACTGAAACACCTGATCATCATTTGAGATGGAGGGAGAGTGTTCCTACCAGCATGAAATAACTTCAGATAAGGCCTGACACCCACTGTTGGTAAGTCTTGTGGGTAATCCTTACTCTTGAACACTTGGGATGGTTCTGTAAATTGCTTCAGTCCAAAAGTAATCTGCCAGCATTTGTCAAAATATAAAAATGCAGAGACTTTACCTACAATCTCAGTTCTGTGTAGTTATATGACAGAAATAAAAATAAACTATATAAACCTGTATACAGGTGTGCTCATTGAAGGAAAAATGCAGAACCGTGTGATGGTTAAGAGCACGGCCACTAGAGCTAGACTCGGTGAAATTCAAATCCATAACTTACCTCGTAAGTCATTCAAGCCTTTTGTGCCTCAATTTTCTTATCTGCAAAAAAAGAAGGCAAAATATGATATATCTCATGAAATTTTTATAGAGATTAAACGATAGAATGCATGTTAAGTGCTTAAAACGTTGTCTACTATATTTTAATACCAAATAAATATTGGTTAATACTATCATTATTTGTAATAACCAAAACAACCTGGATATCCATCAGCAAGGAGAATAATTGAACAAACTGTACTATGAAGCCATTAAAAATAATGAGTCATATCTGTATGCATGTATTTGTCCAAGATACATTCAGTGAAAAAGTACAAGCTACAGTTTGATACACTGTATAATGCCAATTTTAGAATAAAAGCAAAACTAAATAATTCTTTTACAGATGTGCCTACTTTTGTAGTAGGATAAGATTGTGATATTAACCATGTTTTTTTTTTTTTTTTTTTCTTCCAGTAGTTCACATTTTACCCCCTTCTACCATTACTCCCATTCAGGCCCCTAGACTACTCCGGGCGTGTTGTTCCCAATGAGGTATGAACAGACAAAAGAATCATCCTAGCAACCGGTTTCCAAAAAGTCAAACTTGCAGATATTTGAGGGTTGGAGAAGAGAGGGGTCTCCCCATTGCCTGACTGGAAAAAGGTATCTGACAGACATGAAAATACAAGTGTACAAAACACGTGTACAAGGATGCTTATTGAAGGTTGGAGAGGAGATGCTCCCAGCTTGGGGAGAGATGAGAGTGTATTGGAAGGAAAGCAGTGTGTGTGGAGGTGAGCCTGGAAGAAAGGGGCCCAATGCCAAAAGCCTCAGATGGAGCCTGAGCAACTGGAAAACTACAGCTAGGCTGGTGGGATCTAAGACCAGAGGAAACTGCACTCGATTTCCAGGTGGAGGCCAGGGAGGCTGGCAAGAGCCTGCAGAGGAAATGGCTGTAGGGAGCCAGGCAGGTAAGGCCTCAGCCAGCCTGGCACAGAGTGCTGTGGCTCAGATATGGCACAGAAACCACCGCACCTGACAGGGTCTGACAACAGGGGCCAACGCATTTGTGGGAACCAGTGGCCAAGGCCCAGATGAAGAAAGTATCAATATCACTATGATTACCAAGAATCAGATGCTGTTCATGTTCTCCCTCCCACTCAATTTCTTGGTCCTACATAACCCCCTCCCTGAAACACAGGCCCAGTTATAGGAAAAAAGGAGGTTATTCCAAATTAACTGAGACTGAGTGGCCACCTAACTGCTGGGATGGAAGCTCAAGCCAGAAATTAATTTGAGTTAAAGAAAAATTAAGTTATATTTCTTCCTCATCAATGTTGTGGACTCATACCAGTTACAGGCATTTTAATATATTTATATGTAGATGATTAAAATACAAATTGTTAAAATGGATCACCTAGAAGCAGGGGAGAGGCCATAGAGCTGGAAGGGGGAGGAGAAATTATGAGTTTTAATTTAGATATTTCTGCAAATTTAAATAGTTGAAGCAAATAGGCATTCTTTGTGTCAGTTAATTGACTGGAATAGTATTAAATGTAAAGACAAGTGCAGATGCAACAGCAAGTTAAAAATCATTTTGTAGTACATGATAAAAGTCATGATTCAAATGCCTATTTTGGGTGAATTATTAATATTCTTATGCCTCAGTTTACTTATTTATAAGATGAAGGGGCTGGATTAAGTGATTTATATAATCCATTCCTGTCCTTTAAAAGGTACAACCACATATGGTAGAAAAGAGTCGTATTTGTGAAGGACCTTGGATAAGTAAAGACCCTTCTAAGTTAATGTTCTAAAGTTAACGGCTATAGGAACTACAGTGGAAAAACAGCACATGTGACAGGGATTTGGTTGCCAGTCTCAGCTCTGCCCGTTATTTTCTGTGTAATCTTGGGCACGACAGTTTATACACTTTGGATTTCAACTCTCTAAACATCTCTGAAGTAGACGTGCCCAAACCTGTCTGTACACTAGAATCGATCAGAGGTTTCAAAAAAATACACATGCCATACATCCAATAGGAATATGTACGCATGCTACCAAAAACATGTACAAGAATGTTCACAGCAGCACTATTTGTATTAACTCAAAACTAGAAACAATCCAAATGCCCATAGAAAGTAAAATGGATAAAGAAATGTTGGTATACTCGCGACTGGATACTATAGAGCAGGGGTCAGCAAACTTTTTTCTGTCAAGTGCCAGATAGTAAATATTTTCAGCTTTGGCAGCCAAACAGTCTCTGTGGCAACTAAACTCTGGCATTGTTGTGTGAAAGCAGCTGTAGACAATACAGAAACAAATTAGCCTGAAGGCTTCATGATCCATGCAGGAGGCAGACAGGAGACCTGCCCTGGGCGCTTCCAGCCCTCTCACTATAGCTCACTGCTAATCTTGGCCTAGACACACTGGCCTTCTTTATATCCCTCAAAAGCACCAAATTCATTCCTGCCTTAAGATTTCTGCACTTATTATTCCCAATGCTTCTACGGTCTGCCCCAAACTCTTTGCCCATCTGGCCCCTTTTTATCATTCCTAACTCTCAGGTACCTCCGCAGTAATGCCTTCACTGGCCACCCAATCTAATTGCATCCCCATCACTCTATCCCATCATCTTTATCACATAACCTTATTTTCATCATAGCACTCCCTTATCTATTATCCATTTTTATTTATTGCCTGGTTTCCCTGTATAGAACATAACCTTCATAAGAGAAAAGTTGTGTGCTTCTCTCTGTTGGAAAAAATTATCCAAGACTCAGAAACAAGCAAAAGAAATTACTGCGTGTACACTTAGTTTTAGTACTGGGCACTGTCTAGAGCAGAGATAAGCAAACTTTTTCTGTAAAGGACCATGCAGTAGATATTTAGGCTTTGTGGGCCAGAAAAATCAAAGCTGAGGCTATTATGTAGGATGCAGGTACTTATATCACAACAGAGAAACAGTTTTCACAATTTTAAAATTGATACCATTCAAAACAAAATAATAATTGAATACGGTTTCTGATAATATAGGTCTATTAATATGAAGAATGAAATTCTTTTGGGGAGTATGCATTTTGCTTCATTGAAGTTCAAAGTATGATCAAAATCAACAGCAAATGTTCATCTAATGCTGATCTGTACTGAGATTTTATATATCTCATCTTCACACAGATAGGTATTGCCAAACCCTGATAGAATGTGATTCAATTGAGAATATTCCTTTATAAAATTCTGTTACATTCTCCTCTTGACATTTGCTCAAAAAGTCATAATAAAACGTCACCACTGCTAAGCCAGCAGAAGAAGAGGAAGAAGGAGGAGGAGGGGGGGGAGGGAAAACAAATAATCAGCCTGGCAGTGCTTCAATAAAACTTTATTCACAAAACAGGAGGTTGACACCCTGCTATATAGCAATGAGAACAAACAAACTGTAACTACATGCAATAACATGGATGAATTTCACATTCTGTTGAGTAAGAGAAGCCAGATACAAAAGAACATACACTGTGTGGCTCCATTTATATAAATATCAAAAATAGGCAAAAGTGGGGCTTCCCTGGTGGCGCAGTGGTTGAGAGTCCGCCTGCCGATGC
>NW_006779813.1:1490180-1507557 GCF_000442215.2 Lipotes vexillifer | reverse complement strand
GAAAGAGTGACTAATAGGGGGCCTAGAGGGGTGTCTTTTGGTCTGGATTGATCTATTACTTGATTTGAGACTGTATTCACTTTGTGAAAGTTAGTGGAACTGTACACTTACAGGCTTTGTTCTTTTTTTTTTTTTTTCTGATGTAAGCTTGACTTCAGTGAAAAGTTTACATAAAAATTAGATATTTCAGGGTCTCATTCTGTAAGAATCTGCGTTAGTTGGTTGGAGGTGTGGCCTGAGCGTTTGTCCTAAACCAGCCTTGAAGACTTAAGTGACCTCCCCAAGGTCACAGTATTGGCAGAGCTGACACAGAGCAATTTCTTACAGAGCAAGGTCTTACAGAGCAAGTTCTTAGAGTTCTGGGCGTGGAGTAAGTCAGCTGTGCAGAAAGAGAGCACACACAGCACCTGCCCTTGAGAATGGACTGGTAATTAGCTAAAGGAAGCCCACTTTACATTCCAGACTTTAACCTAGAGTCATATTTGCGCTATCACCTGAATATTCTCATTGGCTTCTGCCACTTGGGCAGCACCCAGTTCAGAGCTTCGTAGATTTCTAGAGTTACTGGGAGGCTGCCAGGAGGCTTTCAGAGCTCAGCATGAGCACAGTAGCTGGCTCTCCAAGCGGATGAGCCCAGCATTCTTTCTAGTTCCCTGAGCCTCTTAACCTTTCTAGAAGGCATTGTGGTACAGCAGACACAATCTGAGGTTTGGGTTGAAACAGATAAAACTTCACATTCTGGTTTTGCAATTTGTTGGCAAATTACTGAATTTTACCCAACTCTAATTTTTCTCATTTGTAAAAATAGGCATAAAATCTCCTTCCACTTACTCCAGCCCCCACACCCCCTATGACATGCCAAGCTTATTTTCCTCTTTTTGTATTCAGTATTCATTGAGCCAACGTTTATGTGTCAAACACTATGAAGGCTTAAGGATTACCTCACTTAATCCTTGTCAGTAAGGAAGGTTCATTCATGAACCACATTTTATACATGAAGAAACCAGGAATCAGAGAACTTAAGTGACCTGTCTAAGGTCACACAGGTAGTAAGAGATGGAACCAATTTCCTGCTGAAGAAATCTAACTGGGAGCCTAGCCCTTAACCTCTACTTGGGAAGAAGACAGCGCCTGGCAGCTGTCACTGTGTCCGGCCCATGTATGATATTCAATAGATGTTAATTCTGCATTTCCTTTTTCCTCAGAGAGCTATGAATCAGAGCTGAGGCTTAACAGTCAGAAAATCTAGCTTCTAGTGGCTTGGTAAGTCACTTTTATTTTCTTACCAATATAATAACGACACTGGATTGGATAAACCTGAAATGCTTCTCCTTAAGCTAAATGAATTTGTACTCTCTACGAATGTCTGCTCCAAACAGAAAATAGGACAGAACATTTTTGTCCTAAAATTTTATGAAAATTTTGCATTTGCCGCCATAATCTGAGTTTCTTTTAAAAATAGATATTAAGTTGTGTACTAGCCAAACCTCTACCACACACGTACTGACCCACACTCACCTCAACCCATCCTGCAGCTCCTGTTTGACCCTTTACTCCAGGGACACCTCACTCATGGTTGCACATTCCCAAGGGTATCCTAAAATTAACTCTCAACTTGGTTTGAAAAGTAGAGGTTTTTGTTGATTTCTTCAAGCCCCTGTACCTGTACCACCCTACTAATTTGTGCGATGTGAAAGCTTATGACACAGAAGCTCTCCCACACCTGACATGAGTCCCTAAAATTCATCTACAGTGGAAGAAATTATTCTCATTAAAACAATCTATGCACTTTTGACATCTTGCCAACTTGGCAGATAATGCTGAATTTTCTGCAAATTGAAAAGTGGTGATGGTGATGTAGTTGGTGGTGATGGTACTGATAAAATATAACCCTGTTTCTGTATGGGATGGTTTCTTTTATAAGAAAAAGATAAAATATGGACCAGATTTGGAAACCATTAGACCAACAAGAACATGTAGAGGGGAAGAAAGGCAAATTCACAGACGAAACTAAGGATTGTTTTCCTATTACTCACTTTCCGGTCATTTGCCTACATCTAAAACCCAATTAATATTTAAGGGAGAATGAGTTTTGTTCAAACCGTTTGCAGAAGTAAAAACAAAGGTTGATTTGAGTACTAAACCAACATTTTGCAGAATTTTAGAGTAATATTTAAAATAAGTTGTTATAATTTATAGGATATACATAGAAGCATAACATTTTAAAAAACAAACCATTAAAAACCACTGTTCATTTTGGACGGCACAATAGCCAGTAGGGTTGAAAGATTTAGCATTCCAGTAATAAGAGTTTGGAATTCCAAAACATAGAAAAATTGTCATTTTTATTGTGTTGCTTAGTTTGGTTTTATTCCAGGAAATTAGGAGACAGTGGGCTAGACAGTATAGATGACAAGTCATGATGTGAACGCTTCCTATGAGACAGGAAATGCTCTCAGACCCTGCACATGACCCCCAACAAAGTCTGATCTTTGTTTTCAGTACATCCCTTTGCTTCTTTTTACTTAATTCTATGTACTGTGTCCAGATGAGACAGAGAGAAAACTACAATTATAGGATAATATGCCTGATAAAGAAATTGCTTTTATGGCACTGAGGAATAAGTGAACACACTTCCCACTGATTTATGAAGATATACTTGATATAAATGGAGTGGCTGGCTATAGAAGCCTTTCTAAGGATTTCATCATAAACTTTTTCAGTTCCCAAATGCTAGTGGTTTCAAACACACACACATATATGATTGGTTTTCAAGTGATTTCAGATTTTTAAAAAAGGAATCACTAAACATCAGTTTTAACAATGAGTACATGCTGAATTTGTGTTTCTGAGCTATTACTATTTTGGTCATGCAGACTTTGGGAATTAATAACCCAGAATATTTCCTTTATCATTTTGACACTGATTCATGCTGTCTTTGAATCTGCCCACCTGGAAGTGTCATGAAAATTTTTCCTTAAAAAACTGGAGTTGGCTTCAGTTCAACTCTGATTCCATCCATTGTCCCAAAGGCATGCTCTTATTGCTGCAAAAAAGAAAATATATACATAATGCATTTTAAAATTATTAAATAATGCTAGCTGAAACATGCAAATTTACAGTAACATTAGTACAAAGTTATGGTAAAAATCTTTCCTCCTATTAAGTACTTCTGATGAAATTATAGCAATATTATTTCAAGCTGAACCAGAAAACTGCAATAGAATATGTTTCAGCCCATTTGCTATACAACAAGTCTTTATTGCTAAAACCCCATTTTTCTTTAGTATCATTTTTAAGGCATGTATCTGGCCATCGCGTGAGGGGGTGGAATGAGAACCGTCAGCATTTGAAAAGGGAATTGAGGTGTTGGAAGGGCCGTGCTCTTTCCAAAGTCTTTAAAGAATGACCTTTCCTCACCTCTTCCAGCTTTTAGTAGCACCAGGTGTCCCTTGGCTTGTAGCAGTATAACTCCAATCTCTGCCTCTGTCTTTACATCACCATCTTCTCCATGTTTCTGTGTCTTCACGTAGTGTTCTCTGTCTGTATGTCTTTCCCTTTTCTTAGAAGAGAGTCTTTTTTGGACTAAGTGCCCATCCTACTTCACATGACCTCATCTTAACGAATTACATCTGCAACAACTGTATTCCAGATAAGGTCATTCTGAGGTGTTGGGGGTTAGGATGTCAACACATATTTTGGGGGGCCTAGGGGTACAGTTCAACCCATAACACCTGCCTTCGCAGGTGTTCTAGATGCTAGGATTACAGCATGAATATCACAAAGTTCATGCTCTCCAAGTGCAAGGAAATTGACATTAAACAAAACCCAAGAATATCAGTTAGTTATAAGGGCTACATGGACAATTATATAATAGGGCACCTACTTAGACTGGGTGATCAGAAAGATCGTTGTAGGGTGACCTTCAAGCTGAGATCCCAAGGCAAGACAGAGGTAGCCATGCAAAGATGGAGAAAGAGGATTCCAGGCAAAGGAAACCAAGGGTTCCAGGGGGGAAGAGCTAGTTCTTCTTGCACTGCTCACAGCAAAGTCTGCCAGCAGAAAGGATTTCCTTTCTTTCCATGAATTTATGTATTGCTTCACAAATTATTTATTTGAGTTTGAGCTTCTAGTAGATAATTTTCTGTGAAGTTATGGACAGGTGGAATAGCAACCCAAGAAATGGAACTTTTTGTGTTCTAAAATACAGTATTCATCTTTAGTCTGAAGATGGCATATTGTTTTATGGACTAGGAGGCTATTCTTATTGTTTGACAGCTACATTCCAGATATAACCGAAATATCATTGCAAAACCTGATAAGTCCTACTCATATCTCCTTACAAGATATCAAATCTGATTTGCACTGATGCATTCATAAAAGACATTAGTATCACTTATAAGAGAATCATCCTCAAATTTATCTATTAGTTTGAAAACAGGCAGAAATAGTCATTTTCGTGTAATACAGCTATTTTTCATAGAAGCCACATTTTTCGAAGAACCTTTTAAAATTCTGTAGTATAGGATAGAGTGGTCTAAAGCTGGGCTCTAAATTGTTTCACCTCAAGGAAAATTGAAAACATTGTATGATAAGGAAAACCTGCAGAGAAGATTTAAAGGCTAAAGTCTTTTGCACGTTTCCTATTTCAGATTTGGGTTTGCATTTTTAATACCGTTAGAAAGATTCACAGTAAAAATGGGGCACATTGTTTCATCTCTGTTGTTTGCAGACGTAAGCATATTTTACTCACTGAATTATTAACTTTTCCAAAAGCCTGTCAGTTTTTAGAAAAAGGCCAAGAACTTGTAAAATAACACGTCAGAAACTGTGATTCAGAGAGAGAACAAATGTATCCAACTCCCAGAATAACCTCAGAATTGACCCAACTGAGTCTTGAATAGAAACTTTCTAAGAATATGGTTGCTTCACAGTAACTTTCTATGAATTTTCTCAAACAAAATTTCACTAGGGCCAATGTTTCTCTTAAGATACTCAAAATTTAAAACTGCTCATCTTTTCATCCATTTTGGAGGGGGGGAATATCTAACAAATCCTTAAAAATTAATCAAATTAGCAACACCCTTCCTATGAATAAACATTTCAAGAAATTTATAGGAGAGCTGCTCTTTTCTATTGAGTTATATTTTAAATAATTGCATTAGAAGAAAGACATTTGGAGATTTAACACAAGGTTAATTCTGCTCTATCCCTTTGGGTTCTTCTAGATTAGTCTAAACAAAGTAGACCAGCATTCATTCATTGATGGGATGCAGAAGTCAGTCATCTCTCTCCCCATCCTGCCTCACCTCCATCTATGGTTCCTAGATGCATTAGACTTAGTCATGGGGCATCTGGTGTCCTGGCCCAGGGGACAGACACCATGAAGACTGCAGCTACTAAGCGTGATCTACCAGGGCAGCCAGAAAAGAGGTCAGTTCTTACTCAGTTGGGTTTTCTGTTGCTTCTTAAAGTTGCACAATGATGATTTTCAGAGGTCTGAGTGAAATGCTGGTTCCCTGGAAGAGTTAACAAATGAGCTATGAATATTTTATTAATACTAGCTCATCAAATAATGAACGGAGGCTGGTAGATTCAAAGCTCGCATATAAATAACTGTTCAGAGTCCATTGTTTGTAGTTGCTGAGAATTAAGATCTACTCTCTAGTCTCTAAAAATATAACTTCAGAGATAGGAAGGTGGGAATCCAGAATATAGAGAAGGCTTTGAACTTCCTTTGACTAAGCCAGATGTAGGAAGCTATCACTTGTCTACTTTTCACATCACAATCAAAAAGAGACCGTCTTCCTTTGGTAATGGAAGTGCATTACAAGAACAGGTACCAGAGTCTGTTGGCTTTTTGCTTGGTATTCCTGTTCCTTTTGTGCCTCTCAAGTTTTGCACATTAGTAAGTAAGTGAAGACAGTACGTGTAGAAAGAAAAACGTGCCCTTGAGGTAGTTTGCAGCTTCAAGGGACAGAACAAGTGTCAGCCTATGAAAGAAAAGAGCAACCCACTCAGTGTCAAAACAAATGCAATCTGCTATCTTAGGGGGAGCAACTTGCTGGTACAGGTGAAGGAGCACTTTCTTTGCATGAGAACCGCATCATCTTGGCAAGCTGTTTGAGTGAACCAGACTGCAGCGGGGAGTTTTTTCCCCAAACCTTTCTTTACGCCACCCTGACTTGCTACCAAAGGTTGCCTGAGCTTGTCGATACTAGTGAGTTCTGTGCATCAGTAGGGACTGAGAAATATAAAAAAAGAAGAAATTTCACAGATGTGGGTTATTTCAGAAAAGTGGAGAAGGAGGGAGATTGTAGATCTTAGGGAAAATATTAATATTATGAGTCAGGTACACCTGAGGTTTCCATATGCTTTGCAGATTCAATTTATGTGGTGAAGCGCACGTCTTCTTTCTTTGTTTACTCTTCCAGATTCTCCTCTTGATCCTCCTCCAACTTGGGAATTTCTTCTGCTGGATTTTAAAGCTGTGATTTTAAAGCAGTCTGCTCTGGCCTAGGCAGATTCGTTTGATCATGATGGTTCCCTAGGCAAGGACTAGACAAAGCAGTGTAGCAAACAAGATGCTTCCAGAATAAGCAACATGTTTAGTAAAGAAGACTATTTGGGGGGTGAATGGACCTCGACTTCTTGAAATTGGAGCTCCACTTTGTTCAAGTTCCCCGAATAGTTATCTCTTTATTGCATTTGAGGTAGAAAGTCTCATAGCTATAGTTCAGAGAAAGTGAAACACAGTAAAAGTTATCATTCCCATCATAATCCCAGTGAGTCAGTTGCAGACACAGGAGGCGGGGGAGTAAGGGGGAGAGGGCTGCGCTTTACATAGGCATTCTGAAATCTAAGACCTTTTCATCTGTGAAGGGGCTGACAAACTACAGCCCCCAAGTCAAACCCAGCCCAATTCTAGAAGCTAAGAAGAGCTTTTGCATTTTTTAAGCGTTGTAGAAGGAGTAGCAGCAGCAACAGGAACCTTATATATCCTCAAAGCCCTAAAATATTTATTATCTGACCCTTTACAGAAAAAGTTTGCTGACCTCTGATGTGAGCCTACAGTTCCCTAGAGCTTTAAGTGCTTCCTCGGGTTCCTGTAAGTAACCACTGATGAGAAGAAAGAGGGTGTGGAGGATTTTGTGAGAGGTGTTAGAACAGGGCCTGGAGAAAAACTACGCACCTGGTATCTGCATTCCTTTGGGCAGAACTCAATCACGTGGCTACAGCTACCTGCAAAGGAGGACATGAAATACAGTCCAGCTCCTTGCCAAGGAGGAAAATAAATCTGGTTGGTGAAAATGCCAGTGTTACAAGGCACACAAGATTAACTGCTAGAAAAATTAAATAGGCAGTTGTTGAAGAGTTCAGGAAAAGGCTAGAGCACTTCAGACTGAGGTTATGAGGTTATCATGGTGGTTTCCCAACAGAGGTCAAACTGTGATGGCCAATCATCAAGAGGGTGGGAAATATAGGTAACTGGAAAGAGGTCATCAAAGCACAAGGGTGGAAAATGTAAGGCTTGCACAGGGAATCATATTTCACAAGGAAAGAAGCTTCACAGGGAAGTTCTAGGAAATACTCTAGAAAGACTGGGTTCCACTGGTAAAAGGCCTTGAGCGTCAGGCCATGGCAGGCAGTATATATGGAGGCTGACTTTTAAAAATCATCCAACCAGTGATTTTTTTTTCCCTGATTTTTAATTTATTTGTTTATTTTTGCTCTATGGCTGCATTGTCTATGAGTCTGGAAACCCTGCATCTTGAGTTTCTTCACAGATTTATCTAGGTGTAGGCTACCTTCAGAAGATAGGAGTGTTAGGATTTCAAGGAACAAAATGAAATGATAAAAATTGACCCATCTCTTTTAAAAAAAGTCAGATTTGTAAATTATACATTAATAAGAGTATATGATAACATTTATGGTCAGTTTAAAGAATAATAATAAAATGAACACTCAGGCATGCACCATCAGCATAAGTAATAACAGAATATTGTCCATATGTGGGACACCCCCCCTTATCCCCCCATGCCTCCTTGATCACATCTCCCTCTCTCTATTGCCCCCTTCCAAGAAACAATAATTCTGCATTTTATATTAGTTGTTCCTTGCTATTCTTTATATTTTTGACCTTTGTACAGATGGAATCATATTAAACATATTCTTCTGTGACTTGTTTTTCTTTTTTTTTTTTCTTTTTTTTTTTTTTAATAATACACAATGTATTTATTTATTTATTTATTTATGGCTATGCTGGGTCTTCATTTCTGTGCATGGGCTTTCTCTAGTTGTGGCAAGTGGGGGTCACTCTTCATTGCGGTGCGCAGGCCTCTCACTATCGCGGCCTCTGTTGTTGCGGAGCACAGGCTCCAGACGCGCAGGCTCAGTAATTGTGGCTCACGGGCCCAGTTGCTCCATGGCATGTGGGATCTTCCCAGACCAGGGCTCGAACCTGTGTCGTCTGCATTGGCAGGCAGATTCTCAACCACTGCACCACCAGGGAAGCCCTGTGACTTGTTTTTCTTAATCTTACATTTTTAAGATTCATGCAAGATTCTACTGTATGTTATCCATTCTACTCTAGATGGTCATTCCTGTTTCTTTTTAAATTGGAGAAAAATCTATCTCTTCCAAAGAAGATATTAAAATGAATACGAACAAAACAGAAAAAAATAAAACAAAAATCAGGAAATAAGATGCTAGTGAAGGATGAATTGCTCTTTGTAGAACATTTGAAAAGTCCAGTGTATCTCTCCTTGGGACTCCTTGTTCTTATAGGAGTATAAAGTTTGACTTACCATGTTTTAACTTGATTTGCTGTGACATTTATCTGTACTCTTTTTGGTGGTTTGTTTTTTTCAAAGCGCCAGTTCCTGAATGTGATTGAAGGGCTGTGGCTACTTTAGAGACTGACCCTGTCCCCTGGTCTTCACCCTGCCAGTTAAGAACATTCAAGGCATTTTTGTGCTACCGGGTCTCAGATTCTACTTCAGGACATTTTTTGCATGGGCCTTTTTGAGAGAATTTCCTTGCAAACCTCAGGCCCTTGACAACACGTGACTTGGCTTTTATAATCCAGTTCTTCCAGATATAATGTAAGTCCAACAGTGATAATTTTATGTTAGTCATCTTCGTTGTTAGATTTTTGTTCTTGAGTCTATGAATGATTCAATTTCATAAATGAAATAAGCCCTGTCTCCTTAACATCCTGAGGCTGGCTTAGAGAACGCTTCTCAGCTCCAGCGGATACATCTATTTACCCATCCACCGTGGAAAGCTTGGAAATCCTGAATCGGAACCCGGGGAATGTCTACGTACAGTCCCATAAGAGAATCTCAGCTGCTCAGTTCCCACTGTCTAATGGAGTTTTCAAGAATACAGACAGCCGGGCTTCCCTGGTGGTGCAGTGGTTGAGAGTCCGCTTACCGATGCAATGGTCGCGAGTTCATGCCCCGGTCCGGAAAGGTCCCACGTGCTGTGGAGCGGCTGGGCCCGTGAGCGGAGGCTACTGAGCCTGCGCGTCCGGAGCCTGTTCTCTGCAACGGGAGAGGCCACAGCAGTGACAGGCCCGCGTACCCCACCCCCACCCCCCCAAAATATATATAAACAACCACCTAATTTCTTCCCATAGAAAGAGACAAGAAAATCTTTCTGAGTGGTGGGACATTTTACTTCTCAAACGTTTCTTTACGTTTCTTTTCCTTCTGGTTTTATGTTTCACAGTCAGGTTTCAATTCTGAATAATTAGCATATGTTTGCCTCATGAGAACAACCTGAGTTGCAAAAACTCATTTTTAAGCTTCTCTGCTTAAAGCAATCAGGTCCATAAATTATACATCTATTACCTGATATGCATTTTCTAATAGATAGTCTAAAGCCATCCCACGTGAATATTCATTTTCACATTAAAGGTAGAAAAAGCCTGGAAGCCTAATTTTCTGTTTGTTTTTTTTTTTTTTCTTTTTTCCTTTTGCCAAGAGGCAGATACTCTTCTTTTGAAAATCCTATTTATTCCTGATGGGAAGTTTTATTTCTATCTTCAGATATATTATTTTAGATTTGTGTAATCAGTTCAGCAAACTGCTTCTTAAAGTAATAAATAAATATCAAATTAGACTTGCAGTTAGAGTTTACTAAAAATATAGGTTGCTATAATTTTGTTGGTGATAGAAGTACAGAAGTAGAAATGATTAATGATGATTACTAATTACACAGCTGCATTCAGAGAACACAAGTCTATAGAACCATGTATTTAAAGTTAAATAAGGGCTTCATCCTAGGAAAAACCATTGTAGACAGTGTCTAAATGTAGCTCATTTCTAGTCTGTACTTAATTACCCCCATCACCTGCCATCACTTTGCTTAACAAAGAAAACCAGAAATATAGAGCACTAAAATGACCATCTCATTCTTCTTTCCTTGCTGTTTTGTTGACTGTTAATTTGTGTTTAAAAAACACCATCAATGTGAGAAATTATCAGGTATTAATAATAGTGAAGAGGAAATTCTGACTTCTTTCTTTCCTAAATTTTGGATAATCTGTCCTGGCGTTTCATATTAAAAATGGCTGGGACTTCCCTGGTGGCACAGTGGTTAAGAATCTGCCTGCCAATGCAGGGGACACGGGTTCGATCCCTGGCCTGGGAAGATGCCACATGCCGTGGAGCAACTAAGCCCGTGAGCCACAACTACTGAGCCTGCGGGCCACAACTACTGAAGCCCGGGCGCCTAGAGCCCATGCTCTACAACAAGAGAAGCCACCCAATGAGAAGCCCTCACATCGCAACAAACAGTAGTCCCCGGAAGAGTAGCCCCTGCTCACGGCAACTAGAGAAAGTCGGAAAGCCCACGTGCAGCAATGAAGACTCAGCACAGCCAAAAAATAAATAAAAATTTTTTAAGAAAAGGGCTTATTGGTGAGGCTAGTGAAAATCTCTGCGAAATAAAATCACTAAATATTTGACTTATAGACAGAAGATGTGGGTTTGATCACTTCATCTGTAGCTTAAAATAATAAAACCTACAAAGTAGCGCTCACATTTTTTTTAACTGTTTACTTTTTTTGTTGAGCACAAAAGTCACATTTTTCCTTTTCTGTTCTTCACTCCTGTAGAAAAATCATTATTTTAGGAGAAACAATTTTGCAAATAAAGCAACAGAGGTCCAGAGAGGTTATGTGAAATTGTAATATCTCAAACTTAGTTCTCTTACATCCCAGTCATGTGTTACTTTCAGTACTCAATCAGTGACCAAAACCAAAAAAGACAAAAGTGTGGGGGTTGGGGGGGGGAGCGAAATAGAGATAGAAAAAGGAGATAGAGAGACATAGGGAGAACAAGAAAGGGAGAGAGAAAAGAAGAGAGGAGAGAGTAGAAGAGGATATTATTACTTTTATGAATGTTAAATAGAGGATGCTGGGTAGGGAAGAAAATGATAATGGTAGGGAAAAAAGAATATGGAAATAAGGAAAAAGTTGTCACCTAACGAGCTTAGCTACTGTGGCTATAATTTTGCAGCTATTTAACCTGATTGTTGAATTAGGAAGATGTATGCACCTTGCCTTCACAGAGGTGGCTTGGTGTGATGAAATCGATTTAAAAAAGAAAGAAAGAAAGAAAAAAAGAAAGAAAGAAAGAAAGAAAGAAAGGGGCGGAGAGAGAGAGAGAGAAAGAGAAAGAAAGAAAGAAAAGAAAAAGAAAGAAAGAAAGAAAGAAAGAAAGAAAGAAAGAAAGAAAGAAAGAAAGAAAAGAAAAGAAGGAAAACTTCCAGAGAGATGCCTTTGTTGGAATCTATTTCCACCACTGAAGTGCAGAGTGACCTTGGTCAAGTTACATAACTTATTTACTTTTCTTTCCCCTTGTGAGATAGTGATAGAATATCCACCAACCCTACCCACCATCGGGTTATCTGAGGACCCAATGAGATCACTTTTGTGTAAAAGCTCTTTGAAAGCTGCAAAGCACCAAAGTAACATATAATATATAGCCAACCACAAGGAAGCTGCAGGCTGTTCATGGGCCTGGCAGTTGAAAGTCAAATGCAAAAGAAAATGGAGAAGACGGATCACCTCCTTTTTAAGAAGAAGGCAGTTATCCCATAGCCAGAGTTTTAAAACCACCTTTGACATCATTTGCGTGTTTACTATTAAGCTACAGAGCATAAGCAATTTTATTTTAGCATTGTGATTATAAAAATAGTGGTTCAAAGAGGTGTTGGGAGAAGGGAGGCAATGTATTCAGGACTGAGAAGTGTTCTCAGGGGACTGGGTCACTTGACCCCCTTTCCAGAGCACTGGGAGATGCCTGTAAAGGGTGAAAGCTCCCAAGGGGCTTGCATCTGCCTCTCTGCCCTCTCCTGAGTGACGCAGAGCCAACTGCAGAGCTGGAGAGAAATGAGCCTGAC
This sequence comes from Lipotes vexillifer, assembly GCF_000442215.2. Taxonomy (NCBI): domain Eukaryota; kingdom Metazoa; phylum Chordata; class Mammalia; order Artiodactyla; family Lipotidae; genus Lipotes; species Lipotes vexillifer. Next base: position 1,495,146 of record NW_006779813.1, on the reverse strand, counting down.
AGATCCTCCTGCAACCTCCCAGCCTGGTGCCTCCTGTCAGAGCCAGCCAGCCAGGGGCAGAGATGGATGCAGTGAGCACCAGGGTGAATGCAGGATCAGAGCTACTGACACACTGACCTCTCGCCTTTGACAGCCCCTCAAACTGCTGGTGCTCCGGAAAGGAAATAGACACGTGGAAACGGAGATGACAAAAGGCTTTTCCCTCCAACTGCTCAGCTTGTGGTACTGGATTTTGGAGGATTAAAAAACAAACAAACAAACAAAACTACTGCTTATCCTCTCTGGGCTTATCAAGTGTTTTATCACATTTTTATAAAATATAGCCTTAGCCTAAGAGCCTTGTTTGCATGAGGGTGTGTCCAGTTCATGGGTGGAAAATTTCCATCATTCTGTTTTATGTCCCTCCCTCCTTTGTTCAGTGGTTCAGAGTTTCTCTTGTGATCCTAATATGCTCTAATCCTAAGGATTAACTTCGAGATTTTAAAGCTTCAAGGACCAAAATGGTGGGGAAAAAAGAAATCAGAGCTCTTTGGGGAATAGGGTCAAACATTTGCCAAATGTCTGTATGAAGAGCAGATATGACTCTTTTCTTACTTAGTCAACCATCCAATTATATTTTTAAATGGTTATTCAGCCAATACTATGTCAAAGACACCATATGCCCTTTTCTTTGAATCCTTCAATTCAGCAAATTAACTGAGGTGACCGATTTTGTCACTAAAATGGTCACATTGGTTGTGCACTTATGTCTCTTTTCCACTTGTGGTTTTTCCCAATTCCTGTGTCTGAGACAGGTGTTGACAATTGTTATTGTGTGATGGGAATATTTAGAAACACCCGCACAGTTGGGTGGACAAATGTCTTCATCAGGAAGTCATGAGTTGGCTTGAGATAAGGAAAGGTTGATTTGAAAACCGTCTTCTCCTTGGTCTCATTTGGACTTTCTCTTTCTTTCGTTGCTCTCTGTCAAGAATTCTGCCCTTTAAGTCTCTGCAAAGCCTGTCTTGCTGGCACTCTCCTACATAGACGTGCCTTCCTTGTAATCATTATACCACTTTCTAAGAGAAAGTTGTAGATTCATACAGTAAGAAACAAAAGTTGGTGTCAGCTCTCTCTTAGACAATAGACTTCAGAAACAAAAGAAAAAGATTCTACACGTCAAGATGCACAAGCAATCAGTTCTGAAATCACACTGGTCTTTCACCAGCACCAGGATGAGCTGCATCCCAGGCAGCCTGGTGAGCAAATTCTGAGGCTTTCTTTTCATTACAAGGCAAAAGCCCATCGCACTGCCATTGGCCTGCAGCACACTTTTTAACTTAAAAGCAAATTCTTATTCTTTGAAGACTAAACATTAAAAAAAATCCAAACCACCCTTAAACCTCAACAAATATCAGTCTCTCTGGAAAAGCAGTTGATAAATACACTCAAACTGTGAATGTATTTTCACACTGTTAAGCATTTACTTATTAAAAAATAATATATGTTTCTGGAAAAAGCTCTCTTTTGAAAATCTCCCCAGGGTCAGATCACGTACATATAGTCTGTGGAATCAAGGCCTTGTATGTAAGAGAAATTATTTTTGTCGTATGAATTCCTCAGGAAAGAAGATCATGCCAGGATAGGCATCTACTTTTTTTTTTTTAATTTAGATTCTCCACCCTATAATAATCTACTATAAATTGTATTTCTGGTAGCTTTGTAATGTGTCAACTTGGCGAGGATGAACTACATTTCCCAAATTTCTGTTCCTGTATGTTTCAAGTGCAGGTGGGCTATAAGAAAGCTGCTGTGGGAGATGCAGAGGCAGGAAGGGAAGCAGCAGCCCTATTCTCGCTCATCCACACTGTTGCTTACCTGCTGGCTCATCTCATCGGTGTAAGGCTGTGGCCAGCCTTACAACTGTCTCATCCCTGGATCCTCCTTCAGCTTCTCTGATTCCTGCACCTGGTGAGCAGAAAGGAGCAACTGCTCTCCACACAGTGATAAGACATTTGCTTGCCAGAGGGTAGGGAATAAATCCCATGAAAAATCAGGGACCTGCAACCCCAGTGAAATGTCTAGGTGTCCAGTCTGTGGCATGTTAAGCTACCCTTTCTGATCCCTTTACTGAGTGACCTCAAAAGCTATGGGTGTGAGCAGGGGCCCAGAACAAGAGCAAGCTCTATAAGAAGCCCAGACCACCACTGGTTGTTACCAAATGAAAATTCAAGTGCCCAAGGCAGAGTGAGGCCAAATGAACGTTGGAGTTTGGAGCAAAGAAAGGTTTATTGCATGGCCATGCAAAGAGGCGAGATGGCTCATGCCTCCCAAAACCCTGAACTCCCCAAAGGGTTTCAGCAAAACATTTTTAAAGGTCAGGTGAGGGCAGGGGGCGGTCGCAGCATATATGATCAGTTTGTGCACAATTCTCTGATTGTTTGATGTTGAGGTAACAGGGCAGTGTCACAGGGGTTAACATTATCAATCCTTAGGCCCCAGGAGGTCTAGGGGTTTATGATCATCAAGTGATTAATTTCTTCCATTTGGTGGTGGTTTTAGCATCTGTAAAACAACTCAGGAAGTGTGCATCACATACTATTATCTAGGTACTTCAGAGAGGAGCTACAGCAGAGGATGGGTCTGTCCCAGGAAGGCCTCATAGGGTCCTGATCAGTTACACTCAGACTATCTAATCCAGAAGATCCAATGGTGCTTGAAATGTTACTGCCAGATAGGGATGCTATTTAGAGCCTCTTTCAGATTCCTATAGGTGGATCACAGTGCAAATCCTTAGGATTTTAGAATAAAGCCCTCCTCTGTGGATAACTATTCTTCTTTTAAGAAATAGCTTACATTTTGCTACTGGGTCTTAGTAGAAATTGAATGCTTGGCCATGGGTCACTAAGGTACTGTGTGACCTGAGCTGTCTAATGGTAGGGACAATGGTCCCTGAAGGATTTCCCTTTACCACTGAAGGACAGTGGTAAAGGGAAATCCTCCCAGTGCCAGAATTTTGAGCACTGTCCCTGGTTGTCCATTTTGCTTGGAAGGAGAGATGTCCAGAAGTACAAGTCTACACTAATTTATGGGCCATGGCTAATACTTGGCTGGAAAGTCAAAAGAATTGGAAGAAATGTGATTGAAAAATTGGTGTCAGAGAGATCTGGAGGAAAACTAGGTTGACAGATCTCTCCAAACAGGCATGGTATGTGAAGATATTTGTGTTCTGTGTGAATGCTCAGCAAAGGGTGAACTCAACAGAGAAATATTTTAAAAATCAGATGGAGAAGACGAGCCATTCTGTGGACATCAGTCAGCCTCTTTCTCCAGCAACTGTTGTCATTGCCCAAATGGCTCATGAGTAAAGTGACTATGGTGGCAGAGATGAAAGTTATGCAAGGGCACAGCAACATAGATGTCTACTTGCCAGGGACCACCTGACTATGACTGCTGCAGAGAGCCCAATCTGCTAATAGCAGAGGTCAAGAGTGAGCCCCTCTCATGGCACCATTCCCAGCTACTAACTAGACAACCTGTTGGCAGGTTGATTACATTAGATCAGATCTTCCCTCATAGAAGGGGTGGTGCTTTGTTCTTACTGGAATAGGCACTTACGCTAGATACAGATTTGTCCTCCCTGCTCACAACTCTTTCGCCCAAACCACCACCAAAACCATATACAGAATGACTTATTCACTACCATGGTATTTCACAAAGTATCACTTCTGACCAAGAAACTTATTTCACAGCAAATGAGGTACAGCAATTGCCTCATGCAGCTCACTGGTCTTATCATGTTCCCCATCACCCTGAAGCAGCTGGCTTGATAGAATGATGGAATGGCCTTTTGAAGACTCAGTTATAGTCAGCTATCCAGGATGCAAATATGCTCTAAATCATCATCCTATATTTATTTTTGTTTCTCCCACAGCCAGTATTCATGGGCCTGGGAACAAGGGGTGATGATGAGAAAGGCTCCTTTCACTATTGTCCCTGATGATCCACTGAACTGCTGCTTCCAGTCCCTATGATGTTAGGATATGCTTGTCTAGAGTTCCAAAGGGAGGAGTGCTTCCGCCAGGGCACCCAGTGATGACTCTGTTGAACTGGAGTGCCCCTTGACTCATGCCATTGAATCAACAGGCACAGAAGGGAGTGACAGAACCTGCGCTGTTTCTACACAAAGAGGTAAAGGGGAGTGTCTCCAATGTTAAAGATCCTCTAGGTTGCCTCTCAGTATTCCCATACTCTGTGATTAAGCTATGTCAACTCAATTAACAGGACTCCTAATGACCCAGACCCTTCAGGACTGAAGACTTGGTTCACCCCACCAGGCAAAGATCCACAACTAGCTGAAGTGTTTGCTGAAGATGAAGGGAATATGGAATGGGTAGTGGAAGGAGGTAGTTATAAATACCAGCTATGACCACACAACCAGTTGCAGATATAAGTACTGGAAGAGTTATTAGTATTTCTTCCTTACTATGAGGAGCACACTAAAATCAAACATCACCCAAAGTCAAAAAAAAGTTTTTGGATCCTCTTCTGGGGAAAGGTTAATGTGTTTGGGCTGTACTTGGGATAGATGCATCATGTTAGGTAGAGACATGGCTGTGTTATTATCTTTATTTGGAGAGTAAGTATGATGTAAAGAAATGTGTTCAAGTGCCAAGTTGTCAAGAACTAACTTTGTAATGAGTGAACTTGAGGAGGCTGAACTATATTTCCCAGAATCTCTCTCCTGTATATTTCTGGTTAGAGTGGGCAGAGGGACATTCTTGTGAAAAATTTGGAGGGGGTGTGTGAGGCTGCAGCCATTTTATAGCTCATACAAGTTGCCTTTTCTCTGCGGTCTCACCTCCTTCAAAAGACAGTAGCTGGGCCTGTCACTGCTCTGCCTTCCCTGGATCCTCCTGCAGCTCTTCCAATCCTGGGCCAAGGTGTGTGTGTTTAGCTCTGTGATGAAGGGCCCTGCTTCAGCAGG
>NW_006779813.1:1480039-1489581 GCF_000442215.2 Lipotes vexillifer | reverse complement strand
TCAGCAGGACATCCATGCAATCAAGGTCAGAGGCATTAAGAACTGATACAAGTTTCAATCTCTCCCTTTGAGCTACAGCTTGTGCCTCTGGATTCCAACTTGTTCTCTAATAGGCTCTTCCCCATTTTACATACACCTTCTCTTCCTGACACCTTCTTCCTTGGACTTCAAGCTCCAACCTCAGATGTGAAGACAACAGCCTTACAGACATGAATTAACCACACACAACAATTATATAGGGTCAAATCCCTGTAACTATATTATATAAGTATCCCCTAATGTTTCTGCTTCTGTAATTGAACCCTGACTAACACAGTATTTTGGTTGAATTTTAAAAGGTTACATTCTTTAAAAAACAAAAAAACAACTCAATTTTTTAAAGAGATAATTGACATACAATAAAATGCACATATTTAAATTGTACAATTTGATAAGTTTTGACACTTGCATACACCCATGAAACCATCATTATAATCAAGAGAGTGAAAGTACTCATCAGCCTCAAAAATCTACTTAGTCCTCTTTCTAACCTCCCCCCACCTCTCACTGCTTCTTCTTCCCCACCTCTCCAGGCAACCGCTGATGTGCTTTCTCCTATTCTACATTAGTTTGCATTTCCTAGAGTTTTGTTTTATTTTTTAGTTCTTTGTTTGTTTTTTGTTTTTGGCCATATCACGCGGCTTGTGGGATCTTAGTTCCCCAACCAGGTTTTGAACCCAGGCCCTGGCAGCGAAAGTGCCAAGGCCTAACCACTGGACTGCCAAGGAATTCCCTTTAGAGTTTTATATACATGGAATCATACAGTACATGGTCTTTTTTGTCTCTCTTATTTCACTCAGCATAATTATTTTGAGATTCATCTCTGTTGTTATGTGTTCGTTCTAAAATAGTTGAATCTAAAAGGTTAAATTCTCTTTTTTTTTTAAATCTAAGTATAATTGGCTTATAATGTTGTGTTAATTTCAAGTGTAGAGCAAAGTATTTCAGTTAGACATCTATCTATCTATCTATCTGTCTATCTATTCTTTTTTAGATTCTTTTCCCTTATAGGTTATTACAAAATAAAAGGTTAAATTCTTAATGAACAACATTTTATTTAAATATAGGTCAAACACAAGCATTTAGATGCAGCGTGACTGGGCATAATTCAGAGAAGCAGGAGTCCAGGCAATCAGAGGTGATACATTGGGAGCACTTCCTGATGGCAGGAGGACCTAGAGATGGTGGGGGCATGAGCTTCTTTGGAAAGGGCTTTGAAAGGCTGGACTCTGTGGAAAATAGAAATCTTGACCAGTGGAATAGGGCTGGACTGCGCCATCTTCAAAGGTTATCTAGGAGACTAGGGAGGGACCAGACACCACCCACTGAATTTTGAGTGTGGCACCTTCAGAGAGAAACATGGAATGATATCAGCCTGAATACAGATGAGTCATTCTTGTTCTTACCTTTCTTCAGCACCATCAACATATGAATTCAGCAGCCACAAAGGGTCCCTTAAAGCCTCCAAATATGAGTCATAGAAAGCAACATAATGTAGTGGACATTTGACTGAAAAGCAGGAGAACTGGATTTTAACCCAGATCTGGCACCTATTAGCTGTGGGACTATGAATAAATCAGATTCTGTTTCTGAGTCTCATTTCCTCAACTGTAAACTGAAGGAGCTGGTTTATGTGATCTTGAAAATCTCTTCAGCCTATGCATCTAAGAGTGGGATAATAAAGGCCTAGAGAAGGAACAGGTGTTGTCATGCCAAGAACCATGTAGACAACATGAATCAAATCCCCATGTGTAACTGTAGGCACTACAGCAGAGCCAGCCAGCCACCCATCCATTCACCCATCCATCCATCCATCCATCCATCCATCCATCCACCTATTCATCCATTCAGTAAATATTTAGTCAACACCAATATGTATAAAACATTGTGCTCAGCAGTGGAGACAAGAAGATGAATGTGACCCAACGCCTTTCTTCAAAAGGCTCACAGTTCACTAAGAGAAAACAAATTACAACATTTTATAATTTTAATAAATGCATTAAGAACAAAGATGGTGTTTTGGTAATATTTTGATTTTCAGAACCTTATACAGAGTAAGAGGAAGATAATTTTTGTTATTGAAATAACTGAATATGAGTACATTTAGGGCAAAGGGCACTTCAGAAAGTACTACATGGAGATACAGGAGGGAGAGATTAAAAATGTTAATCTCAAGCATTGTCCCTTTAGGAAACTCATGGTCACCGTTTTTCCTTGGCATATCATAGCATATCATATCATATATAGTTATATATTTCTTATATGTACTAATTACTCTGCAAGCCTTTAGAAAGGAAGAGAAAAGAGAAAAAAATTCTAATTCTACTCTCCATATAGCTAAACAGGTAATCATCAATTTTCACTATTAGAAGAGGCCCAAAACTGGGAAGCCACAAACTTTCTGAGCAAAGGATACATCATCTAGAATTGGCCAAATTTAATGAATCCAATATCATTAACTTACACTTTTAAATATAAAGGCAATAATTTTAAACCCGAGGTTCATCCTCATAAAAAAATGTTTTTGAGGTTTATGTGATAAACACTAATGTATTCACTTATTAGCATCTAACTTTTCCAGAGATGGCTTTAAATCAATGCATTTCTGTTTTCAAAAAAATTCTCCTTTATTCTTTTCAATTTTATCAGAATGAGACAGTTTTAGGTGAGTTGATTAAAAGAGAAGAAACAGCTTATACCAACAGAGAAACATTTTTATTTTTTGTTCTTAACATATACAGTTGAAGATAGTAGTAAACAAAAAGCATATGCCTATTTTAATAGTTTAACCTTAAATGCTTAGCTATTCAACAGACCTGGGTGAAGTCTGTTCCTCTCTCTGACTTCCCCAAAGCCAGCAAGCTGGGTCATGTGGCTGGCTGATCTCCCAACACCACCTACCTCCATTCCATGAGATGTCGTCAGATCCCACCCAAAGGAGCCAGTCGTCCCCATGAAACAATGAGCAATTCTTACAAGACACAAGTGGAGCTCTGTTACTGTGGCACAGGAAGGCTTGATAAGATCTCCCAACCACAGCATTCTTTTGTGTCAGCAGACGCAAGTGGGATGTTCCTTCTGCAGCTCTTACGGCGCAAGAGGAAGCAGGCTTTGAAACACAATGTTCATTGAAATCGGCTTTCATCTAAGCAATCCCGTGGTGGCTCCTGCTTCACGATGTGCATTCTGTCTGCAGCTGAGCTCTCCTGATGCATTTCCGCTGTTTGTTCTGTGGGGGAAGGCAGCACCTTTATGAGACTCACTCTTACTAGGTAAAGGGCATCACATTGTGCTAGGCAAAGCATACTGTGTCAGGATGTCTCCAGTGAGTCTGGAGCCTAGAAGGAACATTAAAAATAAAATTTAGAAAAACAGTCAAAGCCTCCGCCATCCTGGCTCACTGATGGAGCACTAGCTCTGTCAGGGGAGGAACATAAAGCTGCCTGGATTGACTCTTGGGCAGCACATGTATGCTTGGTGACTTTTGGAGCTTTAGTTATTGCAGTGAGCACAATGCCACAGGCCACAAGTAGTGGTACTTAACTATGGTCTGAGTGCTATGGACACTCAGAGAACCTGCCCAGTAGCATGTTGTTCTCCATTATTCATTGTGGGATGATTCTGGCTCTCAAAAGATAAAAATGGGGGAGAGGAAGTAATCCACAGTGTCAAATCATAGGTAAGAGGTTTCTCCATCCTATTGTCCTACGTTATTAACAATTCACCTTCTTTTCAGAGAAGAACATTCTGGATTAATAAAGAGTCTTTCAGATTAAGAAGAGGTCTAAATCAATACATGGAGAAATAAGCCAACACTATTTAGTCCATTTTTCCTTCTTGCTAGACACCTCCTCCCATATATCACTGCCCTTCCTTCTCTGCTCCACTCCACCTAGACTAACCAACTTATAATGCAAAGTAAGCTAAACAATCAACTTTCAATATGGATAGGAGAGTGGACATGATACTTTTCCACTTCCATGGCATTTAACTCTGCATATTTTTTTTTTCCCTTGACTCTCAAAATAAGCTGGAGAAGTTAGGCAGGCATTGCCTATTTCAGCGATAGTGGGAATCGGCAGAGAGACAGAACAGGGTCAGAGACCCTTAAATCTCATAAAGAACTGGCAAGCAGTACATGAAGGAAAACTCATGTGTGGGGTTCCTGGCCCAGGCCCTGTTCATCAGATTGGGTCCCCTAGACATGTGGACAGGTGATCAGTCTTCAATCTGACCATGAAACCTGGTTTTCATCACCACCAGAGGGCTAAAGTCCTACAGACGTCTATGTGTTTACGTGAAGGTAGATGTGACAGATATACAAGGAGATACTGATACTGGAAAACTTGAAAAACCTGTAAGTTATTTCTTGGAATCCAGTGTACTTATTCTAGTCTGAAAAGAACAGACGTCAATTTTGTAAGTGGCTCAGGACACAAGAAAATGACAACCCAGGCAGTTAACTTTCCCAAGAAGGAAAGAATTGAAAGAGTCCCAAGAAATGAAAATTCTAGCTAAACCCTATGAGCGGGACCCAAAACTGCTCTCTAAGTGGCTGATCTTTAGCTGAGCTAACAACAGAATTCATTTTTTTTCATAAATTTCTTTCTTTCTTTCTTTTTGGCTGCACTGGGTCTTCGTTGCTGTGCGAGGGTTTTCTCTAGTTGCAGCGAATGGGGCTACTCTTCGTTGTGGTATGCGGGCTTCTCATTGTGGTGACTTCTGTTGCTGCAGAGCATGGGCTCTAGGCACATGAGCTTCAGTAGTTGTAGCACGTGGGCTCAGTAGTTGTGGCACATGGGCTTAGTTGCTCCATGGCATGTGGGATCTTCCCGGACTAGGGGTCAAACCCACGTCCCTTGCATTGGCCGGTGGATTCTTAACCACTGCACCACCAGGGAAGTCCCCAGAACTCCTGAATACCTGGAAATTTTGTGGAGTATTCTCTGGGATATTCTTGGGAAAGGATTTGCCTGAATCTAGGTATAGCAAAAGTTTCTGGTGACCTTTCCCCTACATCTGACTTGAAGAGCTCATTCCTGATTGCGGTAGTCTCCTGGAAAAGAGAATTCATACTACCAGTTGTCTTTGGATAGAAAGCACACATGAAACTATCACTTCCTCAATCATCCTTTTCCCTCAACCCTGGTTAAAAGAATAAAATAAAATTAAATGACAAAATAAAATGGATAACTGCACTGATGTGTATAAAATTGATGACTAATAAGGACCTGCTGTATAAAAAAATAAATAAACTTAAATTTAAAAAAATGGATAACTAGTGATCAAAACTTTGTAAAAGGGATTCCTGCATTGAGTAGGATATTCTGGGATTCTTCCTAATTTTAAGATTTTATAGCTTTAAAAATCCTAGGAGAATAATGCTGGTGCATATAATTTCTATACGTATATCAGTGTTCTTTGGGTTAGGACCACATAAATAATATCCAGAAGAGATATCATATGGTAGATTAGAGCACATGTAATTCAGTTTATTTTACTTATTTCTTTCTTCAAGTTTTTTGAGATATAATTGACATACAGCACTATATAAGTTAAGGTGTACAGCATAATAATTTTGCCTACATACATCATGAAATGATAACCATAATAAGTTTAGTGAACATCCGTCGTCTCATATAGACACAAAATTAAAGAAATAGAAAAATATGTTTTTCCTTGTAATGAGAACTGGTAGGATTTACTCTTTCAACAACTTTCATATAGAACAGACAGCAGTTTTCATTATATTTATCATGCCGTACATTACATTCCTAGTACTTATTTATCTTATAACTGGAAGTTTTTTGGGTTTTTTTTTGCGGTACATGGGCCTCTCACTGTTGTGGCCTCTCCCGTTGCGGAGCACAGGCTCTGAACGCACAGGCTCGCGGCCATGGCTCACGGGCCCAGCCGCTTTGTGGCACGTGGGATCTTCCCAGACCGGGGAACGAGCCCGTGTCCCCTGAATCAGCAGGCGGACTCTCAACCACTGCGCCAGCAGGGAAGCCCATAACTGGAAGTTTTTAACTTTTGACTACCTTCATCCAATTCCTCCTACCCCTATCCCCTGCCTCTGGTTACCACAAATCTGGTATGCTTTTAGGTGAGTTTGTCTGTTTGTTTGTTTTTGAAATATAATTGATCTTCAACACTATGTTAGTTCCTGGTACACAACATAGTGATTTATCAGTTCATTTTAATTCAGGCAAAAAATATGTGCTAAATACCTGGGCTGTGTGCCCAGGACTCTATAACTTTTAGAAAATAAAAAGATAAATCTCTGCCCTCAAGGACATCACAGTGGGGTCCAAAGGCAATCATATAAACAGATGATTTTGGTATAATATAGCATGTGTTGAGTGGAGTGATACCCAGGTTAGCATGGGCCTTAACTGGGGCCCTAATTCACCTTACTAAGGAACAGGAAATTCTTCTAAAGGACGTAATGCCTGAGATGACACTCAAGGCTTGAAAAGTAATTATCTAGGTGAAGAAGCTAGGGAAGGAAATTCTAAATAGAAGGACTAATGTGAGAAAAGTAAGGGGAACTGATACGCTAGGCACATTTGAAAAACTATCATAACTTGGTATTTCTGGAATGTTGACAGTAAGGCAGAAATGGGGCAGGGTACATCTGTAGGGGCCAGGTATGAAGGTTGTTCTGAGATTTTAAAGTTTCTGTTAGGATATGGATAAGAGAAATCAGAAGACGATTTAGTTCTTAGCACTTTCTGATACTAACACTCCAGGAATTAGACAGTGTGAGGTTTGGGATCAAAGCAACTGAAAAGGCAAGACTGAGCCTATGCTAAGATCAAAAAATTTACTTTAAGGTTATGAAAGGCACCTAGAATCGAAGGCAGGGTTAAAACATTACTGACATCTTAGTTGGTTATGATCTCTTAGGAGAACTTTAAAGAGCATTAGCAACGTGACTCATTTTTTTTCTTCCTTAGAAACCAACAAGGCATCTACAAAGGCCTAGGTCCTGACTGCAGTTCTTTGCACCTAAGAATAAATGAGAAAGAAATTGGAACACAAACAAAAAGGGGAAAGGAGAGGACCAAACTCTGCAGGATATATGCAGCATATTTTTAGTGGCCTCAAATTATGAGATTAAAAATGGAATGAAAAGGAAATGGTTTTGAAGGTAGATGATTGAATACAACCTCTTGAACTTGCCCTATGGGGAGTAATGAAAGCAAAGATGACTTAAGTTTGTGTGTGTTTAGAAAGTCAGAAACGAGGAATATTGAGAACACTCTTTGGTTGGGAAACTGATAGAAACTACTACTATTAAGATAATTTCAGAATAAGGCAAGAAAGACCTTCATTAAAACAATAAAGTCCACAGGGCCTCAGGAGAGAAGAGGTTTGAGGGATACCTCGGTGCCTCACCTCCCCTTCCATTCCTCCCAAACCCCATCTCTTAATGACCTAGCAAAATCGAGAAGAGGCAGCTCTGGAGCAGCCAGGGCCAGCTATATAATTTGCAGGCCTAGAACATAACGAAAATGCAGAACCCCTTATTCAAAAAGCAGAAAACAATGTACTATCAGAAATATTAGATATAAAGCTTTTTCCTTTCTTCCACAGTCTTTCTCTTGATTTATGGTGTTTTATTAATTTTTAATTTAATGCCATTATAAATAGAGAAAAGATAAAATTTGAAATTCTCATCATGAATTTTACCATTCATCTTTATGTTGTGCATGCGAGTCTTAAAAACAAATATAAAAGCACTTAACTCATATGTAGAATCATCAGAATTACATAATTTGTATTTTGTAGCTCATACATGAATATATATTTTGTGGAAGAGTAGAAATGCTACAGTATACAAACTCAACTATTTTTATTTCACTTCTCAATATTCATTATATTCCACCAACACTCTCTACCTTCAACTTACAGATGGGTAAGGAAGGACTAAAAGGAAAGGTAATAATGGATCACTATCTTTCTCTTTCCTTTGTGTCATGATTTCTAGCACATGCGATCGGCTAAAACAGGGAAGTAAACATGAATAAGAAAGGATATGATAGAGTTCCTTCGTTGTTCAGGTTTCTTAGAACTCCACTGTTTTCCATCTACGTTTGAAGCAAGTTCTCATTCAAAAGGAAAACATGACCTCTCATGGTTGCCAGACTGCCCCTCACCCGCGCCCCCCTTACTTAGTCATAGACCTAACTCGCTTGCTTGTACTTGCTTCAAGTCTCAATGAATTCCTATGCTGTGAATTCCTTTGCTGTGCTCAGGGGTCATCATGAACACTCGATGAGAATGGAGCAAAAGGAATCATAGCAATCACGCATAGCGTATGTATCTTCTCGGCTCATGCACGTGTTCCATTGTTCTGTTGGTTTCACTTAAAAAACACAAGTTCAAGAATAAAGTTAAGAATCTTAAATTGGCAATAGCAGAGCATTAAACCAAGCCCAAGGCTCTCCCGAGCACTTTGCATGCCCATGAAGCCAGCCCTCGGGGCAATGGACAAATACTCCTAAAGCTTTTTAAACTATGGTCTAGAGAAACTGCTTCGTCCCAAGAAGTATTTCTTATTCTGACCACAGAGCTATTTCAGAAAATCTTTGGGGATCTGCAAAGTCTCCTCCAGTTTATAACCCTGCTCCACAGAGACAAGGCAGCAACACTAACAGCAGCGCAATCTATAACTCAACCTCGTAGAAACTAGGCACGAAGACAAACCAATTGCAGGGAAGCACACGTGGAGAAATACTTTACTTACCTGAGTCCAAGACGTTTTATTAAATTAGAGGTGAAGATTGAAATGGTTTGCTCTAATATCTTAATGACTATTACCAATTTTAACCTCAGTCACTCAAGATCCTGCAACAATGATCCTTGTAGCTAGACCATTGTCTGTTTTTCATCTTGGGCAGAAGAAGTCCGAGCCCATAGGGCTCCCTCGTCAAACAGGAAGCAAGAGGAAATAGGCTAAATGTTACCTTAGGATTCCTCAATATGGGGTATAAGACACCAGAACACTGCAGGGCTTTCCCTAGGAGATCATAAAGGTATGTAAAGATTGCTTCTCTTGCCTCCTTTGAGTTGCAGTGGTATCATTTTTGAGGAACACTGCCTTAGAATGTGGCTCACTTTAAAGGAATTTCTTGGTGATAACGTCAATATCTTACATGGCTTTTTTGTGTATGTCAGCTAGCATCTATGACTTTGTGTATTTTAGACTAGAACGTCCTGAGGAAAAGGAGCTAATATTGAAGTACCCAGCATAAGGCATGCTGGACACATTTCCTTACCAGAAAAAAAAAATGGGAAGGCACTCATCCAGGAACTCACAAAAGACACTGCAGAGAATGTTGATTGGCTGTTTTAGCTTCTGCATCTGGAGAGGTATTTATAGCCAAATCTTGATTATCAGTGGTAAAAGAGAAAAAGGGAAGAATAGATTATTGGAAACCATGCATCATTCACAAACTTTATTTTAAACAGTTTTTTTTTTTTTTTTTTTTTTTTTT
>NW_006779813.1:1435720-1479913 GCF_000442215.2 Lipotes vexillifer | reverse complement strand
GCACAAACCCGCGTCTCCTGCATCGGCAGGCGGACTCTCAAGCACTGCGCCACCAGGGAAGCCCTAAACAGTTGTTTTTGACTGTCACTTTTCTATCAAAATTTCCACCAGACTTACTAACAAAGAGTCAATTGACAACTCAGTGTTTAATTTCTTTTTATGTCATCTGCTGACCTGCAGGAATAAATGTCAAAGGCTGGATCAGAGCATTGTTGGGTAGCCATAAACAAACAAAGGATAACAAGCGAATGACTATTGCACATTGCTATGAAAAAAATGACTAATTTACTTGGACTTTACATGACTATATCATACAACTATAGGAGCTCACAAAGAACAAAACTGGAGCACTGAGCCTATTGTTTGGAGGAACACTTATATCACTTAGCACATAGCTTTTAAATTCCAAGTCATACATTATTATAGAAATGTGAATTCACTCAAAATTAGCAAGAAGTAATTGGCTAGGAAATAATCGGAGATTCTTTTTTTTTTTAATTTTTATTGGGGTATAGTTGTTTTACAACGCTGTGTTAGTTTCTACTGTACAGCAAAGTGAATCAGCCATATGTATACATATATCCCCTCTTTTTTGGATTTCTTTCCCATTTAGATCACCACAGAGCACTGAGTAGAGTTCCCTGTGCTATACAGCAGGTTCTCATTAGTTATCTATTTTATACATATTAATGTATATATGTCAATCCCAATCTCCCAGTTCATCCCACCCCCCCCCTTACCCCCTTGGTGTCCATACATTTGTTCTCTACGTCTGTGTCCCTACCATGTATCATGTCTGTGTCTGAATCATGATGTGTAACTAAAAGGCCAAGTCTCAATGATTCTAGAAGGGAAGCTTCTTAAATGTCTACACTGTATTTTAAGTCATCCTGTAAGGAACAGCTTCATAAAATGGACTGTCTATTTTTGGACCTTGTTTGATAAAAGCCTTTGGACCTTACTTGAGTGGCAGGAACTCTCCCTGTGATGCAATCTTGCTTTAATATCTAAATGAATTAGGAATGATTGATGTTAAGAATACCACAGATTTGACGCCTTAGGCGTAATGGATTACGTTTAGGCTCTGTCACCTATCAGAATCAGTCGGCTACTGTTCTGTGCCCTCTAAGTTGTGTCTTGAATCCAGAAAGCTGCACACTCAGCACATGATTCGAAGATGCATATCCATCAACCTTAAACTCCTCACCACATTTCCAAGGAATCGCTTTAAACAAGGTGTGGATAATGTATTCAATTTCTTTCCAGTTAGAGTAGATTTATGTCATTTGCTGAAACCTTTTTGTATGGTAACATTTACTGAGTGTCTATTATATCCCATGCTCTATGCTAAGTGATATTCAGCGAGGAGCTCATTTAATATTGACTCAAAACCCACGAAGCAAGTTTTTATTTTCACACTCACTTGCCAATGAGAAAACAAGGACTCAGTGAATAAATGTACTTTGCTAAGAACACTCATCTATAAAGTGATGGAAATTGGACGCAGCCCCACACTTTCTCACATTGGGGCTTGAGCTCTTACTCATTATTCTACATTGATTCCTACTTCATTGCACCAGAAGATGCTGTATTTGGTAGCATCACACAAGCTAGGAATAATACATTTTCAACAAACAGATTACTGAACTGTATAGACTTTTTTAGGTCCAAATTGTTGCAGGATGTTGCTATCAGAGCTCAGAAAGGCAAAACCAGTAAAAAGAGGGCAAAAAAACCAAACCATTGGTTCTGAACAATGACACATTTTTGGAGAAGGTGAAACGTAGTTAGATTGATGGAGAAAAAAAGAGAGGAGGTAATGGGTCTCCCAAAAGAGTTGGTAGCTTACTACACATGTGCTTGACATGGCACTAGCATGACTTTTACTGGCACATGGGTTGGTTGTTAATGCAAGCACTTTCTCACTCTTGCATCTGAGAGTAGATCACCTATATGAAATGCCCGATTTTCCAACAGTAAAAAGTCAACTATTTCCCACTTCTCTCTCTCCATTCTTTCTCATTTCCTACCATTGTTCCTAGGCTGCTCAGAATAAAATGAATCTCTGATCTAGCCCACAGATAAAGAGTTGACATTCCACTTACTGAAAGTAGTTAGTCTCCACTCTATAAGGTCATAAACTAAATTTTAACCCCCAAACCATCATGAAATTGATTAATCTCATCAGCAAGACTCTTGTCAGAAGCTTAGGGTTAGTGTTTATTTGGCAGGGCTACACATCTAAATGGCACCATCATTCCTGGTATTGTTTCTCTCATGATAAAAAAGTTTTTAGGATTGAGCGCTTTCTCTGGAATGATATTTTCTATCCAAACCAAGAAAAAGAAAAGACACATAAATTATAGGTGCCACAATTTTGATGACATAAACAAACATTGAAGCATAATTTAGTAGCATGAGAATCTTTTGAGAAACTTTTTTTTTTGACTTGAAGAAAAATAATAGAGCAAGGGAAATTCCTGATGCCTGAATATAGAAGATATTCTAACTATTGTTGCCTATCTGTACATGGATAAAATTCCTCTAATTCTAGGCTGCTGGTTTAGAAAGTGAGCTGTAAAGTGGGCGATTTCGGTACATTCTCCCACTCAGAAACTCTGTTCAAACAGAAGCAGAGGGATTTGGGGGTGAAAAGCCTTATGTTCAGAGAGTAAGCTTTCATTTTGGTAATTTCACTTTTACTGGCAGCATGATCTCTTTTAAAATACATAATTCATATTCACCTCAAATCTTTAGGTCCTAAAATTGGTGTTAGTAAAAGATGGTGAATGTCTAAAAGAATTAAATAGGTATCCAGATGGGTGATGGATTAAACTACAAAATAGATATACTTCCATGGTTAGAGGGTTTTGAACCTGAATTATTTTTTTAAAAC
Source organism: Lipotes vexillifer (assembly GCF_000442215.2). Lineage (NCBI taxonomy): Eukaryota > Metazoa > Chordata > Mammalia > Artiodactyla > Lipotidae > Lipotes > Lipotes vexillifer. Next base: position 1,477,017 of record NW_006779813.1, on the reverse strand, counting down.
TTGAATATTGGACAGTTTTCAACACTGTTTATAGCAGCATTACCATATAACTTCAGTTTGTCCCACCCTCAGCATCTAGTATGACTTGTTTTATTTTTTCATTTTTTATGACATTAAATGATAACAGTTTGTAAAGTTACATTTCACTGTGGCTCAATTTCTTATGAGTATAGAGCTTAACAAAACAAAGTAAAAACTGCAGTAAAAACTTTGGCTTTGCTTCATATTTCATTTCTTTTCCATAACAATATTTACAAGGATGGAGAGTCTTTTGACATTCCTTGGAATATAGAATTAATTTATTATTTGTAGACATTTATACTAAAGTGAGTGAACAAATGACACTGTGATTCTTAATAATAATTAAGTAGCCCTTTTATTGTCTTCACTTCTTTCACTTTTGGAGTAAATTAAGCTTGAGTTAAGATGGCTTGGCTATTCAAAACTATTTGACTCAATTTTTTTCATTTTGACTCTGAAATATATATTACAACTTTCTTTCATCCATTTTCCCTTACAGCAAAGAATATCTATTTTCAGGATAAAATATTCAGTGAGGTGAAATCATTGTTGAAAGGTTGTGTTCAACAGAAAAAAAACATCATTGGTTTGCTAGAATTTTGCCATTTGCTGACTGAAAAAGCATTTACTGGATTTTGAAGTGTATTTTCCACTTACAGAAAAAATATTTATGGAAAAATAACATTCATATGGGAAAAGAGAAAAATCTACTCATTGCTGCTTCATCATCTCTGCACAGAAGGACAGATAGGGAAAAAGCACTCATTATTTTCCTGGCAAATAATCAAGGAAACAGAAATTCTAGTGAAGGATATTTCTGTTTTAAAAGAGAAAGAAGAGATAGGGTTTGAAAGTATAGAGGATTCATTCCTGTGTAAAAGTCAGCTGTATACACACAATAGCTGAGCTATGCTCTCTCCTGAAGCCAGACCAAGGTCAGAAATTTCAGTTTTGATTCCTAACTTATGGAAAATTGTGACACATTTTGTATGTGGAAGTCCAGATACATGTAAACCTATCAATTTGTTAGCAGAATCAATGTTTTTGCCTATTACCTATTAAGAAGGAGCATAACTGGAGGAATTCTTAACTTATAATACATTTGAATACAACCCACCTCACCCTACTTTATCCTTCTTTAGATCAAACTAATGAGTCCCTTTGGTAATCAAAATAGGCAACAACCACCATTGTACTAAAATTTAATAAGATATGTGAATGCATAACAAAAATACATTTGCATTTTGATGTAAGTTATTTTTAAGACTTTCTCCAATATCTACTCTCATAGGGTTTGTCTCACAGTCTCAAGGTCAAATACAAGCAAGTGTGGATGTCAAGCTATTTAAAAATAAGTTTAAGTTGTGTTGATGAAAATGTAAATTGGTAAAATTTTTTTGGAGAGCAGCTTGCCAATATCTATCCAAGTATCTCCTGTGCTAGGAGATTTCCCGTTTCAGCTCTGATGTGTAAAGACCTTCAAAGTGGTCACTCCCCTTCTTACAGTAAGATAAAGCTGAACAAACTGAAAATCAATGACCTTTCTTAGACTCATTGGAGAACTGAGGTCGCAGAACAAATTGGCACCCCAAAATCTAGAATCCAGAGAGTCACATCTGCTTATCAGAAGCAGGTGCCACTCTGGTAGGAACACTTACAAGGCAATTTTGACACATTGCTGGAGTCTGAGTGTGGTCTAGCCTGAAATAGAGAAAGTGCTGGGAGCTGCAGAGTTAGAGCTGAAATCTGCAAACTCTCTGAGTGGGAAGCATTTGCAGTGAGCCATCACTCAAGAGGGAAGTCAGAAACAAGAAAACCAGAGAAATTCAAAGTCACTGACACCTATTGCCGCTTCAAACATTAAACACAGCCCAACTCCTAGCAAATTAACATAAAAGCTCACACTAGAGGCCAATATACCCCAGCTCCTATTTCTTACCCAATATAGCATGTCTGGTTTTCAACAAAAAATTATAAGGCAGGCCAAATGCAGGAAAAACACACTCTGGAAAGACAAAGCAAACATCAGAAGCAGGTTCAGATATGACACAGATGTTGAAAGGAACTGTCATACAAGGAGAGTTGGGTAATGTAAGTGGAGAGTGTAAACTCTCTAAGAAAGGCTAAAAATGAAATGCTGAAAACAAAAACCACTGTGATAGAAAATAAAGAATGACTTTGAGAGGCTTATTAGTAGACTGGACATGGCTGAGAAAAGAATCGATTAGCTTAATGTTAGATCAATAGAAACTTCCTCCCCCTCAAAAAAACAGCGGAGCATAACATCTAAGAACTGTAATATAGTTTTTTAAAAACTATATTAACATACATACATGTAACATACATGTATGTAACATACATGTAATTAAAATATCAGAAAGTGAAGAAAAAGAGAATGGATCAGAAGAAATATTTGAAATAATAATGGCGAAGGATTTTCCAAAATTAATGACTAACACCAAGCCTCAGATCCAGGAAACTGATAAAACCAAAAAAAAAAGCAGGATAAATACCAAAAAACACACATCTTGGAATAGAACAAGGACATTAGTTAAAAACTAAGGAAATCTGAATAAAGTTTGCACTTTAGTTAATTATAATTTATCAATATTGGTGCATTAATGTAAAATGGACCACACTAAAACGGGAAACTCAATGTGCAGTATATGAGAACTTTCTGTACTACCTTTACATTTTTTATTAAAAAAATAAACTAGTCCAAAATAAAAGGTTTATTTTTTAAAAATGCAAAACACAAAACTCTTTTCCAAATAATCTATTAAAAAATGCACTGCTAGCAGTTTATACTAAACATATACAAGCAAAAATATGCCATGAGAGATTTGCCCCTAAGGCTTTTTATTTAAAAAAATCTGACACCAAACTGAATGTTCATTAGAATAAGCTTGGTTAAATAAATTGCATTACATCAATAAAACAGATGACTATGCAGTCATTAAGAAAAAGAGAAAGGGGTTCCCTGGTGGCGCAGTGGTTGAGAGTCCACCTGCCAATGCAGGGGATGCGGGTCCGTGCTCCGGTCCGGGAAGATCCCACATGCCGCGGAGCGGCTGGGCCCGTGAGCCATGGCCGCTGAGCCGGTGTGTCTGGAGCCTGTGCTCCGCAACGCGAGAAGCCACAACAGTGAGAGGCCCGCGTTCCGCAAAAAAATAAAAAGAAAAAGAAACAAGTAGATCTACATGTACTGCTTTAGGAAGAACGCCAAGTCATAGTAAGTAAAAAGGCAAGGTGAAGAACAAAATGCATTGTTAAGACCCCATTTGAGTGCATTTAAATTCTTTAATTTTAAATTTAAATATTGTACAAGGCTTATTGCAAACAATAACAGTTCCATGTTATCACTTACTCTGTCCCTGAGATACAACAATTTCCAACTTTTTTATAGCTTTTTTTGCTATTTCCCTCTATTAAAAAAAGTAACGTTATGCTTCTCTTTCTTGATATTTCAGTTTTAGGTATTTTCATTAATTTCATACTATGGATGATGAGAATTTAACTTTCTTACACCCTTATCCCACTCTTCATGCATAACTTCATTTCCTTCGTTTTCTCAATGAATTGAGGGAATGTGACAATTGTTCATAAAATTAACATTCAATGGTTATATAATATTATGAACACTTAGTTGTTCTTAAACAGACTTTAATCAGTCTCTCTGGCTTTAGCTTGATATGCTCCTGTTTTTGGATGACCTTAGCCTTTCTGGGGTTCTATATATGCTTCTTTGCTTCACCACCATCTTAGGTTTTAGCTTAAGCTTTTGGACCGACCCCTTACTGTTTGCTTGGGCACCTTCTGGTTTGCTAAGTTAGCAACCACTCATCCTCCTGCATTCCAACTTCCAAATTTTATTCCTGATTCTGTTCTCTTGTCTGAGGACAGATCTAAGTTAAATGAGGACTGAAGTTTATGCAATTTTGAGTTCTCTCTTTAAGAAAATGAGGACCAAATTATGAATACAAAATTTGATGCAAAAACAAATACTTATTTGGAATAAGAAAATAAGTCATAAAATAACAACCAAAAAAGGTTTACAAATACCACAAAATTTTAAAAAGCCTAATATTTTTATTGATTAATGGCTTAATGTGACTCTATAATAGTTTTTCCCATAATTTTTCTGGCTACTTATACTTTGATTACCTCCATATAAGAGTAATTTTTTAACATCACTTTCTTTGGAGAAAGTGGGAAAGTATTTCAATCTTTTCTCTAGCATGGCTAAGTTGTTTTTTCCACTCCCCCAAGAGTTGGGATGTGACTTAACACATAGGTATAATTGACATTTTATACTATAGGCATGAAAATATTGGGCTGTGTTCTACAAACACAGAAATCTTATAAATCCTAGTTGGTAAAATTCTCAACAGAAAGGAAAAAAAATATATGGTTTGTGACACCAAATTATTTACTTATTATTTACCTGGTATTTAGAACAATTTTCAGGCATCAGTTTCTGGCTTTGCATATTTTAACTCTTACTTCTCCTGCTCTACTTGGATACACTGATGCCTGGTGCCACAGGAAACAATCATACTACAAAACATCTCTGACCCTGAGTATTTGCATTGTGATGTCTACTGTGTAGATAACCTGGGTAGCAGAAGTATTTCTGGAACCAGACCCACAATAAGATTACTTGCAATAACATATCTATACACAGAAGTGATTGCACGCAGCATAACTGTATCTTTCTAAACCAAAATTCAATGTATAACCAAATAAACTTCCTTGGCCAGATCTTAAAAATGATCATAGTCACCATCTAATGCAAGGCACACTCTGGTGAAGGAGAAGTCAGAGTAGAAATACACAGCAATTTTAATTAATTAAACAAAAGCAAAAGGCTTACCTTTGCAAATCTTACAAAAATATATGAAAATGTGAACACATTGCCAGAGTACCTCCCAGAGCCTGGGAAGGCACCCATGCAAGCAGAGAGAAGCCCTGAAGCTTCATTAGCTTCACAGTAAATCCACCAGTGCTTTTTGTCCTTTGGGTTTATGCCCTTGAAAAATCTCTTTATTTTTGGCTATTATAAATAAAGCTGCCATAAACAGTCATGTACTGGATTTTGTGTGAACTTAAGTTTTTATTTCTCTGGGATAAATGCCCAAGGGTACAATTGCTACATCATATGGCAAGCACATGTTTAGTTTTGGAAGTAACAGCCATATCTTTTCCAGAGTAACTATACCATTTTGCATTCCCATCAGTGACGAATGGGTGGTCCAGTTTCTCCACATCCTCACCAGAATTTGCTATTATTACCATTTTTTAATTTTAGCCCTTCTGTAAGATATGTAGTATCTCATTATGGTTTTAATTTGCATTTCCCTAATGACTAATGATGTTGAACGTCTTTTTATATATTCATTTGCTATCTGTATATCTTCTTCAGTGAAATGTCTGTTCATGTCTTTTGCCCATATTTTAATTGTATTTTTTGATTTTTACTATTGAGTTTTGAGAGTTCTTCATATGTTTTAGATACAAGCCTTTTGTTCGTTATGTGGTTTGCAAATATTTTCTGTAGGTCTGTAGTTTGTCTCTCTATTCTTTTCATAGAGTCTTCAGCAGAGAAAATTTTTTGTTGTTGCTTTTGTTCTTCTGGAAATAACCTAAATATTTTCCATTGGAAGAATAGTTAAACCAACTGTGGTACATATATGCCATGAATTCTACTCAGCATTAAAAAAAAATGAACTGTTGATGCACGTAAAGACTGGAATGGATCGCAAGAGAATTATAGTGAGTGAAAAAGCCAATCTAAAAAAGTTAAAGACTATAATTTCACTTATAATGACATTCTTGAAATGACAAAATTATAGAGATGGAGAATAGATCAATGGTTGTCAGAGATTGGGGGTCAGCAGGTAGTGGTGACTAAAGGAGCATAACACGGGGAATCCTTGTTATGAAAATTTTCTGATCTTCACTGTGGTGGTAGTCACACAAATCTTCACAGGTGACAAAATTGCATCGAGCTAAATACACACACACAAATGAGTGTATCTGAAACTGGTGAACATGGAAAAGGTCAGTGCATTACATCAATGTCAATTTCAGTTGTGTAAGATGTTATCATAGGGAGAAACTGCGTGAGATTTCTGTATTATGTCTTACAAATGGATGTGAATCTAGAATTATTTCAAAATGAAAAGTTTTAAAAAAAGTTCTTTATGTCATTTCCAAAGGATTTCAGCAGAGAATAGAGAGAAATCACTACTATGCAACTGAAAGTCTGTACAAAAAACGTTTTTAAAAGAATACATTTACATTCTGGAATATTCAGAAAGCCAGACAAAGCTTCCAAGGACCTTTTAATAGTAGTTACTTTGGATGTAAAAAATTCATTTGAGAAAATACTTGTGAAAACTAAAAAGTTTTGATAAGAAACAAAACAAAGAACAAGATGGTATATTTAAATTCGGTCATATCAGTAATAACATTTAATATAAATAGAGCAAACAAACCAATTAAAAGTCAGAGTGTCATACGGGGTAAAAACCAAGACCTGAGGTGCTCAAAAAAATCTACTTTAAGTATAAAGAAACAAATAGGTTCAAAGTAAAAAGATTAAAAAATATATGCCTGCTAAAACTTGTCCAAAGAAAGCTGGAGCTGATATTAATATCAGAAAAAGTAAGTTTGAGAGCAAATAATGTTACCAGAAATAATGGAGGTCATTTTATTATGGTAAAGGCATCAATTAATCAGAAGGACATATCAATTGTAAATATTTATGCACCCAATAACAGAGCTTCAAAATACATGAAGCAAACTGATAGATCTATAAAGAGAAATAGACAAATCCATGATATAGTAAGAGATTTCAACACCAAACTCTCAATAATTGATAGAACAAGTAGACAGAAAGTCAGGAAGAATAAGGAAGTTTAGGTTATTGAATAAAATAGCTAAAATTGCATATTTCTAGGATGATGTTCTTATTAAATATACATGTGTTAACTGTGTCCATGAAGAAGTTAGGAAAATAAAGATGTGTTCAAACTGTTTATACTATTTGCTGCTGCACATCTTTTTTAAATTAGCATGGATTTTTGTGACCATATTGATGATCAGAAATCCAAAACTTATTGAACCTGCAGTGACCTCACACATAGGCTATTTTATAACTTTATGACCATCTCTTTGCCTATAGTGTTTTCAATATCAGAATCTAAGCCAATATAAATCAAGTATACTTCAATTAAAAAAACAATCTGAATCAAGTGATCCTGGACATTAGCAACTGTTTTCCCCAGCCACGGTAATCTATTGCCTTTAGAGTCTGGGACTGAGAGAAATATTCAAGTTCTGTAGGTCATAGTTTATGAACACAAGTCAGATCCAGAAAAAGACCTAGAGCATCTGGGTAAAATATTAATTAAGATACATTGAAATGAAAGATAAAGGGTTGGTAGAGTTGTGACACAATTAGAAGGATCCAAAATATGAAATAAGAAACAGAGGATAAGGTGCAACACAATTTAGAAGCAAGGAGAAGGGAATTTGATGTATTCTTATAACCACATGATAGTCTCTTTTTAAGTCTGAAAATCTCATTTAAGAAATCCTAAATGGGAAATTTAGATTATTTTAGGGACTGAGGTTAAGGACCAACTTATTGGTGATCTGTTTTAAGTGTTCATCACTGTGAAGTTTCTATTAAAGTGCACTTGATAGAATTCAGATGACAAGGCTTAAAACTAGGTGAGCGTCTCAGCTTTTTGCAAGTCCCCACTCACTATGTCACCTTGACAAGTCACAACCTTTTTGAATCACATTTTTTTTTGTTTATAAAATATGAATACTGATACCAACCTACTTATGGGATTGCTCAATGCAAATGTAATACATTAGAAATAGTAATGTATGCTATAGAGCAGCACTGTCCAATAGAACTTTTTCAATGATAGGAATGTTTTATAGTTTTGCTATTCAACATGATGGCCACTACCACGTGGGGCTATCAAGCATTTGAAATATGGTTAGCACAACTGAGGAACAGAATTTTTAATTTTACAGATTTTAAAATAATTTAAATTTAAATAGCCACATGTGGCTAGTGGCTACCATATCAGACAGCACAGGTATAGAACTAAAGAAAACATTTCCAATTCATTTTTGGGGGGCCTGTGTTACATACAACAAGGAATGTCAGAAAATCTATCAACGGTAGCTTTGATTATCTTTTATTTACATGAAGAAACAAAAATATCTGGCTTTTAACATGCTGATTTAATGTTCTAGGATGTGATATTAAGGATTCCCTCTAGAAAGATTTCACATTTTCCCAGTGTTTGTACTGTAGCTGAGATTTTGTATCCAGAAAGCAGACAGAGAAGTACATTCTCACTTGGCACAGATGAGGGTCTTCAGGTATTTTTCTCATCACTCTAAGGTCACAATCAATACTTTGGACACAATAACCCTCACCATGGTTCTCAGCATAAAGAAGATTCAAAGGCTATCACTAATAGGCCACTATGTAGAATGCAAAGTAATTTTGGAGCAGGTCCCTAAGAAAGGTGCTGAGTTTCCTTTCTTTGACAATGTTAAATTTACCCCTCTAGAAGGGGTTAGGAATGGTTCCTACGCAAGACAAGTAAATATAATTATTGTCCTCCAAATCAATTAAGAAGCCTCCATGTTTCCAGAAAGGTTGGTTTGACTTTTGGTCATGTTAACCTTTGCCCTTGATTTTATTGGAATGTTCTCTTCCCAAATATATTTTTCGGCTGAGCCTTTAGGTTTTAACCATTTATGTGGGAGTGTTCTTATTTCAGATCACCTTAGTGGAATAATTTCCAAATGATTTAAAAATTCTTGGCTGAATGAAAAGAAGGGTGATATCTAGCAAGGATAACACTAATAATCTGTCCGTATTCCTGGGTTCCTTTTTTCTTCTACTTGAAAAGTAGGAAGTAGAAACTTCTTTTAATATTTAGTTATCTACAAATAAGATAACCTGAATATACATGGTAGCAGGTGAAGGAGCCTTGGAATCACCTTTCCTGTGGGTCCCTGACTGAATTTTACTTCTTGTCTGTGCACCCGATCCTAGATATTTGGTGTCAAGTAGCTAAATCATTTCAAATAACCAACTCAATTTTCAACGTTTAATCCAGATAATGTGGAAAGAATGTCTCTGGATTTGAGAGCAACTTGAATTTCAATGCTTTGTATTGTTGGTAAATTATTCCATTTGCTTTGATTCTTTCATACTGGGAAAGAACATACAGTGTGCCTATCTTGACCTCCCCACATATTGTTACTCATTATTGGTATTTACTCCTTCCCTTTCCAACAGTATTCTGTGCTGCAATGAAATAAATTTCAAAATCTTTCAAATAGATTTTTATTTACTAAAGATTTTTGGTATGCGGGCCTCTCACTGTTGCGGCCTCTCCCGTTGCGGAGCACAGGCTCTGGATGCGCAGGCTCAGCGGCCATGGCTCACAGGCCCAGCCGCTCTGCAGCATGTGGGATCTTCCCAGACCGGGGCATGAACCCATGTCCCCTGCATCGGCAGGCAGACTCTCAACCACTGCGCCACCAGGGAAGCCCTTACTAGAGATTTCTGATAATTGCTTTGTATATTATTTTATGCTTTTACTTCATTAAATAATTACACTGCTTTATTGTTTATTATATTCCTATACCAGAAAAAATGTTTTAGGGGCTAGGGAGGCAGTGATTAGAACAGACATTTTATACCTAATCTAGGTAATATATTGTAGAATTTTCTTTGCAGTATTTTCATTGACATTTCTTGTTAGAATACCTCTCTTCTTGGGACATTTCAACTGTAACACAGTCTCTTTTTGTCCCTTTTATGAAAATGTCAGTAGAACAGCTCTAATATTTCCTTGAAGATTCATCAACATTATAGCATTTTGTTTATATCCCCTTTTGTGAGGTAAGAACTGTCCCAGAATTACTGCTCTGAATAAGACTTTTCATAATCTGGTCAGCAAAAGATACACTGGAAGGTAATGTGATTGACTGATAGACATAATGATGTTTCTGTCACTCTTATTGCCATGTAAGTGGTCCATAGCAAATGTATTGTCTTGAAGACAGAAACTCTTGAACCAAGGGCTAATCAAAGCAATGATCAGAATATTTCTTAGATGGTTTTCTTACGTATTTAAAGTGTGAATTGACTTTACTAGGGAATACTCCCTTCCTCCCACCCCTCCACCTCCCACCCACCTCTACCTTCATGTATATATAGCCTTTCCATAATCTCTTCTCTGGTATTTTAATTTAACAAAAGGTATAGCCCTGTGTCTTGCATACAAAGACAACTAGTATCTATGTAACACCATGGTCATGATACAGATGAGGACTGAAGTCGGACAAGCTATGGGTCATAAACAGGCCAATAAGAACATTGTTTGTACAACCTCTCCAGATTTTGGCAAGATTCAATACCGTGAAACTAGCATATTGCAACACTTCACTTTTAAGTAACGTAATAATCTCCAGAATGCTTGTTTAGAAGGGAACAGCTTTATGTAATTGATCCTCATTCTTAAACTAAAGCCCATCATCAGACCAAACTCATACTCTTCTACGAACACATAAACCCATTTGGCCTTTTGGGCATAACTGGGCAGGAAATGACATGCTACTGGCAGAATCCTATTTCTTGCCTTCCTAGACCATACACAGAAAATAATTATAACTGATCACTGATTGAACCCTCTGTATCACGTTTGCTTTACTGGATTAATTTTGTTCAGAGTAGTATTTGGTAATAAACTATCAAAATTATCTAAAGTATTGTGCGTTCTGATTTTCAAATCTCTGCACTTTTTGTAATTATAATCAGGCCTTTGGTCTTAACTGAGGTACATTGCTAATAACTTGCTATAGTACTTACTGTGTTCCAAGCATAAACAATCATTTCTGGCCCAGAGTAGGACTCCTTCTTTTCCATCAAGAGTATCAATTGTCCCGGGATCTCTTTGTTCCTGCCCTTTACCATTGACTCTTAAATTATTGTAGCCTGAGAACAATTCAAACATGGAAAACTTTTAAGTAACTGTGTGAAGGCATCCTTGGGGAAGTAAGCTACTATTGAGAGAAGAAAGAACCATGGGTATGGAGGTTCCTTAAAAAACTAAAAATAGAGTTACTATACAATCCAGCAATCCCACTCCTGGGCATATATCTGGAAAAGACGAAAATACTAATTCAAAAAGATACATGTACCCCAACGTTTACTGCAGCACTATTTAAATACAATAGCCAAGACATGGAAGCAACCTAAATGTCCATTGACAGATGAATGGATAAAGAAGATATGGTATATATTCACAGTGGAACATCACTCAGCCATAAAAAAGAATGAAATAATGCCATTTGCAGCAACACAGATGGACTTAGACATTACCATACTAAGTGAAGTAAGACAGACAAAGACAAATATCATATCACTTATATGTGGAATCTAAAAAAATGATACAAATGAACTTGTTTACAAAACAGAAACAGATTCATAGACATAGATAACAAACTTATGATTACCAAAGAAAGAAAGGTAGGGAAAACAGATACACACAATTATATATAAAATAGATAAACAACAAGGACCTACTGTATAGCCCAGGGAACCATATTCAATATTTTGTAATAACCTATAATGGAAAAGAATCTGAAAAAGTATATATATATATATATATATATATATAAATAACTGAATATATATATGTGTGTATAACTGAATCACTTTGCTGTATACCTGAAACATTGTAAATCAACTATACTTCAATTTAAAAAAATAGAACCATGGTTTGTTCAAGTCAATTGATGCTATGGAAAAGAGATGGAAAAGAGAATATAAGTCCTTACATTTTGAAGGAGAGGTTCACACTAAGCATAGAAGTGGGTAACAGTGGTGGGGAGTGAAGTGAAACTTTAAGACACTTTTGAGGCAAAAATTAATATTCTCCAAAGTATTTTGGTAACAGGCACATTTTGTGTTTTCCTGTGCAAGTGGGCTTTTGCAAATCAAAAATGAAGCCCAGAGACCTGAGATCATGGGAACAAACCTAGTTTGTTTTATGTGGTTTGCATAAACCTTATAGGATGACATACATGTTACTGTGGGACGTAAGAGCAGTTCATGGCTTTAATCTATCAGCATCACTGCCTGGTAGATCTAGAAGGCTTTATAGGATATCTTAGGGCTCTCAGACAAGACGAAGCCACTTTTCTTCCTTTATATGACAGATAAACAGGCATTCCTTGGATTGTGTAAATTTTAAGGATTACAGTCTACTCTAAAGGACAGTGGCTAGAAATTTTGTACCAAATAATGATATTGGATTTGCAGCTAAAAGGGTTTGGGTCTAGTTGGAAGCTGGCTGGGCAATGAACTGAGTGCATTTATGCTTTACAGATTACCTCTCTACAGAAATATCTGGCAGCAAAGAGGTGTGGTCTTGCCTGAGTTCAGCCTCACATCAGTGAAAGTGTCTAGCAAAAACAGGGAACGAGGGGAGCTAGTGAAAAAAAGATATGTGCTCTTGGGGGGTATCACAGCATGTTTACTTGAGCTCTTTCTTTAATCCAATAAAAGTGTTGGCAAAGTGTTTGGTATTTGAGGCATAGAGGTGGGAGTTCTGTCACGATGTAACTAAAGATGGTGGGAAAACCAGTTTGAATAAAATGAGTTCCAGCTTGAACCTTTGCCTGTGCCTGGAACTAAAACCAAGTCAACCCACTGGTAAGTGTCAAAAACATTGAGTCATTAGCCTCCTTTTCGTTTCATCTGTTTCAGAATATCTGTATGTGTCTACTTTTTTTGTGTGTGTGGTACGCGGGCCTCTCACTGTTGTGGCCTCTCCCGCTGCGGAGCACAGGCTCCGGACACGCAGGCTCAGCGGCCATGGCTCACGGGCCCAGCCGCTCTGCTGCATGTGGGATCTTCCCGGACCGGGGCATGAACCCGTGTCCCCTGCATCGGCAGGCGGACTCTCAACCACTGCACCACCAGGGAAGCCCTACTTTTTTTATACTCTTAAAAAAAATGGACTGGCTTGTGGCATTTAGAATGCAATTCTTAGCTTACTACATCCCCCTGAACTTTACAGGGATAAATATTTTTTAAAATCCTTATCAAAATATATTGATGAATTTAGATGTTTTTATTTGATTCCCAATATTATTCTTAGAACCCTTCTTTGGTTGTTCATATAGATTCTGGAAACAGTTAACTGCTATGAAACCTGCTTTGGTAGGTTTCATTTTAGAGAACATTGGGAAATAGAGGGGTGAAACATATTTAGTACTAGTTCCAAAGCCACTGAGTAACCATGAATTTTTCAGCACCACAAAGTGAAGTTTTTCAGTTCATCTCATTTTGTCTCCCTCTTCACTTTTTCACATGAGAACATTGCTTTTTGAATTTTTTGCATTCCATTTAGACCACTTTGGAGAGGCAAGCTACCTCAGAGAAAATCTGTCCCAATCTCAGATAATTACCACTATAAAAACCCTTATCAGAATTAGTAGAGAGAACTGAACTGTGTGAGAGAACCTCAAGGGGAAAAATGATTAATTCGTGTCAAAAACAGGACTAAAGTTATTGAAATAGATCTCTGGATATGGTAAGTAGCCTTCCGTTAATCAACTTGATGAATCCCTTGTAAGAATATAACGTCCATTAAGAGAATGACTACATCTGAATAGAGAAGGTATAAGGGATTTAGGGAGTCAGAGGTGCTTATTGCATTTTATAGAAATAGGATCATTTATGGCCAATTTTACTCTAACAAATTAATATACACTGAAGCTTCACGTCCCTCTCCACAACACGCTTGCGTGCACACACACGCCTCTCCACACACCCATACACACGCATCCCATTTTTTCAATCTTCCTTGGCGAAAAGCTGAGATCACTGTTTGTGAAAACTTGCCTCACTGCCACAGTCAGACTTTGTAATTCCCTCCTCTGTGCTTTCTTAGTTCTTCAGACATACCTCTAAAATGGAACTTACATTTTTAAATTATAATTATCAATTTATATTTCTGTCCACCTTCACTTCCAACTAGACTATGAAACTAAGGATCATATCTTATTCAAACTTGTCCTCAATGCTGAGCACAATGCTTGGTACATAGTAAGTGCTCAGTAAAAACTTACTGGATGTACAGGTGAATGAATGAATTAGTAGAATTCCTGTGAGTCTGCATAGTCATACACAGGTTCTTGTGAAAATCTTTCAACTGCCCAGCCTGACCTCTGCACAGAGTATACTGCTCTGTACCTCTAGTATGTGTCATTAAACACAACCCCATTTGATATTACCTGGGCTTAAAGAGACTTCATTTAGAGCAGGGGTGAATGGATTGGTTTTCCCTGGCTATCTCAAAGAGTCAATAGCTTCCAGATGACATATATAACAATAAATCTTTACATTTCACTCATTGCAGGAGAATTCTTTACCTTCAAAAATGAGACCTAAGTATTATTAATTGTTTTTAATACCTGAGAAAACTAAGACTCAGAGAAGTGAAATATTTTACAAATAATACAGTTAGTAAGGATAAAGATGTTATTAGAACTCAGACCTCTGGCTCCAAATCTCATCATCTTTCTTCTACAATGCCCTATCTGATCTCAGAGTTTTGTGAGTAAACAAGAAAGCCACAGATGTATTTCAAACTTCTAAGTTAAGATTGTGACAAACATTATCCAAGTGGATCTCTGAACAGGTAGACTCAGTTATATGCAGGAAAGTATTTTAGAAATAACACAAACTGTTTGTGTATACAGCCCTATATCCTTCTGGAAACAACAACAACAAAAATGATCTATCCATTCTGGCTTCATTAGGAAGGATACTGGAAAGTCTACTTGTTATAAAATTATATTGCATCCATACCTAGAATTTTGCTGTGTGGAATTCTCTTCCCTATACTTGCAGAAAAATATGACAGAACTTTAAAAGATCCAAATCACAAAAGTGGGCAAGAGGATGATTAGTTTCTACAGATATAACTAGGGGCTTATTTTCTTAATTCCTTCATATTAGAGGTAATTCTTGAAACTGATTAGAATTGAAATAAGATTCTACTTTACATAATAATAAGAATTTAGAATATATTAGCTTAAAATAATAGGTAAATAAGACATATGAAAGATATATACAGAATATTCTATCCAAAAGCTGAAGAATATACATTCTTTTTAAGCACATACGGAACATTCTCCAGAATACATCACAAGTTAGGCCACAAAACTAGTCTCAATAAATTTAAGAAGACTGAAATCATATCAAGTATCTTCGCCAACCACAAATGAAAATAGAAGTTAACTGAAAAAAAAAAAAAATTAGAAAAAACACACAAACACATGGAGATGAAACAACATGCTGCTAAACAACCAATGGGCCAACGAAGAAACAAAAGAGGAAATTTTAAAATATCTGGAAACAAATGAAAACGGAAACATAACTTTCCAAAATCTCTGGGCCACAGCAAAAACTGTTCTAAGAGGAAAGTTCACAGTGATACAGGTCTACCTCAAGAAACAAGAAAAACCTCAAATAAACAATGTAACTTTACACCTAAAGGAGCTAGAAAAAGAGGGACAAACAAAGCCCAAAGGTGGTAGAAGGAAGGAAATAATAAAAATCAGAATAGAAATAAATGAAATATAAACAAAAGAAAAAAGAAAATAAAAGAAAAGATCAATGAAACCATGAGCTGGTTCTTTGAAAAGATATTGATAAAGCTTTGGCCAGACTCATCAAGAGAAAAGAGGGCACAAATAAATAAAATCAGAAATGGAAGAGAAGTTACAACTGATACCACAGAAATACAATCATAAGAGACTACTACAAACATATACCAACAAATTGAACAACGTGGAAGAAATGGATATACTCCTGGAAATATACAGTCTTCCAAAACTGAATCAGGAAGAAACAGAAAATCTGAACAGATCAATTACTAGTAATAAATCAATAATCAAAAAACTCCCAACAAACAAAAGTTCAGGACCAGATGGCTTCACAGGTGAATTCTACCAAACATGTAAAGAGATAATACCTATCTTTCTCAAACTATTCCAAAAATTGAAAAGGAAGGAATGCTTCCAAGCTCGTTCTATCAGGCTAGCATGACTCTAATACCAAAACCAGGCAAAGACACAACAAAAAAAAAAAAAAAAAAAAGAGAGAGAGAGAGAAAATTATAGGCCAATATCCCTGATGAACAAAATCTTCAACAAAATATTACAAACAAAATTCAACAACACAGTAAAAGTTTCATACATCATGATTAAGTAGACTTTATTCCAGGAATGCAAGAATGGCTCAACATCTGCAAATCAATCAATGTGATATACCACATTAACAACAAGACGGCTAAAAATTATATGATCATCTTCACAGATGCAGAAAAAGTATTTGACAAAATTCAGCATCTATTTATGATTAAAAACCCTCAAAAAAGTAGGTATAGAGAGAACATATACCTCAACATAGTAAAGGCCATATATGACAAACCCACAGCTAACATCATACTCAATGGTAAAAAGCTGAAAGCTTTTCCTCTAAGGTCAAGAACAAGACAAGGATCCTTGTCTTTTATTCAGCATAATCTTGGAAGTCCTACCCACAGCAATCAGGAAAGAAAAAAAAAAAAGAAAGAAATGAAAGAAATCCAAATTGGAAAGGAAGAAGTAAAACTGTCACTTTTTGCAGATGACATGATTCTATGTATAGAAAACCCTAAAGATTCCACCAAAAACTATTAGAACTAATAAGTGAATTCAGTAAAATTGCAGTATACAAAGTTAATATATAGAAATCTGTTGCATTTCTATACACTACTAACAAATTATCAAAAAGAAAAATTTGGAAAACAATACCACTTACAATTGCATCAGAAAGAATAAAATACTGAGGAATAAACTTAACCACAGAGGTGAAAGACTTGTGCTCTGAAAACTCTAAGATACTGATGAAAGAAATTGACGATTACACAAATAAATGGAAAGATACACTGTGCTCATGGACTGGAGGAACTGATATTGTTAAAATGTCCATACTACCCAAAGCCATCTATAGATTTCATGCAATCCCTATTAAAATACCAATGGTGTTTTTCACAGAACTAGCATAAATAATGTTAAAATTTTTATGGATACACAAAAGACCTTGAATAGCCAAAGCAATCCTGAGAAAGAGAACAAAGCTGGAGGTATCAGGGTCCCTGGTTTCAAACTATGCTATAAAACTATGCTGATCAAAACAGCATGGAATTGGCACAAAAGCAGACAATAGATCAATGGAAAAGAATAAAGAACCCAGAAATAAACCCAGGTTTAGATGGTCAATTAATCTATGACAAAAGAGCAAGAATACACAGTGGGGAAAAGACAGCCTCTTCAGTAAATTGTGTTGGAAAAACTGGACAGCTGCATGCAAAGGAATGAAACTAGACCACTTCCTTACACCATATACAAAAGCAAACTCAAAATAAATTAAAGGCTTTAATGTAAGACATGAAACCATAAAACTTCTGGAGGAAAACATAGTAAACTCTTTGACATTGGTCTTAACAATAATTTTTTTGGATTGGATCTGTCTACTCAGGAAAGGAAAACAGAAGCAAAAATAAACAAATGGGATTGCACTAAACTAGAAATCTTTTGCACAGCAAAGGAGACCATCAACAAAATAAAAAGGCAACCTAGTGAATTGGAGAAGATATTTGCAAATGATATGTTCGATAAGGGATTAATTTCCAAAATACAGAAATAACTCATACAACTCAACATCAAAATAGCAAAAAATCCTATTAAAAATGGGCAGAGGATATAGACATTTTTCCAAAGAAGACATAGAAATGGCCAACAGACACATGAAAAGATGCTCAACATCACTAATCATCAGGAAATGCAAATCAAAACCACAATGAGATATCACCTCACACCTGTCAGAATGGCTATCATCAAAAAGACAACAAATAACAGGTGTTGGTGAGAATGTGGAGAAAAGGGAACTCTCGTACACTGTTGGTGGGAATGTAAGTTTGTGCAGCCACTAGGGAAGCCATATGGAGATTTCTCAAAAGATTAAAAATAGAACTACCATACAATCCAGTAACTCCACATGCAAATATTTAAGAAAACAAAAACACTAGATGCATACACCCTAATGTTCATTGCAGTATTATTTACAAAAGCCAAGAATGTAAAAGTAATCTAAGTGTCCATCAATAGATGAATGGATAAAGAATATGTGGTATATGTGTGTGTGTGTGTGTGTGTATACACACACACACACACACACACACACACACAAAGGAATATTACTCAACAGTAAAAAAGAATTAAATCTTTCCATTTGCAACAACATGGTTGGACCTAGAGGGTATTATGATAAGTAAAATAAGTCAGACAGAGAAAGAAAAATACCATATGATTTCAATTACATGTGGAATCTAAATAAATAAATAAATAAACATAAAATAGAAACAGAGTCATAGATACAGAGAACAAACTAGTTGCCGAGGTGGGGGGTAGGGAAGAGTGAAATAGATGAAGGGGATTAAGAGGTACGAACTTCCAGACATTAGATTAACATAGATAAATAAAGTTATCTCTGCACAATTGACTTTGAGGACTTATAACCCATTATACGCCATAAAAAACATTTCAAAGAATTGGGTCTTCCTCAGTTGTACTAGTTTAATCAAAAGTGGGAGAGAGGGGCTTCCCTGGTGGTGCAGTGGTTGAGAGTCTGCCTGCCGATGCAGGGGACGCGGGTTCGTGTCCCGGTCCGGGAAGATCCCACATGCCGCGGAGCGGCTGGGCCCGTGAGCCATGGCCGCTGAGCCTGCGTGTCCGGAGCCTGTGCTCCACAACGGGAGAAGCAGTGAGAGGCCCGCATACAGCAAAAAAAAAAAAAAAAAAAAAAGTGGGAGAGACAAGTCAGCAGCTCACAAACCTCTAGATAATTCCTCAGAGTCTAAACCTCTCTTACATCTACCCAGTTCAGTACTCTAATTTGGAAAACTTTTAAATGTTTAAATGAACAGTAGCAGCTTTGTACTTTCTAAAATATCTGCAATGACATCTCATGTTTTATTTACTTTGTTCATCTTCTAAAATGAGCAGTGCATACATACCTATATTTGATTACAAATCTTCCTATTATCCCAGAAGTCTGGAATAAGAATTATGCATATTATAGGCTTATTGTCTTGTGGCTGTAGAGATTTTACTCTGTACATGGGGAACAGATTTGGCTTCCAGTAAACCAAATCTGTGATAGAGAACACTTTCTAACACAGTTCCATTGTATTCAGAAATCGAGATTACTAATAAAGACACCAATAGAAACTATTCAACCTCCCATTCAAATATTTTCTAAATTATTGGTCTCTCTGTGAGAACATTTTTCTCTGGCATAAACAGTGGCAATGAATAGAATGAGTGTTTGAACAGTACAAAAGTACCAGGTTTCTTCCTGTTACCCAAGCAGCAATAAACACCAATGGTACAGTATCCAGCACAAAAGCCTTGGTCACACAATGGGGCTTACACACGAGGGACCAAGTTCTCTGATAACATGAATGTCCCAGCTGGGGAGACACCAACAGCCAAAGTTAACAGTTGCAAAACAGCCACTGAAAAAAAATGGAAGGGTTCCCTTTCCCTCCAAAGTCTTTGCAGAAAGCAACAGAGCTACATCTGGGTGTCTGGGAATGAATCATGTTATTGTATTGAATTGCTGGGCACATGCTCTGTCACCCTTTTCCGCCCCTATAACCTGTTCCAAGGGATGTTGCCCTATTGATTTATCTTATTAGAGCCACCTGTATCTGTACATGTCAGTGTCAATGACGGAAGAAAACAAGGAATGAGGTTTAAAAAACACACACACACACAAGAAACTGATTTTCTTTGAAGTAATTTCGAAGAAGGGCAGAAATGATAACTTAATCTTTAAAAAGCATTAAGCATTTAGATATATCTTTTTTAAATGTAATATATGTATAAGAAGAAACTCCAGAGGTAGCTGTCATGATTTTCACCACTTTTCAAATGGGGAACTGAATCACAAAGAGGTTAAATGAAAGTTTTGTGACTGAGATGCTAGTTCAGATGTGTCTGGCTCCTGACTTTCTTCTGGGAATTAGGAAGATGATAACTAGAACACTGACTTTCACACTTTTTTTGGACTGCAATTCACAAGAAACTGTAATGATCCACTAAGTTGGTTTCATTTTATAACTCTCAAATAGGTCCTGAATCACATTTGAAAAACACTTAACTACAACGTCTCCACCAAATGTCCTTGCTTGAAGGCCCATATTATAGGAATCTAAATTCTTCTGTAAGTGTCTATTTTATTTCTGAATATTTTTGTGTGTGGAAGTAGGTCTGTGTTTCTGCTATTTCTAAGACAGCCTTCTAGATCCTGGGAATGATTATCAAATCTCTCATGAGTCATCTCTTCTCTAAATTGGATATTCCCACATTCTTTATTCTTTGTATGATATAGTTTCTATTCTGACCACTCATCTTAGAATACACACCATTTTAAGATATCCCAGCTGTGTGACTGGGATTCCAATCCTTACTCTTAAATATCAAACTTCTATTTTGTTGTCCAGAGCTATATTTCTATTTACAGTTTAAAATCATGTTAACCTTTTTGGTGGCTACATTCACTCTGTGGTGCTTAATGAACTTATCAGCTACAACCAGAAAGTTCATTTGTTTATAACGATGAAACTTGCTGTAGCCCAATGCCAACCTGATATAGTTATTTTCAATCATAAATTAAATATTGACAGATTCTGAATATAGAAACTGTGCTACATATAATTCATGATATGCAAAGGAAAATCACACCATTCACTTTAGTTGTTACTTATTTTTGAGGTTAAATAATGCATATTACCTTGAAATGATAAGTCAAAATGTTGCCTGCTGTTTACACTATTTTGTAGGTTAGCAATGTATTACTTCTTTTTTTATGCCTTCATTATGCTTTTGTGACTTGAATTTGGTTTGCTTTTCCCCCTTTAATCAAGAAGATTTTATTACTAAGACAATTTTATTAGTCAGTTGTTTTCATTTTGACATTGAAACCTTGATTAGATTCTTCATCTTAGGGATTGTGCTTTTGTTTATATATACACATGGTTAATTTCCATGTTTTTTATTTCCCAAATCTTGTTGAGATTGCTTCCTGGCAGACCTTCCCTTTTCTAAAAATAGTATTCTTTTTTCTGTTTTCTGTATGATGCTGTTGGCAGTAAGGAAGGGAACATAGATATATTCTAAAGATATAAGTTAGGAGTTTTGTGAAATCCTTTGATTTAAATCACAAAATTTCAGGATAAAATTTCTTAACATGGTACCAAAGGGTGCTGATGTGTGGACATTCCAGAAAGACCAAACTTGGTGGTACAAAAAAAGGAAGAACTGACCAAAGATATTGCAGAATGTGCTGCTTCAGAGAGTGAGCACTTTTTCCCCTTGCAGGTGAGCAGCTATGTGACATGAATCTGAAAGAAGAGGATAAGGAATTGGTACCTGGACCAGATTGACATTTTTCAAACTCTGCTCTCTGAGCAGAGAATGGATGCTGGTGAGGAAGAGAAGCAGTCTAGCAGAGCTCCAGATTCTCAGCTCTCATGCCCAAAAAACATTCTCTTTCTTCACCCAAAGCAACTTGCTTGTGTCTTTTTTATATATATTGTACCTCTGTATAAACTGTGTTTGTCTATGGCTAACAAAAGTTTCCAAATCAGTGGACAGGATGGTCTTTAACTGCACTTCCGTTCTGATATTTATCCACCAGAATTGAAACAGTTTCTGTTTGGACACCATATTGTAATGGAGATATTAACCTATAAGGGCAGAAGGAAAGAGTCTGCAGAGATGACTGGTACTTTTACTTACCAATCTCCAAAGGATTCTGGAAGAACCACAAAACAGTGAGCTTAGGAAAACTAACTCCACAAGAAACGAAGGAGGCTGAGGTTAGTAAGCTTAGTTAAGGGAAAATAATTCAGCAAACTGATGTACATCAGAATATACGCACACCAGCTACCAGCTGACACTTCTGCTTCACTCCTTTGCTTCTCTGCCTCTTCAGTCTCCCAGGAGAATCTTCCATTCTATCTATACTCCTAGGTCTTACTCGTAAATGACTCCTTTAGACCTTGGAAGTGAATTTCAGCTCTTATTTGCAGTCTCAGCTCCCCTATCTGCCAGGCTGACCTTGACCCGGGACACTGCTGACCGCTGGGCTCCTTCACAGCAGATCTCCCATCCTACAGGCACCTTTATATGGCTGCGTCCCTTTGGAGTTACTCTCCCAAATTCCTGATAAGCCCTCCTTCTTCCTGAGACCTGGCTCTGTCTTTGTGACTGGGCTCGCAGAGGTCCATGACACCTGCTCTCTCACCCGGGAATGTCTGGCCTGGCTGTGTCCCAGCCATTATGCGCAAGTTGTTCCTCCTTACCTGGCTGCCCCCTTCCCTTGGGTGCAGGTAATGGCTCTCCTTCTGCCTGTTCTCTGATTCACTGAAGAATTCTGAAAAAGGCAGATAGAAGAAGAGTTTACTTGTTGTTTTGGCTTTTTATTCTGCTTTGTTTTATCTGCCGGGAATGATCAAAAGAATGTCTCTGATTTGGGTTCTGTCGCAGACCAACTTTCTCTTTTTTTCACCTACTTCTGTCTGTGTTCGGTTTTGTTGCTCCTTCATCCCATATCCTGATACAGATATACCAGTTGAAAATAAAGTCTATTACATGTCACCCTTCCCGTGCCGATCAGAGCCCACGTCAGGCAGAGTCCCAGCAATTTACATATCAGCTCTTTTTTTTTTAATAGTATTTTTCTTTAAATTTATTTATTTATTTTTGGCTGCATTAGGTCTTCGTTGCTGCACACGGGCTTTTCTCTAGTTGCGGCGAGCGGGGGCTACTCTTCGTTGCAGTGCGCAGGCTTCTCATTGCGGTGGCTTCTCTTGTTGCGGCACGAGCTCTAGGCACGCAGGCTTCAGTAGTTGTGACACATGGGCTCAGTAGTTGTGGCTCGCGGGATCTAGAGCACAAGCTCAGTAGTTGTGGCACATGGGCTTAGTTGCTCCGCAGCATGTGGGATCTTCCCAGACCAGGGCTCGAACCCATGTCCCCTGCATTGGCAGGGGGATTCTTAACCACTGCGCCACCAGGGAGGTCCTATATCAGCTCTTTTATATGCCACCACAGACTTGTGGAGAGGGCATCATTAGCCCTTTATTTATTTATTTATTGGCTGTGTTGGGTCTTCGTTGCTGCACGCGGGCTTTCTCTAGTTGTGGCGAGCGGGGGCTACTCTTCATTGCGGTGCACGGGCTTCTCATTGTGGTGGCTTCTCTCATTGCGGAGCACGGGCTCTAGGCACATGGGCTTCCGTAGTTGTGACTCGTGGGCACTAGAGCACAGGCTCGGTAGTTGTGGCGCATGGGCTTTGTTGCTCTGCAGCATGTGAGATCTTCCTGGACCAGGGCTCGAACCTGTGTCCCCTGCATTGGCTGGTGTACTCTCAACCACTGTGCCACCAGGGAAGCCCTAGCCCTTTATGTTGTGGAAAGACTAAATTCCAGAAAGCTGAAGTTATTTTTTCAAGGAAACACCACTTACGTGTTAGAGTTTGGATTGGAATCGACATCTGAAACTTCAACGTCCATGACATTTCACTATTTATATCTCCAATTAAGAGCAATTCATCTCTCTTTAATTGGGAGATTGGGATTGACATGTATACACTGGTGTGTATAAAATGGATGACTAATAATAACCTACTGTATAAAAGAATAAAATTAAATTAAAATAAAAAGAGCAATTCATCTCTCTATAAACTGTTTTTTAAAATATTTTATTGAAGTATAGCTGATTTACAATGTTGTGTTAATTTCTGCTGTACAGCAAAGTGACTCAGTTATACATATATATTCTTTTTTGTATTCTTTTCTGTTACGGTTTATCACAGGAACTGAATATAGTTCCCTGTGCTATTCAGTAGGACCTTGTTGTTTATCCATCCTATACATACTAGTTTGCATCTGCTATCTTTAAAGTGTTTAAAACTTGAAGCCATCAGTATTTTTAAGTACTTTTATATTTTAGGGGGTCTAGTTCATGTGAAAACTAAAATTTTGGATAAGCCCCCCACCAAAATAAAATTGTGGGAAAGTAAAAGTACAGTATATAACCTTTGCAAGTGAAATCTCTCCTGAGTAGTTATGAAAAGGCTGCATGGGCTGAACAGCACCCCAGCAGCCCTCCACCCTCACACCACCGCTTCCTCTCCTACCATAAAGCAACTCAGGTTACCAGTGGTAGTGATATCATGAGAGTGACAACTCTAAATTTGTGTTCATTTGTTTATTAAAAAAGAGAATTCCCAAATTTTCTTGGCACCCAGCTTACGGTTGATGGCAGCATGGGAGTTTGTCATGACATTGTGTTTGGCAGATTGCGAAATGCTGAGTCAGACAATCATTCAAGGTTCCATTTTGAGCCGCACTTGTGTACCTGGCATTACTCCGTGTTCAGCTTTTAGACCCAGGGTTGGTCCCGCCTTTAGATCCAGATAGCCAGGGTCCTTCGCCTTAGAGACACCCTCCTCCCGCCTCATCCCTCCCCGTGAGATAAAGGGAACATGTCTGACCTGGTCCCACCCCCAAACCAGACCATGTTCCAATTACTTGGGACCCAGAATTACCTGCCCTAATGACCTGACCCCCCTCCCAGAGATGCTGCAGACTCTCCCAGGTCTGTCTTCCACAGAATGGAAGCCACTCGGGAAATGCTGGCTCTTAGGTCCAAAGGACAGCCAAGGAGTGACTGCAGAGTGAGAGGGAGAGGAGGAGGAATTTTGCCATAAAGAATCAGGGAACTGGGGGTAAGAAGAGAAGGGGAGAGGGTCAGGCTGGGACCATGCCTCTATTCCTATGGTTGCCTTAACCCTGGGCTGCCAAGAATTTAAGGATGATAAAGATTTTTGCTCTCAAGGAGTTTTCAGTCTGGTCAGAAAGACAGATACATAAATCAATAATGTTAGTCCAACATGGTGAACATAATATCTAGAATTCTTTGAGATACCAGAGGAGGGTCACTTAGGCCAGCCTGGCATGAAGATGTAGGGATTAACTGGGAAGGATGAATTTGAAGGATGAATAAGGTAAACTAGAAAAGAGGGAATGAGGGTGAGGGGGACAGGGGGATTGCATAGGTTTCAAGAAAGAACACTACTAGGAAAGGTACTGAGACATGAAGCAGGAGACTTTCTTATCCTGCAAAGCTGGGCTAAAGGCCCTCCATCTCTGCTGTCATATATCAAAAAAAGTTCTGCACACACAACTGAGCAGCAGCTGAATGCAAGTGTGTTTAATTGACACAGCTGTGGTGTAGGAGAGGGACCTTCAAATTTCTTAGTGTTCTTGGAGCAAAGGTCCTA
This sequence comes from Lipotes vexillifer, assembly GCF_000442215.2. NCBI lineage: Eukaryota > Metazoa > Chordata > Mammalia > Artiodactyla > Lipotidae > Lipotes > Lipotes vexillifer. The sequence goes on along the minus strand of NW_006779813.1, from coordinate 1,451,477 downwards.
GATGGAAAGAGTCACGTGAAGAGGGGTAGAGATGTCAGCACATCTCAGTGAAGGTGGTTTCCAACACAGTGGAGATTAACCTCATTTTAGAAGTGAGAGCTTTAAACACGAGATGACATGGTTAGACTCCATTTTAGTCAGCAGTGTGAAGCATTGCTAACTAAAATGAAGTGCTTATTCGAAAAGCACTCAGGACTAAAGACAAAAAAACAACAGCCGGTGGGCAGTTATTATAGTCCAGGAGAGAGATGGTAAGGGCCTGAGCTACACTAAATTGAAATCTCAACATATACATGTCTGTATCCCTTGCTTGCCACACAGTAGGTGTTCAATAAAATAAAGAGCTAGTGGGAAGCAGCCGCATAGCACAGGGAGATCAGATCGGTGCTTTGTGACCACCTAGAGGGGTGGGATAGGCAGGGTCGGGGGGAGGGAGACACAAGAGGGAAGAGATATGGGAACATATGTATATGTATAACTGGTTCCCTTTGTTATAAAGCAGAAACTAACACACCATTGTAAAGCAATTATACTCCAATAAAGATGTTAAAAAAAACAAAACAATAATTAATTTTTGAATGAATGAATAAAGTCAGTAACAATAGGAATGGAGAGAGAAAGGATATATTTAGAAAACATGGAAATCATAGGGATCCAATGGGCACTGACAGGGTCAGAGGTCAAGGATACCTCCGGGATGTCATGTTGAGTGTTGGGCAGGTGATGTCAGTGACTACGAAGGGATGTCTTCTGAGGGTGAGATGATGAAGCCAGTTTGGGACAAGTTCAGCTCTAGGTGATTGAGGGTCAGCCCAGTAGAGATAACTCAGATACAATAAATATAAACCTAAAAAAGTGGTTACAAATGATATTTTGTGTCAGAATGTCTGGACATTTGTTAAAATACAGATTCCTGAGTCTCATCCCCAGATATTCTAATTGATGAAATATGGGATGAGGGCTGAGAATCTGCATTTTGAATATGCATCCCAGGTGATACTAGCGCAGGCTATTAAGAGTTTCTTTTTTTAGGGAATTTGTTTAGATTTAGAGTTTTGGTTACTGGTTAAAGATAGAGATTTGGGAATCAATGACATAAAGATAATAACAACCAACACCGACTATTTGCAATGTGACAAACTGTTCTAAGCACTTGATAACATGAACACATACAAACTTCACACCTCTATCAAGTAGGTATTGTTATTCCCTGCATTTTGCAGATTGAAAAACTGAGACTCAAATAGGTTTGTGAGTGTGAGAGATGAGATTTGAATTTAGGCAGCCTAACTTCATGGCCAGAGTATGTGTTCTTAACCATTATGCTATTCTAGCTCTCAGATTACTATAATGCTTGTTGAGACTAATTAATAGTGACAAAGGGAGTGAGATTGCTTAAGAAGGTGTCACATATATGGGCCAAATACTAAATCCTGCAGAATCCCAAATATGAGTGGCAGATTAAGGTAATGGATTAGAAGAGGTTGAAAAATATTTGAACCCATACTGTGTTATTTAAGGAGTACTAGATTTCCTAACACAGAGAGTAAAAGTGCAGAGAAGTCCTTAATAAATATTTTTGGTAATAATATTGAGGATGAAAACGTGTGTCCTCAGGTATCCTGATGGACTTTGTCACTAAGTCATCATTTAATGTCATACTGTGATGTTTCGTCGTGATATTTTCAACTACACTGGATTTTTTACATTGCTGAAAATGGGAGAAATAATCTAGAGACAAGATAATCTACATTATTGTTTTAGTAAACATATTTTACAAGTAAATGTTAAATAATGGATACTAACATGAAGAACTGATTTTATTGCTATTGAGCCACATCTATTTCTAATGAAAATAAGCATCAGAATGGAAATTTAAATTCTGGTCTTTTCTGCACAACTCTTCCTCAATGTTCAAACTGACCTTAAATTTGAAAATGAAAATGGTTTTCTTAATATTTTCAAATGTTTGGAACTTACTAATTCTTGGTGTCCATAATCCTTGTATAATCATAAGGATACATTTTTAACCCCTTGAATTTCCTTTCATTTGCTAGTGAGCAGAGTCTAGTAGTGCTGGTAGAATTTTGTAGATTTATATGTTAGGAGATATAAAATAAAGGACTTCAACTTAGCCTATAGAACAATTTTCTGGCAATAACTCAGTCAATTATTGAAATAAGTTTTGAAGACTGTGAAATCATTTGCTCTAACTGCATATTCCTTGGCTTTCTAAACTGTTTGCTCTTGTTTGAAAAAATTTTCTTTCGCCTTCTGGGTTCATGAATCCTTAGGTGTGCTAAAAGTCTGAAGAAACAATCAACTTCTCTTCCATTATCCTGTCTCTACTCAGTCACAGGATAGCCTTGACCAATTTGTTTAGTGTAAAAAGAATCTCTTTTCCTTAGAAGGAGGCCCACCCCAAAAGGATATCCCTTATTATAACTTTGCTGGACACTTTTAAACAAAGAAACAAGAAAATACTTAGAGTAAGCATCTGTATCAGAACTTTGACATAGCAAACAGAACATTTGTATAAAAGCCTGTTCTAGTGTCTGCTTTTGTCTATCATGACTTATCTCCACCTGCTTCTGCTAGAGGACAGACAAGTGATGAATAGATGTTTTGACACAGCACACGTATGGAGAGATAGGTGAATGCTTTTAAAAAAGATTTTGAACATGACCTGTCACTAAATCAGAAGATTTGGGGTAGGAGAAAAAAGAATGTAGAAATGATATTAATACAGTGAGGAGCAAGACCCTCATTACATCATGATGATGAATACAGATCTGCAGCAATTTGCAAATAACACATAATTAGGGATAGTTTTGTAATGCAAAAATAAACCCTCTAATTATACATAAAACTTTTGCAGATAATGATAGTGATCTACTAGGAATATATTAAGGGATTGAGATCATTTTTTCCCTCTCATTCAAGCATTGAGGTTTTCTGCATTGACCTATAGAAATGGCATTAATGGGAGACACTGGAGAGAGACTGTCTGGATTGTTGCAGGGGTTTGACTAACACATTCACCAGAAACTTCCTTATCAGTAACCTTTTAGAATATGACCATTCTCAAATCCTCAGCATACCCACTACCTAATCGAAAAAGGAGAGAAATGAAAAGCTCACTCATTTGGATCTGTTTTGTAAGACCCGGTCAAAGGTTTTAGAACTTTGGACATTTATCATAAAACTTTTTTCACTCTCATTTCCATCACTTCTCTTCTCCTACCTCTCTTCTCTCTTCTTTTATTCCTTCTAACTGTTTATTCCTTGACCTTACACAAACTCCATCAGCTTTCCGCCCCCCCTACGTAAGTCATGAAAGGTAGAAATATCTGGAAAGTACTCCAAGTTCTTTGGAAAACAAATTTATCTTGGGACCTCAAAATATTCCTTTTTTTCATTAACTATCATAATATTACTCCCTGACATAGCAAATTATTCCTGTATTCAAAATGAAAAAGCAAATTTATGTAATGGCTTTGGACAGGGATATATTTTAGTTGTAGGCTCGAGCTTTGAGGAATTCTGGCATTTGATGTCTATGTAGAGAAAGATCAGCCTGAGAAAGGAAAATGGAGAAGTGATCAAATATGTTAGAAAAAACCCAAGTACTTGTGCTGTAGTGAAGATTAAGGGCATAGGGTATTTCAAAAGGAATGGGTATCCAAAAGTGAATGCTACAGAAAAGACAAGGAAGACTAGAACTGAAAAATGACCACAGGATTTCTTGATGATGAGATCTTAATAATCTTGATGAGTGGAATTTGGTGGAAGGAAGAGGGTAAAAGTCAGCTTGGAGTGGATAATGAATGAAAAAATTAAGACATGGAGATAAGTAAAGATAATTTTTTTTGAGAAGTTTGAAAGAAAAGCAGGATGATGAGGGTAAGTAGAACTGAGAGAGAGGTTTTATTCATCCATCCATTCATTCATTCACTCATTTATTGATTAGATACAGTTGTAGGAGGGTGGTTGTCTTTTCTGTTTCCTTTTTTTAGAGGAGAAAGCCATTTTGTTGAAGGAAAGAAAGGTTGAAAATCAACGCATGGGCAGAGAAATTGGCCTTTCATAGAAAGGGTTGTGTCTTTTCTCACCAGGAAAAACAGAGGTGATGCATACAGATGTAATTGGTTTGGTGGTTTGGTAGGGAGACATTCAGGGAATTCCTATCTGATGTTCTGCTTTTCTTGAATGTCTTATTTTGATAATTCCAACTTCGGAAAATAACAAGATTGTAAGAATCGTCTTTGATAGCCACAGATAAAGAAATATTTTCTGTACCCAAAAGAGAGCAAATGGGCTTCCCTGGTGGCGCAGTGGTTGAGAGTCCACCTGTGTGCCCCGGTCCAGGAAGATCCCACATGCCGCTGAGCGGCTGGGCCCGTGAGCCATGGCCGCTGAGCCTGCACGTCCGGCCCCTGTGCTCTGCAACTGGAGAGAGGCCACAACAGTGAGAGGCCCGCGTACGGCAAAAAAAAAAAAAAGGAAAATTTTGCAAAAAGGTAGGGGGCTTTGTTGCAGTCCTTTATATGAAAATTCTTACAATAGTATTAAAATGAAGGCATGCTGGGTTTTACAGTTAACTAACACTTAACTAATTGTCTTAATTGAAAAGAAGAAAGTTACCTAAAATTAGAACTGTTCTGGAAAATCAGACTGTGTGCAGACTCTTCTTTGAAAGTGACACAAAATCCAGCTAAAATGGCTTAGGAGAAAAGATACTGTTATTATTACTGTGATTTTCAGGATTAGAGGATGGCTTCAGCATGTCTGCATTCAGGCCCAAAATGATACCATAGAAACCTCAGCTCTGCCTTCAGTTGTATTACTGTAGTCTCAGCTAAATTATAAAATAGCAGCAGTGGAATCTTTTGCTTTATCCTCTAACATCCATTCAGTGAAGGTCTAGGACACCTTTCCCAGAAGACCTAGAAAAATCTCATTGGCTTTAACTGGGTATGTGCCAATCCCTGAAATAAAAACTGAGTTTAGGGAGGCTGAGATGCATGGATTGGTTTAGGCTTGTCGTCACTGTTTAAGGGGAGTGTGGAGTCACATGGCCTACAGTGGGAATAGGTAGATCCCCAAATGGTCAAGGAAGTCCAAATTCTGATTATTCAAAATACAATCAAAATAATTAACAATTTCATTTTTCTATCTGTATATAACCTTTCAGGATAACAGAAGATTGACATGGCAAATCACTGATTTTGAGTTTTTCTTCTGCTTCCTTTTATTATAAACTTGTGCTTAAGGTGCTGGAATCCAGCAAAATAACCAAAAGGAAGATGGTAGCTGGATGAGTTCTGAATCATGGTGAATGGGTTGTGTTAGTGGCTAACAAGTTAGAAAAGAAAAGAATTTTCAGGGGGAAAAAGATTGAAAGTGTCTCTTTTTATTTAATCTCGAACATGTGGACTTCAATATAATTAAAAATACGAAAAGATGCAATTTCAATGTTGTTAAATATAACTCTATTAGCATATATTTATCTGGGTATTATCCTGATATGGTACCTTCCTAAAATTAGTTTTTATCAATCACACTCATTAAGCATATTTTGGTATATGACATGATTTTGCTTACACTTGGAAATATACAAAGCGAGCCCTCTATCCAGTAAAGCTTAGGCCTAGCTCAGTGTAACAATATGAAGACTTTAGCAGTATCAGCTCTAGTACATTATGAGTTCCTCAAGAGCCCCAATTAAGCGTTATTCATTTCTGTGTTTCTTAGCCTAGCTCTAGGCTTAGGCTGTAGCAGGCATCAATAAAGGTATGTTGGTTTGATATTTTAGCAGGCTTTCCCTGAAGGATTCACAAGCATTATCACTCCACTGGGTTAGGCTTTTAAAACAACATTTTGGTTGAAATCTTGGAGATGGGGCACCATGGCCTTCCCTGTCTTTCTTCCTACTGTTACTTGTGTACATGTATCTTCTCCTGAACTGTATGCTTCTTTCAGAGCAGAAACCATATCTTAAATTATAAATTCATTGGCTCATTTACTTACCCATAAATATTCATAAATATCCACTACATGTTAGGATCTTTAAGTTTGAAAATAAATCAGATACAACCCCATGAGAACACAGGCTATTAAGCTTTAACTTTGGTTGTTGTTGCTTCTACCTTTCTCTGCTGCAATACCCACGAAGGATATGGCACATAGTAGAAGTTTTAGAAACACTTACTTAACTGATTGATTCAGGAGAGTTGTACCAAATGTAACCTACATCTATAGCTACCAAATCAAATCACAAAGTATATTATTCTTACATCCTCTTCAATTAACAGTTAAATAATAACCATCATTTATTCAAAATCTATCATGCGAGAACCTTGCATACGTTATTTTTTAAAACTTTACAACAACCGTCTAAAGTTTTTCATTTTATGCAGGAGAACATCAAGACTGGAAGAAGCTAGAAAAATCTTACACATTAAGTAGCAGAGCTAGGATTTGAACCCTGGTCTGTCTGGAAATGAAACCCATAGTTGTACTCATTGCCACATACTGGTTTTAACACTCTTGAAATACCTGCCTCCTCCGTCCCTAAGTTCCAATATGTAGATTTCAGCAGCTCCTTTCCCTCTCATTGCCCCCTATGTACTTTAACTTTTGATAATAGAGCCCTAACACTTAAAGGAGCTCAATATAAATTTGTGTTTGATAATGTTAATAACCATTGATCCTTTGCCGTAAAGACTGCACATTCATCTCGCTTTTTAACAGATGGGTCATTCAGCCACCATTTCATAAATTCTCTGTTACACTTCTACCTGTCTGAGCTCAAAGCGAAAAGAACAAGTGCTTTAAGTACTCTAAGAGAAGACCTCTCTAGGCTTACAGTTTCCAGACCTTGGACAGGTAATCAGCCAGTGGACAGAAACAGTCACATGGTGACCTCCTGCTCAGATGGGAATCCCATTCTTGTGCCAGATAGGCTCTTTGAACTCTGAAAGTCCCTGATTCTTCTCACTATTTAGAGGTTCATTGTGTGTAAACATCATCAAGAGAGCTTTGTTCTCATTGTTCTTTTACATACACAATACCTATATTTTGTTCTTGTTTATGAAACCTATTTCTGTTGCATGTTCTTACAACCACAATGAGGCCCTTTTCATTCTGAAGTATTATCTCAGTGCCATAGTGGGAGTAGATTCAACTGAAAACTGGGTTTATTGTAAACAATATAAACATGGGTTCCCAAAGTCTGGTTGCTAAGCTAACTGGGTTTATTGTAAACAATATAAACATGGGTTCCCAAAGTCTGGTTGCTAAGCTATCAGCACAAAGAAAAATATCCACATCGGGTTTATCACCAAAAGATAATAAGGGACCAAAGTGATGGAAAAAAAATTAATTGCCAGTGGTTCCATTAAGAGGTGGTCTCTGAGGTCAATGTCAATAAGCATCTTCATCATTGTCTTTAATAAAGGTTAAAGTTTGCCAGTCCAGATGTGGGAACAAACAAAAGAATGTATACCCTGGAACAATACTCTGCAGAGACAAGACAGCGCCAGAAAGACAAAGCCTGTTCAGCTGTTTCCTGACAGCCCTGCCCAGCACACTTCCACCTCAGGCCAACAACCGAGTTTCTAAAGAATAATTATATCAAGTGATGTCACGATGGATGGCCCCTTTCCAATGGCTTCATGGCTTATCTTTTGGGACAGGGAGTTAGGGGAGATAGCAGGCTGTGAACTGTTGTCACTGTTAGATGGGGATGGGGGTGGCAGGTGACAGGTCAATGTTTGCTGTTCTAACTCACATAGGAGTGCAGGGCCTGAGTTCCACCCTCTAAAATTAACCCTGCATTGATGCCACTCCTTTAATAAAGTGAATCTCAATATATGATCAACTTTATTTATGTATATAAATTTTATCCAATTGTTTTGTAACACCAGTTGACGTTCACAGCGCTTTACATATATTTACTAATTTAATTATTCTTGCAACCTGACATTGTAAGTAGTAATGTTTCCATTTTATAGGTGAGGAAACTGAGCACAGGAGGTAAAGTGACATGCACAGGTCACATGGTAGGCAAGTAAAGCCAGGACTCAAACCTGACCCCAGAGACTGCCCTTCACTACTCATAGTACTGCCTTTATGTAATTTAAAAATTATTAGTATTTCTGGTTTTGGTCCTGGAAAAGAGACTTCCAGCTTACTTAGCAAAGTTCACCAGGCAGCCTTTGAAAGATACACAAAATACTGCTGGATCTTACCAGAGGTGACTTTATCAGACAGCCAGCTGAGACCTATAAAATGTTCTTAGCTGTTTCTTTCCTGTCAAGGAGGAAAATCAAGACAGCTACTTAAAAAAAAAACTTATTATTACTAATAAATTTTTAGGCAAAGCTTACAAAAACAAATCATCACATATTTCTTAACAAAATTCAGTCATAATCTTTCATTATAGGATGCCATAAACTTGATAATTCTGCTTGTATATTTATATCACATGTAATTAATGCTTTAAATCATAAATGAGGTAGCTTATTCTTTAAATCATAGCAAAAGAATTCATCTTCTATTCTTAGTGCTACTTAAACTTGAGTGTACACACCAATGTGAATGTGTAGCCAACTCACAGGAAGTACAAGATATATCTCTCGGGATTATCTACTTTTATACACAGATTTGGAGGAAATTATTGATATAGTAACTCAAATGTGAACATCTATTATGAGGCAAAAAGAGAAATGAATAAGAAAAACTAGGAGACATCCAAGAAATATTGAGTTTATAGGCGTTTGCTTCAAGTTCTAGCTGAAGACTGGGGATTTCTGGGTTTGTGTTCATGACCTTCTGCCATTTGGAGCTACATTGGTGGAAAATTCTACGAAGCAACAAAGAAGAAAACACAAGTGCCATTTGTGTGAAAGTAAAGCTTCACAAGACTTTTTTTTTTTCTTTTTTTTTTTTTTTGTGGTATGCGGGCCTCTCACTGTTGTGGCCTCTCCCGTTGCGGAGCACGGGCTCCGGACGCGCAGGCTCAGCGGCCATGGCTCACGGGCCCAGCCGCTCCGCGGCATGTGGGATCCTCCCGGACCGGGGCACGAACCCGTGTCCCCTGCATCGGCAGGCGGACTCTCAACCACTGCGCCACCAGGGAAGCCCCACAATACTTTTTAATCTTGTTTTCCACAGAAATATTCATAGCACTCTTCATGACTTTTATAATTTGAGGGCAACGGTCAGAAGAATTAAAAGGTGAAAATAAAAGAAGGAGCTGCTGATGTGAGAGCCGTAAATGTGCATTTTATAAAAAGTTGGAACAGAAACAAACACACAACCTCTTGATTTGAAACAAATAAAGGAAAGTTGGTTACTCTTTCCATATTCTTATAGGGGTAGAAATAGTGTAATCATCTCTTGGGGACCACAGTGTTCATTGACGCATCCCTGTAGATACAACATTATCTCGGGCACTGTGGGTAGCTTCCAAGGAAAGGAGAAGACATGCTTTTAACCCATTAGCATCTTCCAAGAAAATGTGTGTATATTTTTTTCTCACATATATATATATATATACACACACACACACACACGTGTGTGTGTGTGTGTCTAAGAAAGGAGCTATAGGGTCTGGGTCTATTCATTTAGGACTTCAATGCCCAATATGTGTAACCCTCACCAATTCAAATAGGTAGGCTTATGCATGCTCCCTGTAAATAGAGTGTCTGTCAATCTTTGTGTAGCCAAGCAAGTACAGACTAAGACATTCTCTGGATGAAAGGAGTTGGAACTACTGTTATAGGTCACAGGAATAACTCAAGTTCAATTTTCACAATCCCCCTGTAAGGGAACCATTGAATACATAATCAAAGTATTTAGTACAAAGTGACTGTTGAGGATAGAAAGCCCAGAGATAAACCCACGCACCTATGGTCACCTAATCCATGACAAAGGAGGAAAGATATACAATGGAGAAAAGACAGGCTCTTCAATAAGTGGTGCTGGGAAAACTGGACAGCTACATGTAAAAAAATGAAATTAGAACATTCTCTAACACTATACACAAAAATAAACTCAAAATGGATTAAAGACCTAAATGTAAGACTGGACACTATTAAACTCTTAGGGGAAAACATAGGCAGAACAATTTCTGACATAAATCGCAGCAAGATCTTTTTTGAACCACCTCTGAGGGTAACGAAAATAAAAACAAAAATAAACAAATAGGACCTAATTAAACTTAAAAGCTGTTGCACAGCAAAGGACACTATCAAAAAAATGAAAAGAAAATCTACAGAATGGGAGAAAATATTTGCAAACAAAGCAAGCGACAAAGCATTAATCTCCAAAATATACAAATAGCTCATGCAGCTCAATATCAAAAAAAAAGAAAAACAACCCAATCAAAAAATGGGTAGAAGACCTAAATAGACATTTCTCCAAAGAAGACATACAGATGTCCAAGAGGCACATGGAAAGATGCTCAACATCACCAATTATTAGAGAAATGCAAATCAGAACTACAATGCAATATCACCTCACACTGGTCAGAATGGCTATCATCAAAAAAATCTGCAAACAATAAATGCTGGAGAGGGTGTGGAGAATAGGGAACCCTCCTACACTGTTGGTGGAAATGTAAATTGGTACAGCCACTATGGAGAACAGTATGGAGGTTCCTTAAAAAACTAAAAATAGAGCTACCATATGATCCAGCAATCCCACTCCTGGTCATATATCCAGAGAAAACTATAATTCAAAAGGTTATATGGACCCCAATGTTCACTGTAGCACTATTTACAATAACCAGGACGTGGAAGCAACCTAAATGTCCATTGATGGAGGAATGGATAAAGAAGATGTATTACATATATACAATGGAATATTACTCAGCCATAAAAAAGAACAAAATAATGCCATTTGCAGTGACATGGTTGGATCTAGAGATTGTCATACTGAGTGAAGTAAGTCAGACAAAGACAAATATCATATGATATCGCTTATATGTGGAATCTATAAAAAGGGTACAAATGAACTTATTTACAAAACAGAAATTGAGTCACAGATGTAGAAAACAAACTTACGGTTACCAAGGGGGAAAAGAGGAGGGGATTAACTGGGAGATTGGGATTGACTCATACACACTACTATATATAAAATAGATAGCTAATAAGAACCTACTGTATAGCACAGGGAACTCTGTTCAATACTCTGTAATGACCTATATGGGAATAGAATAAAAAAAAAGTGGATATATGTATGTGTATAACTGACTCACTTTGCTGTACAGCAGACACTAACACAACAATGTAAATCAAGTATACTCCAATTGAAAAAATTAATTTAAAAAAAAAGAAAAAAAAACAAAGTGGCTATTGACTTTGACAGTTTGCAAAGTTGACAAACCTGGCCCTATTTTCTTTTGCTATTACCCTACTCCCCCTACATTTTCAAATCCATGTGCAATATTGAGTGAATGTTCTATTCAACACTACGGGCCATTCCAGGAGTCATCCTGGTAAGACATGTAGATGTTCTATTCTTTTAGATGTACAGTTGACCTTTGAACAATAGGCATTTGAACTGTGGGGTTCCACTTATATATGGCTAATTTTCAATGGTAAATACTTAGTATTGAATCTGTGTATGTGAAAGAATCTTGCATAACGAGGGTGACTATAAGTTATATTCAGATTAAACCCCCCTGTTTTTCAAGGATCAACTGTAGTAATAAAACCTTTTCAAATTTTCATACGCAGCAAATTCATGAAGCACAGAAAGTATCAAATTTTGTCCATTACTAAAAAGAACTGTTGTTTTTCTTAAGTTAATTGAAGACTTCACAATTATACTTTTAAATGTTGCTTTTTAAAAAATGGTTCCTAAATTAGAAGGTTGAACTCCAAGAAAGTATCAATAAATGTACTTTAAAGGGAACAAATAAATGACTAAGGAAAAGAAGCAGAGACTACATTCAAGAGAAACATAATTATTCAAATATTTTTATTTAAAGATTTTGTTGGTCTAAATAACAATCATCTTTTAACTAATGTTTCATAAATCTGTTGCTGTACATAATACTCGTGGCATGTTTTAATACACTCTTCGGTCATGTTATAAAATAACAAATGAAGTGTTATTATTACTCAACAAATGCATAACATAACCAATCTCATAAAAACATCATCAACAATGGGAAAGATACATGCCTTTACTATGACTAAAGGTAGGCAGCCCAGTAACTTCCCGGAGCAAGCAGATTTTTGCATCACCCAGGTGTATTTGCAAATTGGACTTCAAAGCTTTGCAATGGGCTCCATCCAGAAGGAGGTGGAAGAATGTGGATGTGACCTGGGAAAAGAGCTCTAGGTTAGCTTGGGAAAGGTGGGGTGTGGCCATTGTTTGCTTTCCATCTTCTTCCTCTTTCTTGCACTATGTCTAAATAAACCTTTTAGGAAACAGCAAACTGGGAATTTTGACTGTAAGATACACAGTTATAAGGCATTAAAAATGGGGTTGGCAAGGAACATGGTACAAATTTGAAAATTCTCCTAATAGGTTGTTACTGGACCAGGGGCCTACAGAATCGTACTGTTTTCATCAATGTTCTTTGAACCCTAAGGAACAGAGACTCACTTGACTTTAGGGAAGAGACGTGGGTATTATTTGAAGTTTTCACACAAATTAGAATGGATCACAGCCACAAGGCCCTGGATGTTACTTGGTTTTAAGCACTGATCTTCCCTTTCCTGGCCTCTCTCTGACTCAGATTCTCTCAAGGTCATCCTTTCCCGACCAGCTTCAGGCCATAATTTCATCTTGCACATGCCTTTGGCTTTCTCAAGCCTGTGGCAATTTGACAACTCCAGGAAAATCTCTTGCTGGCAGTTCACTCCTTTTTTTCTTACTCCGAATTTCCAAGGGAAAGACTCTTGGGTCAGGCTTGTACAATCTGTGTGTGTGGGCTGGAGTGGAGGCATGGGTGCAGTTGACAGAATGAGCAAAGACTTCACGGAGCAAAGGCCATGGATGGAATCCATTCCTTAGAAAGGGCTGCAGTCGTGCTGCCAGTGACCCATGTCTCTAGGATGCTTCACTTTTTATATCCTCTCAGCTCTTTATTCAAATATTCAGTTATTCATTCACCATCTTTATTAAGTAACTTCAATGAGTCAGCTATAGGGGAAAGTCACAATGTGAGGTGGAAAGTGAGGCTACTTAAAAGCCCTTGCTCCCCAGTAGCTCCCTTCACTGCAAATCTTACCCCTACCCCCCTCGCCTGCCCCAGATCTACAGAGGTTCGGACAGTTGGCCCTCAACACAGTAGCACATTTTTGATTTGACAACTCTATGAAATGTAGTCATTTTGTCAGCATGAAAGAAAGATGTCTTTATGTGTACAATATCTCCCTTTACATAAAAGTGGGCTTATGTCTTCATGGCACAAAACTCTACACAAGAGCCTTCTGTAGGGTCTGTGGCATTTTAATCTCTGAAATGATATAAATATGAATATCTCACTAAGATATAAATAAAATAACATATAGGTGCCAAGGCAGGGAGGGCTGGAGCAGATGGGGAAGAGAAGACAGGCTCGTGTGAAGAGTGATGTTTTCTTAATAAATCCTGGTAGTCGACAAAACCTTGTCACGTTTGTTTGTTTGTTGTTTACGGTTTTGTTCTGGGGTTTTTGCCATGTTTACTTTAACTCTTTTCCTTGGCAGATACTCAAGTTGGTAAATGCTTTAAAAACATCTTTCACTTTCTCAGCCAGGTGGTCAAGGTCAACATCAACAAAATAAGTCATGTTAATAGTCTGTACCCTTGATATGATGATATGGTGAAAATGACACTTTATCTTTGTGGTCTTTCCCCAAAACTCATCACCCTAGACTAATGACAAGAGAGACAACAGACAATTCATCACCATGGAGGAACATTCTAGGAAATACCTAACCAATATTCCTCAAAACAGCCAAGGTCATCAAAAACAAGGGAAATCTGAGAAACTGTCACAGCCATGAGAGCCTAAGGAGACATGATAACTAAATGTAATGTGGTGTGCTGGATGGAATCCTGGAACAGAAAAAGGACAACAGGTAAAAACTAAGAAAATACGAATAAAGTATGGACTTTTGTTAATAATAATCTATCAATATCGGTTCAATAATTCAAATATACCATGCTAATGTAAGATGTTAGTAACAGGGAAAACTGGTTACAGAGTATATTAGAACTCTATACCCTATTTTTCCAATTTTTCTATAAATCTGATGCTGTTCTAAACAAATAAAATTTATTTAAAAAGTCAACACTACTTAAAAGAACACAAAAAAGTTCTTTTTGTTTACTTTTACAAGAAATTTTAATATGATAGTTCTGATCTGCTATGCTTGCACTTCAAAGATTCTCTTGTAAACTCTCTGGAGTTGTGACACTTCATTAACTCATCTTTTGCTTAAAGGTTCTGGAGATAAAAAAGAAGCGAGAGAAACAGGGAGTGGAAAAGGGGTTACATTACTCAGGGATCTTACCCTTCCATCCAATACACAGCATTTTGGGAAAAAAGAAGTATTTAATGATATAATCATTAAAGACTAGGCTCAAAATCATTCATGACTAGGTTCCATTTTTAAAAGCAATGCAATCGTATTATAACAAAAATTGCAAATATATTAAAAGAAACAGGGAGGGGGAAGGGTGAGCTGTGACAAAGCGAGAGAGAGGCATGGACATATATACACTACCAAACGTAAGGTAGATAGCTAGTGGGTAGCAGCCGCATAGCACAGGGAGATCAGCTCGGTGCTTTGTGACCACCTAGAGGGGTGGGATAGGGAGGGTGGGAGGGAGGGAGACAAAGAGGGAAGAGATATGGGAACATATGTATATGTATAACTAATTCACTTTGTTAGAAAGCAGAAACTAATACACCATTGTAAAGCAATTATACCCCAATAAAGATGTTAAAAAAATAAAAGAAACAAATGCCCAATTCCACCCATATAACAAATTGCCCATTAAAAAAATGTCTTTTCCATATTCCTTCCTACTTGCTGCAATCACAGTGTTGATGAAATTGGGCATTCTGATTTTTTTTTTTTTTTTTTAATAATAATTTTTATTTATTTATTTTTGCTGTGTTGGGTCTTTGTTTCTGTGCGAGGGCTTTCTCTAGTTGTGGCAAGCGGGGGCCACTCTTCATCGCGATGCGCGGGCCTCTCACTGTCGCGGGCCTCTCTTGTTGCGGAGCACAGGCTCCAGACGCGCAGGCTCAGTAGTTGTGGCTCACGGGCCTAGTTGCTCCGCGGCATGTGGGATCCTCCCAGACCAGGGCTCGAACCCGTGTCCCCTGCATTAGCAGGCGGATTCTCAACCACTGCGCCACCAGGGAAGCCCGTGCATTCTGATTTTTATACTAACATTTTATCATGAACATTTCCCAGGTGACTTCATAGTCTTAAAATTTTCATTTTCAAAGCCTGCATAGTAGTCCATCAGGTGGATATACCAATATTTAGTTGATCAATTCCCCACTGCTGACATTTCAAAGAACCATTTCCACCAAGGAAAAATCAACTCCCCCTATCCTTCAGCTGAAAGTTGAGATGATGACTGTGGTGTATTTAGTCCTTGGGAAAAACATGCAGTGTCTGAACTCTTGACCTGTGCCTCCTGCTGGGGCCCAGGGAGGAGGTGTACAGAGCCCTGATCAGCTGTCTTCAGGGTGCAGAGCAGAAACCCTGCAGCTCCAGGCACTCTGCTAGGCCTC
>NW_006779813.1:1431881-1435710 GCF_000442215.2 Lipotes vexillifer | reverse complement strand
CTAGGCCTCCTCTTTCCCTTTCTAGTTATCACTATGCTTCCCTCTAAAATCAAAGGTATCTGGCCTTGGGCATTTAAGTACCACCAAACCTGCTCATAACAGAGAAAATGAGAGTTGCTGCTCTTAATTTTATGCATCACATATCCTAACAATGATATCTCTTCATGGACAGGACTCGAAAGAGGGATTGGAACAGGTGAGAAGGGCAAGGCTAGATAATAAATCACAAAGCTGCAGGGTATCCGGAAGGTGGAGGTAATGTGTTATTTGTGAGATGTCCTCAGACTGAGAGCATTACTGAAACCCGTCAACTCCAGAGAGATAAATGCTAGACACACCTGGCTTCTGCGTGTGTGTGTGTGTGTGTGTGTGTGTGTGTGTGTATGTGTGTGTGTTTAAATCAAACGCAATTAAATGAGACCTGTTATTCTTCCAAATTTTACTTCAAAAGTACTAGCTCAAGTTTCGTCTTGCTACAGGTAAAGAAAGGAGGGGCAGCAGATACATCATTAATTTAAAGACTTCTGTGGCAACAGGCACAGGAGACTATGCGAGTGGTGCCAAAATGCGTAGGAGCGTTCCGCACCAACTCATACACATGATCACTAAATTGGCAGAATTTACGATGGGAAGATGAAAATACGATGAGTGATGTTCTGGTCAAAAAAGGACATTTGTGGTGGGTGGGGGGTAGGATGAATTGGGAGATTGGGATTGACATATATGCACTAATATGTATAAAATGGATAACTAATAAGAACCTGCTGTATAAAAAAAATAAAATTTAATTAAAAAAAAAAAGGACATTCTGGGTGGTTCCATACAAACAAGCAGTAGGAGGAGGCTGGAGGCCTGCTGACCTCCTGAGTAAACTCATGAGTAAACATCTGTGAGGTCAGGCCCAGCATGGAGACACAGGAGGTTCCTTTCTTTGCAAACTGAAATCAACACATAGAGAGCATTGCTCATCCCAAGAGACAGTGTAAGAGCCCTAAAATCTGAGATGAAGCAGATAATGTCACATCAGTCAGCTCTGATCCAGCTCGGTGACTGTGAGCCAAGGTGTGCACAGCAGGGATACTTGTGATGTGGAAGGGCAGACCGCTTGGCACTGCCTGTGGTCTGAAACGGAAAACATTTCAGAGTGAGGGGTCCTATAATATACTGGGGCTTTTATAGTTAAACATCA
This sequence comes from Lipotes vexillifer, assembly GCF_000442215.2. Classification (NCBI taxonomy): domain Eukaryota; kingdom Metazoa; phylum Chordata; class Mammalia; order Artiodactyla; family Lipotidae; genus Lipotes; species Lipotes vexillifer. The sequence goes on along the minus strand of NW_006779813.1, from coordinate 1,434,521 downwards.
TACCTATCTTTTTTGTTTTTGTTGTTAAGCTGTTAATCCTACCTTAAGTAGGTAGGGTTCATTTGTATGTCAATAGACCTTTATCACAGGAGAATAGAAGTCCTGAAAATCCCACGCATCCCTTTTCCCCTTTTAATTTTTTGTCCTTTGCATATTTTCCTGTTTCCAGGTTATTCCACCCTTTCAAAGTTCTGGTAACATTTTGCTATGTTTAGATGAATAAAAATCAGACAACTTCAAATTTATTTTGTGTAGTTCAGTTGGCCTTGTAGTGCCAAGATTTTTCTTTCTTCATAGAAAATCAATTTGGGTGTTCAAGAACTTGCTTGAGTCATAGTTGACTTCAAACTCTAGTCCATTCGAATAAATCAGCTTCCAAAGCAGGTTTAGTGATGTGGAAAAAGATGCATTTTTATTTAACTTTTCAGATATATCAGTTGGTGCGTTCCCAGGGCACTGCACCTACTTTCTCCATCTTTGTGTTACTCATAGGGCCTCACTGAGATCTTTGTCTGTAACATGAGTTCAGTAGTGTTGAAGAAAGTAGAAAAATATAGTGTTGAATAAGTTAGAAAAAGAAAAGGAGACAAAGTTGGAATGTGAATATAGGCTAAAAGTAGAAATCCAACTCAATTTTCTTGAAGGGGGGGGTTCTCATGTCACCCTCTCTCCTGTGCTGTTCAGGGGCTGGCTGTGATTATGGGGGAGAGTGGTACTCCTACCACAGACCCGACTCCCTGTCTCTGGCTGTCTGGGTCAGGAGTGGGGGCTGGTGAGGAGGGCAGGGCTTGACAGGCCAGGCAAAGCAGAGGTAAAGGTGTTACCTGAGTACATGAAGAACCCCATGGCCATGAAGCCTTTGGAAGGTGACAATGTCGCCGGGTGGAAGCAATCTTGGCTGGGAACTCTGGGGCTGGGTTTTACTCCCGTGTGTCCTTTCTGTAGGGCCTCTTTACACGGTGTTCAGCAACACAATCATATGTGAGAGACCTGCCGGGTCTCGTGGTAGAGCGTGTGAGAAGTTAACATTGCTCCAGGCAATAAAGCACTAGGTCAGGCAGGTGGAAGGTCAAGCAGTGATGGCAGACTAGGTACCCTGCTCAGCTTACCCAGGTGTTTTGAGTGTCACTTAATAAATGAGTCCGCCCAACAGGAGCTACCACAGAGGGATACTCCTGAGCCTGCTGGACCAGCACGCTATCTTTCTAGACTACCAAGTGGTCCCAAGAGCAGCACTGAAGGCAAGTACAGGAGACCCTTAGTTCCTACTGGGACACAGAGGCCTCACCCCACGTGGGCCAGGAAAGAGAGACATCAGCGCGTGCCTTATCAGACATGGGTCTTCCCTCCTTTACTGCTGGGTGGTTTTCTGGCAGCCCTTCTTCAGGCTGGGAAACTACTTGCTCTCCCAAGGACAAGCATCTTATGTGGGCTCATTCTATAGCATTAAGTAGAAAGAGCGGGGTTGATGACATTGCATGGGCAGCTCGTGAATTTGACTCTAAAGAGCGGGGTATCCTGGTAGCAAAACCTCCTGCTCAGTTTCTGATCCATGCCTTCAGCCTTACGCACAGGTCAGTTTGTTTGGGAAGCCAGAGGGCTTCTGATGGTGATTCATCTTGTAGCACCCCTGGGGACTCCTCTGACTGTGACTGTACTGCTGAGAAAGAAGGAACTCCAAGACTGAGTGATGTACTGCCTGCCCAGTGCCGACCAGTTTAACACAGGCCTCTGTGTTTAGAGCCTGTTATAAGCCCTTGACTATTTTTGAGTTGCTTGGCATGGGGAGTTGACAGACACTTCCATTAGCTGTTTAGAGTGACAACACATCGATTCACCACTGGTCACTTGACAGAGGAGAAAAAAAATATGGCGTTATCATGTGATATTTGTCTTTTTCTGTCTGGCTTACTTCACTTAGTATGTCACTTATATGTGGAAACTAAAGAAAAAGATACAAATGAACTTAATTACAAAACAGGAAACACAAATGGACTTAATTACGAAACAGAAATAGACCCCAGAGGTAGAAAACAAATTTGTGGTTACCAAAGGGAAAGGGGAGGGGAGGGATAATTTAAGAGTTTGGGATTAACATATACACACTAGTATATATATAAAAGAGATGACCAGGGCTTCCCTGGTGGCGCAGTGGTTGAGAGTCCGCCTGCCGATGCAGGGGACACGGGTTCGTGCCCCGGTCCAGGAAGATCCCACATGCCACGGAGCAGCTGGCCCGTGGGCCAGGGCCGCTAAGCCTGCGCATCCGGAGCCTGTGCTCGGCAACGGGAGAGGCCACAACAGTGAGAGGCCCGCATACCGCAAAAAAAAAAAAAAGTTAAATTAAATTAAAAAAAAAAGATAACCAACAAGGACCTACTGTAAGGCACAGAGAATTATACTCCATATTTTGTAATAACCTATAGGAGAAAAGAATCTGAAAAAGAATATATATATATATATATATATATATACACATACATATATTGTTGTTAACATTTTTTTCTCGTTGGATTTGTTTTTTATAATTAATTTTTATTGGAGTACAGTTGATTTACAATGTTGTGTTAGATTCTGCTGTACAGCAAAGTGAATCAGCCATACATACCATACATATATCCACTATTTTTTAGACTCTTT
>NW_006779813.1:1427875-1431581 GCF_000442215.2 Lipotes vexillifer | reverse complement strand
AAAAAAAAAAAAAAAAAAAAAGAATATTATGTAAATACACACACACACACACAAAAATATGGTGTGCAGAAGTGGAAATACTCTCAGATTAAATTCAAGTCTACAGAGTTTACTGAGCAAGTGCCACTGATTTGGGAATTTGCCGAAGTCCTGGGTTTTTGAAGGAGAGAAGTCAGCATTCCCTCATTCTCCCACTTTGCCTGTCATACCTTTTATTTGTAGATACTTGATGGGTCCCCATTTGCCAGTGTAGTGACGTCTATCCACATCAACTATATTTGGGACTTTCCAAATAATTGTGCCAAAGGAAGCTTCACTTTATTAATGGTGGATGCACCATATTTCTTTGAACATAGAGCTGTGAGCTATTAATCCTACAGCCAAGGTTTGAAGAACTAAAGCCGTGATTAAGACAGCACTTTATTCTGGAGTCAAGGTCTTTGGAGTAGAGCACTGCGTGTTTCTATTAGGTTGTCATTTCTTCAGCTTCTCTTTCATGAAAGCACAGTGATGGCACATAGTAGGTGCTTGATTGAATCTGGATTCCCTTGAAAGCAGAGCCTAAGACAAAGCTTTGCAGGCAGGCAGTTTATTTGGACGTGAACCTCTACTGCACACTTACTGTATCCTGGGTGCTTTTGCTTATTATGTGTCATTTAATCTTCACAATGATTCTGAAAGGAAATAACAATAACAGGCAAACTTTAAATGGCATTATTCTAAGCAGTTCATATATGTTCACTCAATAGTAACCAACAACAATATTTTTAGTACCCTGGTTTATAAATGAGGAAGCCGAAGTAGAGAGAAGTTAGGAAAGTGCCCAATGTTTTGCATCCAGTAAACTGCACAGTCAAGGCCAAATCCAGATAATCTGGTACAAGAAACTTTGCTCTTATCCATGAAGCTCTACGGCCTCTTGAATAGTGGAATTATATATAGTTTTCTGATCTGCTAGGGTTACTTTTCAAGTAGACATTTTTTGTTTTATTTTGAGTAGTTTTAGGTTCATAGCAAAATTTAGTGGAAGGTACATAAATTTCCCATATATCCCCTGCCCCACACATGCATAGCCTCCCACATTATCAACATCCCCACCAGAATGGTACTTTCGTTACAACTGACACATCATTATTGCCTCAAGGCCATAGTTTACCTTAAGGTTCACTCTTGGTGTTGTATATTCTGTGGATTTGTACAAATGTATAATGATATGTATCCACTATTATAGTATCATAAAGAATAGTTTTACTGCCCTAAAAATCCTCTGTGCTCTGCCTAATCATCCTTCTTTCCTCCCTAACTCCTGGAAACCACTGATCTTTTTACTGTTGCCTTAGTTTTGCCTTTTCCAGAATGTCATATAGTTGGACTCATACAGTATGTAGCCTTTTCAGACTGGCTTCTTTTATGCAGTAATATTCATTTAAGTTTCCTCTATGTCTATCCATGGCTTGATAGCTCATTTCTTTTTTAGCACAGAATAATATTCCATGGTCTGGATGTAGCACAGTTTATTTATCCTTTCACCTACTGCAGGACATCTTGGTTGCTTCCAAGTTTTGACAATTATGAATAAAGCTGCAATAAATATCCATGTGCAGGATTTTGGGTGTACATAAGTTTTCAATCCCTTTTAGTAAATATCAAGGAGTATTATTGCTGGATCATATGGTAAGATTATGCTCAGTTTTGTAAGACACTAGCAAACTGTCTTTCAAAGTGGATATACGATTTTGCACTCCCGCCAGCAGCAAATGAGTTTCTGTTGCTCCACATCCCACCAGCATTTGGTATTGCCAGTGTTCTGGATTTTAGCCATTCTAATAGGCATGGAGTGGTATCTCGTTGTTTTAATTTGCATTTCTCCCTGATGACATATGATGTGGAAAATTTTTTCATATGCTAATTTTTCATCTGCCTATATCTTCTTTGCTGAGGTATCTGTTAAGGTCTTTAGTCTAATTCTCAATCACACTGGTTGTTTTCTTACTGTTGAATTTTAAGAATTCTTTGTATATTTTGGATAACAGCCCGTTATCAAATATGTCTTTTGCAAATATGTTCTCCTAGTCTGTGACCTGTCTCCTCTGGGTTTCTGCTCAGATAAGTTGTGGTTCTCTGTATCTACCTATCTGTACCTCCAGTGTGGCGGGCAGAAGTTTGCCCTTTGACCTCATTTCTGTTACGGATCTAAGAAGAGTTGTAGACTTTTCAGTTTGTTCAGCCTTTTACCTGTTACAACAGAGCATCAACTTCCAAAGGTCCTCCTATGACACAACAGAAACCAGAAGTCAGTATGTTGATTTTACAGATGAGGAAACTGAGGCTCAAAGTGCCAGACATATTGTATTAACTGTGTGGCCACAGACCCTTCTATCAACCAGTCCTAGAGCTGTTGCAGGCTGTGGGGCCATATTTTGTGTCACATGATCTTGCTTCCCCCTGACCCTCTTTGTCTGGCCGTGGATGATTAGACCAAGGATGGATAAAGGAAAAGACCAGCCACAGACTGGCCAACAACCCCTGGCTTATGGACTGCTATGAAACACAAAATGACCTGGGCCAACCTGATCATTCCTTTTAGAAAAACTGGAAGGGAATGGTGATAATCTGAGTCAATGAGAAGTCAGAGACGTATTGTACTTAGAGCAGACTTGGGGAGTGGATCAGAGTCACATTAATTATAAGATAGCAGGTCCACAAGCCACAGGGGTCTCTTGAGCTACACCAATCCAACACAGCTCCAGTTTCAGGTTCAACAAGACCCAGCACCATGTGCTTTATGCCCCTGGTTTTCCCCTGAGATTCACTTCGATACAAATCTACTATAAATGCTCTTGACTTGAGCTAGCCTGGGTGGATCTCTACTCCATATTACCAAGCTCCAGCTCAAAATTACAGTGCAGTTAGTAGTGGAGCTATACTTTAAATCCACATTTACCTGACTCAAGAGTCCATGACTCTCACAGCCTTCCGTTTGGACCAAGGAGCAGTATGTCTAGACATACTGCTCCTGATATGTTGTGATTATATTCCAGGATGAATGTAAAAGCTCACAGGGTGCCAAGTAGGTGAGATATGCTGCCTAATCTAACAAATGCTAAGTGGACACAGCATATTATCTGCAACACAAATACCTTAAAATGAGAGAAATACTAAAAGTGAACAGAATCTTCTGGGAGAGCTCAGGGGTCTCTCCTTTGCCCTGAGCTCAGTCTGGAGGAGCCCTGCCCAAGTAGTATGTGTAGGGACCCCCAAGCCATGGAGAAGGTAAGTATGGCCAAAATAATACAAGTGTGGTAAACTTTCAGCTTGGTCTGCTTCCTTATTGCAATAAAAATAAAATCTGGCTTTATTCCTTAACCTCCTAGAGTCCCTAAAAATAATTTATCAATTTTCCTATTTAGAACAATAATGTGTGTTCATTGTACTCTTGAATTATTGTTTATTTTCCTTCTAGTTTATTTTTTCTAGTTTTCTATCACTTTATATTTTTATTTCCTCTTTCTCATTTTACCTTAGTATTTGATTTTTCAGTATCATCTTTCTTTTAGTTTTCTTTGGATTTTCATTGCTTTATACATCACTTCTAATTTATTATTTTTCAAAATTTATTCAAGAACAGGAAAGAAATAACTTTGAAAAGAGAACAACTATAAACATAGTCCTGTAGCATCTCTTGTAAAGAGACTGGTCCTGCAGG
>NW_006779813.1:1401023-1427865 GCF_000442215.2 Lipotes vexillifer | reverse complement strand
CTCTTTCCTCCTGTCCTGTGCCAGCCAACACCCTCATGAGCAGTGAGGTAATATAAATTTATTCACTGGACAGATTATTCACGGGGCTGCCGTTTTAACAACTGTAGACCGTGGTAGTAATAAACGACCCACCATCCCATCACCTTCATCCTGCTTTTGTTGAGGTCTGGGGACACAGCAGTCAGCAAGACACAGTCTCTGCCTTCAAGAAGCTCATCTTAAGTCTTGAGTGTGCTTTTTTTTTTTTCTGTTGAGGAAACCTAATTTCATCCAGAGTTATGGTTCACCCTGCATACACGGTGGGAGTGGTGGGGGGTGAGTTGAACTTCAGCTCTGTGCCAGGCATTTGCAAACTTTCAGTCACCCTCTAAGGTCAATTTTATTGTCTCCCTTTTATGTTAAAACAAACAGGGCTTCCCTGGTGGTGCAGTGGTTGGGAGTCTGCCTGCTGATGCAGGGAACACGGGTTCGTGCCCCGGTCCGGGAGGATCCCACATGCCGCGGAGCAGCTGGGCCTGTGAGCCATGGCTGCTGAGCCTGCGCGTCCGGAGCCTGTGCTCAGCGACGGGAGCGGCCACAACGGTGAGAGGCCCGTGTACTGCAAAAACAAACAAACAAACAAACAGCAACAACAAAAAAAACACCAAACCCAAAACAGAGGTAAAGCCTGCCTGTGGTCTCACAGCTTCTATGTTGCAGGCAGCGCTAGAACTGGGTACTGTGTGTTCCAAGCCTGTGCTCTCTCTCACACCAAGCTCTAGATAATGGTACACATATTGCTTTGGGTTCTGCTGTTTTTCACTTAACATGTCAAAAGCATTTTTCCGTGTTTCTGTAGTATTCATGATAATCTTTTAAACTGACTACATGATTTTTCTCCCCATGCTGATGTACTCTAATATAAACCAGTCCGTAGAATATTAAATGTTTATTTCTAAAAGAAAAAACAGCCCTGGGGGGCTGGGGGTCAATAGAGATGCATCATTTAGGAAACTTCATCAATATATTTTTCAATATCATCTACAAAGCACCCACAGGGATTGATTCTTTTATTATTACTCCTTTGAAGAAGGCACAATATAATAAGATATAAGATTTATATCCATGTTTCTGGAGTTAAGCATTTAATCTCTCTGCCTCCAACTTGTCAATTACTGGTCTGATTAGCTCCTTCCAAAACGGTTATAGGAGAATGACTTGAACCACTACAGTGGTCATAAATGCAGGATTTCTTATAAAATAAAACATACATTTTACCATTTGAGCCAGCAATCTACTCCTAAGCCTAACCTAGAAAAATGAAAACTATGTTCACACAAAAACCTAAATGTGTTTTTAGCAGCTTTGTTTATAACTGCTAAAATATAGAAATAAGCCAAATGTCCTTTAACTAGTGAATGGACACACAAACTCTAATACATCTATACAATGGGTACTATCCATCAATAGAAGGAACTATGACACATGAGACAACATGGATGAAGCTCACAGATGCATTATAGTAAGTAAAAGAAGCCAGGCTTCAGAAGGTAAATACTCTATGATTCCAGTTATATGATATTCGGGAAAAGGCAAAATCATAGAGGCAAGATCAGTGGTTGCCAGAGGCTAGGAGTGTGAGGAGAGGTTGACTACAAAGGGGCATGAGAGAACTTTCTGGAGTGAGGGAAATATTCTACATTTTGATTGTGGTGGTAGTTATCCTACTGCATGTATTACTCCAAATTCACAGAACTTGGCACTAAAAGTGATTAATTATTCTGCATGTAAATTACTGTTTAATAGAAAAAAATTTTTTTTTTACAGTCCAGGCTTTGGAATCAGACTGCACCTAAACTTGGTTCTTCAACATTTCAGCCATGTGACCAGAGTCTGCATAACCTTTCTGTGTCTAATTTTCTTACCTTGTAAAACAGAGCTAACAACTGCAGAGGGCTGTTGGGAAAATTAAATAAAATGATGTATGTAATTGTTTATCACAATGCCAGGCCACACAAGTGCTCAATAAATGGTAGCTATTATTTTATCCCCCCCAGTAAAGAGCTAAGATGTTTCTAAATAGAGTTGTGTGGCTTTCTCTTTTAAATAGGAAATCAAAGTTTTATTAGAGAGACTTCCCTGGTGGTGCAGTGGTTAAGTATCCGCCTGCCAATGCAGGGGACATGGGTTCAAGCCCTGGTCCGGGAAGATCCCACATGCCACGGAGCCACTAAGCCCATGTGCCACAACTACTGAGCCTCTGCTCCGGAGCCTGTGAGCCACAACTACTGAGCCCACAAGCCACAACTACTGAGTCCATGTGCCACAACTACTGAAGCCCATGTGCCTAGACCCATGCTCCACAACAAGAGAAGCCACTGCAATGAGAAGCCCATGTGCTGCAACGAAGAGTAGCCCCCACTCACCGCAACTAGAGAAAGCCCGTGAGCAGCAACAAAGACCCAATGCAGCCATAAATAAAAAAATAAATATTTTTTTTTAAAAAAAGTTTTATTAGAGATCTTTTTAGGAACACTAGAGCCCCCTTAAAAACAGGGCATCTCTTTTACTTCCTAAGCAAACTCTTATTCCCCCACAAAAATTATTTTCTATTCTTTCTCTAAAACATTGATGATGGTCTCCAGAAGTCATTTATTCATCTTTCTTGAGAGAATAATGGTTATATTGGGTAAGTTTGAGTTCCTGGAAAATAAACTGAGGAATAAATAGATAAATAACCCTTTAGAACCTATCCATGGTATTAGTCCCTGAGATATCATTCATTCATTTATTCAACCAAAGAGAACCTATATTCACCAAATATTGACTGCCCTAAATGCTGAAGATTCAGCAGTCACACAAGCAGGCAAAAAGTTGCTGTCCACAAGGAGCTTTGGTTCTACATTTAATGAGCTTCACAGAGTAAGCTTCCTATGCATTACATCCACAGACATCTGAAGGACAGCCCTCAAGGCCCCAGTCACTTGGAAACAGTCATGAACTATGTCCCTGAACCACACACACCCTCCCATTCCATTTCACAATGTGCATTACTCTTCATTTCCTCCCTCTTGGGATTTAGATCCCTTCAGATTATGCCTTATATCCTTCCTTTTTGTTTAATTTTTATTTTGAAATCATTATCAATTCACAGAAAATTACAAAAATAATAAAGTGAGTCCTGTGTCCCCTTCACTCAGCTTCCTTCAATGGTAAAATCTTATGTAATATAGTACAATACCAAAGCCAGGAAGTTAAAATTGTACAATATCATTAACTAGACTACAGACCAGATTCAAATTTAAACCCACATTTAAAAAGTTCAAAAAAATTTTTTTAAAGTATAGTTGATTTACAATATTGTGTTAGTTTCAGGTCTACAGCAAAGAGATTTGATTATGCATATACATATATACGTAGATATCTATATATTTTGTTCTATTCTTTTCCATTATACTTTACTATAAGATATTGAAGGGACTTCCCTGGTGGTCCAGTGGTTAAGACTTTGCCTTCCAGTGCAGGGGGTGCAGGTTCAATCCCTGGTCAGGGAGCTAAGATCCCACATGCCTCGGGGCCAAAAAAACAAAACATAAAATAGAAGCAATATTGTAACAAATTCAATAAAGAGTTTAAAAATTGTCCACATCAAAAAAAAAAAGATACTGAATATAGTTCCCTGTGCTATACAGTAAATCCTTGTTGTTTATCTATTTTATATGTAAACCCACACTTTTTGCCCATTGATTGAAATTGTCCTTAGCTCCCTAATCTTCCAGGCCCTTTCTAGGTAGAAAAGAGTTTTCCTTCTTTGGAAATGTAAAGCTAAAGCCCCTAAGACTCACCTGGAACATTTCAGAGACCCCTGATCAAGGAGATTCTACTCAAATGTTGCTGTCACAAACTCACCATCTCAAAGCCAGTTCTGCTGGGTCTCTGCCAAAACTTCCTGCCAGATTTCATTTGAAACCACAAGGACAGTTATTTCCACCTTGCCTCATATCCTATCCCCACATGTTACCGTCTGAAACACACACTTTTTCTCATCTGTTTTTGCATACTCTCATCCTCAGATACCTCCGTGTTGTGTCATTTTCACCTGCCCACCTTTCTACTCCTTCCTTTCTCCAAATTTCTCAAGTATACTCTCTGAAATTCCTGTTTCATGGTAATTAAAATCCCTTACACGCACACACACACACATCCTAAACATGCCTTCACAGAATGATAACTTCATCTTCTTATCTTAAATAAGAGTAGACTTCTTGGGACTTCCCTGGTGGTCCAGTGGTAAAGAATCCGCCTTCCAATGCAGGGGACTTGGTTTCGATCCCTGGTCGGAGAACTAAGATCCCACATGCTGCGGGGCAACTAATCCCAAGTGCCAGAACTACTGAGCCCGAGGGCCTCAACTAGAGAGGCTCTGTGCCACAAACTACAGAGCACATGCGTTCTGGAGCCTGCATGCCACAACTACAGCAGAGAAAAACCTGCACACCACAACTAGAGAGAAGCTGGCGCACCGCAACGTAGAGCCTGTGTGCCACAACGAAAGATCCCACATGCTCAATGAAGACCCCATGCGCCACAACTAAGACCCAACACAGCCATAAAAATTAAATAAATACATAAAATTAATTAATTAAAAAAAGACGACTTCTTTACAAAGTCACCATCTCCCTAGAAAACCTTTAGTGGAAGATGTTAATTCTTCCCTGTTGCCCATCAGCAGAACCCAGACAAATAACAGTACCATCCACCAAGTGTGAGACCACAAGGCAGTATCAGTATTCTCACAGCTCCTCAATGCCTCTTCCAAACTCTTGTTCCTTCATCTTTGCATAAAGACCCCCATGGCATCTGGCTATTCTGCCTTCTACCCTCCAGATTGCTGTTCCCTACCAGCCACTTGACATTTATCCTAGACCTTGGTACCTCACTCATAGCTCACTTTTCTATCTCACATCCTTCTATTATGTTGAATAACACTGACACCTTTCAACGTCCAAGTGACTGACTTTTCCAAAACTCCAGCTTTCCAGTTTCTTGAACTTCTGAACTCCAGCTTCCTACACCCATGGCCACATCATAGACATGCTATAAGCCAGAATACTCCCTCCTGTGACACCCTGAACTCCAATACCCACTCTGATCTTTCTCCTGTATTTTGAAGTTTTTCACATCCATTGATGCCTTTAAATCTACCTGTACTGTTCTATGTCTCTTTCACATCCCCCATTACTCCATTTTCTCCTGATAACCCCATTTTCTCTCAACTTATCAGCTTCTTCCTAAACCCATTTACTTTCCTACTCAATCTGGGTGTCATGGTTAATGACTAGAATTCTTCATCAGCAACACAATGCCCAGGCAGTCCTCTTCTTGCACTCCATGTTCCTGTTAAAGTCCCAACACTGCGTCACAACCAAAATCTGTGTTCTATTTTTCTATGGCTAGAATATTTAGCACTGCAAAGAAAATGTTCTGAACAATCAGGTTGGTGCCACTACAGATTCATGATCTTCAATGCCATTCAACGCATCTCTTTTCTTGTCCACTGTAATCTACTGCTTCCTCTTCCATTCTCTGCAACTGGGTCAAACCTTTATCATTCTGCGCAGTCTCCCTACCCACACTGTACACACTGTACATTCACCACTTGCACTTCAAATTGGTACATACAACTTTAAAAGAGTACTATGATAGCAGCGAAGAGAATGTCTGGGTAGCCAGCCTCCGAGATGATCTGGGTGATCCTGCCTTCTGTTATAACTTTGTTAAATAAACATCTGTTAAGTGGAGCACAGAATGCTGGATGGTAAGCTGAAGTTCAACCACAGATGACAGAAGAAATTGAAATACAAAAGTTTATTACTCACAGGTCCTAGAAGAAAGACAGGGCACACCTCAAGGGATCACATGGGAAGGTCAAGGCAGAGTGCAGACAGAAAGAGAGGGGCAGGACCTGCAGCACAGGTAAGCCCCACGGGAGTCTTATTAAGGGGTGCATAAAGTATACGAGTGCTGGAAGGCAAGGGAGACTTTGATCATGAGGGTTGTTAGGCAAGTCATGTCAGGAACTTACGTTTGCTTGTGACTCTGCAGGCTGCTATCTGGGATATGTGCTTGCATGAGGGGGCTAGTGTCAGTTTAAGGTCCCTGCAGGCCACTTGGCTAAACAAAATGGATGCTAAGGCAGCAACACCATGGAGTAGCTTGGCTCAACTCTTGACACCTTCTGCTATTCCTGCACTTATGTGGTCTCCTCTCTCCAACAGGCTTTGCATGATCAACAGGGTACGGTGCAGATGAGTCCTGAGGCTAAATCATAAAAGGAATTGCAGCCTCTGTCTTGGCATCTTGGATCATTTGCTGTGGTGGAAGCTAGGTTACCAGGCCATGAGGTGATTCAAGCCACTCTGTGAGGAGGGCTACCAAGCAGGACCCCCAAGGAGGAACTGAGGTCTTCCGCCAACAACTACAGCAATTTACAAACCATGCATGGGAGTCATCTTGGAAGTGGATCCTCCAGCCCTGGTCAAGGGTTCAGTCAACTGCAGCTCCAGCCAACGTCTTGATGACAACTTCACAACAGAACCACAGAGCTGAGCTTTCCCTGAATTCCTGGCCCACAGGAACAGTGAGAGATAATATGTTTTTATTGTTTTTTTAAGTTACAAGTATAAGATAATTTGTTATGCATAGATAACTAGTACAGATTTACAGAAACAAGACCAGAGGAAAGGAGACTGGTCAGGAGGTCATAAAACACTCAAGGCAAATGCTAACAAGGGCCCAAATTACAGCTGTGGGGTACAGATGGATAGGAGAGTAGGATCTGAGAAATATTCCGGAATAGAAATCTGCATGAAATTGAGTGGATGTGGGTGTTCTAGGAGCATATAATTATTCTCAGCTTTCTAGCTTTGGTGGCTAGATGCCAAAAATTAAAATAGAAAATGCAGGAGGAAGAGTGTGATTGGAGAGAAGGATGATGAACTCGGAATTGTGACTTTGAATTTGAGGTGCTCTGGGGTTCTATGTGGATATGCCACTAACATCTCCACACTGCCCACTTCCGTGGTCTCTTTTTAGTCTGTTACTGGAGGGCTTTGCTGCACTTGACAGGGTTAACCACTTATCTCCTCAAATTTTTTACTTTCTTGGCTTAAGACTCTTCTGGTTCTTCTCAAGCACTTACATTTTCTCCTCAGTCTCTCTCTTCACCTTCTTTGCTCATCTAAACCTCAGTGTTCCACAGGATTCCACCTCCACCTACTACTCAACTTCTTCCAAATGCTCTGCTGTGGGTCCCCTGGAATCTAAGACTTACCTCCACAAATTCAGCAGAATGAAGCTTTAAAAACAAATAACCTGATTTATGGCTCTTCTTATGGCTACATATTCAAATTTCTAATTGACATAGTTGTATTCTGTACATCAGTTCTACCTTTCTGTTACTGTTTGTGATGTTATGATTTATGATAAGAAATATATATTTGGTTTTTGTCTGTGTTCCTGGCTCAGAGCTCCCCAAACCCTTGTGATTTCCTAAGTAATTAGAGCAACAGGGGCACATTTTGTTATAATATTTGGATTTGTCCTCAATTCCTGAAATAGCTCCAGAGTGATAAAGGTGACACAGGTGTTTTTGTTGTTGTTGTTGTTGTTGTTATTCATAAGAAGTCCTTTTCAATCACATCTGAGTTTATGTTAACGAGGAGACTTTTGAAAAACCCCTAAGGATGGGGGCTGGTTGCCAGGGGAACACGAACCAACGGTCTCTTTAGAGGGTTGGAACTGTCAGCCCCACCTCCCCACCTCCAGGGAAAAGAAAGGGGTTAGAGTCTGAATCAGTCACCAATGGCCAATGATTCAATCACTTATGCTTACATAATGAATCCTCCATAAAAATCCCTGAATGTTATCTGTCTTTCAAAATATACTTCTTAGGGCTCCCCTGGTGGCGCAGTGGTTGAGAGTCCGCCTGCCCATGCAGGGGACGCGGGTTCGTGCCCCAGTTCGGTAAGATCCCACATGCCGCGGAGCGGCTGGGCCTGTGAGTCATGGCCACTGAGTCTGCGTGTCCGGAGCCTTTGCTCCGCAATGGGAGAGGCCACAGCAGTGAGAGGCCCGCGTACAGCAAAAATAATAATAATAATAAATATAAATATAAATATAAATAAAAAAAAAAAAAAAAAAAAAAAAAAAATCCCTGAACTGCAGGTTCAAAGAGCTTCCAGGTTGGTGAATATGTGGAGATGCTGGAACAATAGTGTGTCCAGAGAGGGCATGGAAGCTCTGCACTCCATCCCACATACCTTGCCCTATGTAGTTGTTCCATCTGGCCGTTTCTGAGTGTTATCCTTTTATAATAAATAAGTAATCTAGTGAGTAAAGTGTTTTCCTGAGTTCTGTGAGCCTCTCTAGCAAATTAATCAAACCCCAGGAGAGGGTCGTGGGAACCTCCAATTGAGAGCTGATTGGTCAGAAACACAGGTAACAACCTGGACTTGCAATTGGTCAGAAACACAGGTAACAACTTGGACTTGCAGTTGGTGGGAGTGGAGGGGGGGCTTCCAATCTTATGGGACTGAGCCCTAAACCTGTACGATCTGTGAGATCTGACACTATCTCCAGGTACATAGCGTCAGAATTGAGTTAAATTATAGAATACCCAGCTGGTGTCTGTAAAACCTGAGAATTGCTTGGTGTGGGGAACACTCCCACACATTTGCAGTACATAGTGCTCTGAGCATAATGAAGGAAAACAGGAGAGTTTTTCTTAAACACTGTTGTAATTCTATATGTGAACTTTTGCAAATATATGTCATGCCCTTCTGGACACATTGTAGAATTGAACTTCCATGTCTCTTTATCCTTTAAACTAAAGTAAAGTATGGTCATTTTTCTACCTTTGGCCAATGAAATGTGAAGAGAAGTGACATGTGTAGCTTCTTCAGGAAAGCATTAAGAACAATCATTTACCAAGTTCCCTTTCTTTTACTTTGTTTCTAGTCCCTGGATTACCATAGGGAGCAGAACTCTCTGCTGATGTGCATTAGACATGAATATGGGGGAGAAATAAATGTTCACTATGTAGAGTTGTTGAATTTTTTTTCTTGTTATCATATTACTAAGCCCATCCTGATGCAACTGCAACAAAATTCCAGAGAGTGTAAGAGTATGTCTCCTCTAATTCTGAGGCCCCTTGTGTCTAATAAGTAATATCTGAAAGTTAACAATCTCAAACACTTAAGTTGACTAAACGCTGCTGATGTATATACTTCCCAGTGTCTTACATATCAGTCTCAGAAGTGGAAGCTGAAGACTTTGTCTTCCTGCTGTCACATTCAATGAAGGCAAGATCATTCATCAGTTTAAAATTATTTCAATTTCAATTATAATACTTAAGCCAAATATACAGGATACTTGAAATCTCTTTTGAATATCCTTTGGGCTATCAACAGGACATAAAGTCTTCAAGACACCACCTAATCCTTCAAGATTGCTTGAAGGATAAAGGAAACATTTGGTTCCTTGGTGGTGATAGGAGTAGGTATAAGAAAAGCTATAAGAAAATAATTTTAATATATTTATTCAATATCTCTCTATATTTATTAAATATCATCCTTTTATGACAAGTTGCTGTTGTCAATTTTTTATTATTCAAGGTAACTTTGGGCAATACTAGTCCTGAAAAGCTTGTAGAATGCTAGTAATTCATGTTAAAATGGGTCTTTCTAAGAGTTTGCATCAATATTACATGTATATTATGTTAAATAAAAGCCCTATAAGATCAGTCTCAATCTGTATCACTACAACACTTCACCTTTTGACCTATTGCCATATAATGAAATTATGTTTGTGGCCAAAATGGGAAATACTGGAACACTCAAGTGAATAAAACGTTCTTCAGTTACTGATGAGATCTTCAGTATGTCCATATAATTTCTCAAATAGCTACATTAGCTATATTTTTCTAGCAATATTAAGGGGCACATTACATAGAATTTTTAAGCATTTTGAAGAATATATGTGTCTTAGTCATCTCAGGCTACTATAACAAAATAGTATAGATGGTGGCTTAAAAACAATAGATTTTATTTCTCACAGTTCTGGAGGCTGGAAAGGCCAAGATCAAGGTACTGGCATGGTCGGGTTCTATGAAGAGAACCTGGCTTGTAGACATCCACCTTCTAGCTGTGCTCATATGGCCTTTCTTCTGTACTTGTGAGTGGAGAGAGAGAGAGAGAGAGCATGATCTGTATTCCTCTTCTTATAAGGGCACTAATCCCATCATGAAGGTCCCACCCTCATGACCTCATCTAAACCTAATTACCTCCTAAAAACCCCAACTCCAAATACTATCACATTTGGGGGTTTAGGTCTTCAACATATGAACTTCAGGGGAGGGCAAACATTCAGCTCATAACAATATTATATAACATCCTTTTGAACAATCAAAACATAAGCATTGTTAAGTAAAGAATTTAATATGTAGACACTGAGGTAAAAAAATACTTGGTCTTAAGGAAAAAGACCTTTTTGTCTGAATTATTAGATTGTTTAAGACAGAACATATTGGCCAGGTAATTGGCCAGCTCTACACCACACTCATAAACGTGTAAGATAATTTTTAAAAAGGGCCTGGACAAGAAAGTTTCCAGATACCAAGAGACTAGATCCGATAAGCTAAGTATGAGGGTACAGGATCAGGACAATTTGATCATGTACATGTATTCATCCCTTGTGTCTTTTTTCATTACACAATTAGAGAAATGCTGCCTTAAAAAGTAATACATAATATAAAAGATTCCATTAGGCAGCATGGTGGGACAATTGGTTTTAATCCAAATAATGCATGTGGTTACTTATTATTATAAACGGATCTTTGGGGTCCTGGCAATTTAGTATAATACATTTGATATTTAGCACATATACAAACTCCTTGATAGTAAGCAAATCACCTGTTCTATAGAGTTAAACAGTGAACAAGATTCTAATCTAGTTGTGATCCTAGGCAAGTGAATAGACTGTTACGGTGCAGCTGCTAAGTGCTTGAGTAGACAAATGTGGGGAGCTACAGACATGTTCAGGGGATGCCTGACCCTGTCTAGGAGTTTTAGGGAAGTCTTCTTGGAGGGAGTGCCGTTCATCTGAGTAGGTACTAGTCATGTAGAGGTTGGTTAATTTTATGCATCAGCTTGTCTGGGCTAAGGGATACCCAGATAACTGTTAACACATTATTTCTGGGTGTGTCTGTGAAGATGTTTCCAGAAGAGATTAAAGTTTGAATTAGTAGACTGAGTAAAGCTTGCTGTCATCAGTGTGGGTTGGCATCATCCAATCTGTTGAGGGTCTGAATAGAACAAAAAGGCAGAGGAAGGGCAAATGTGCTCTCTTTGCTTGAGCTGGGACATCCATCTCCTCCTGCCCTCAGACATTGGAGCTCCTGGTTCTTGGGCCTTTAGACTGGGACTGGGACTTACACCATTGATTCCCCTAGTTCTCAGGCCTTTAGGCTTGGACTGGACCTACACCACCAGCTTTCTTGGGCTTCCAGCTTGCAGATGGCAGATCGCAGGCCTTTTCAGTCTTCATAATAGCGTGAGCCAATCTCTCATAATAAGTCACTTTCTATATATCTCTACATATCCTTTTGGTTCTGTTTCTCTGGGGAACACTGACTAATACAGAGAGAGAGAAAAAGGAGAGAATGTTAGATTTGCTAGTAAATAAATGAATAAATAAGGGAAATAAGGGAAAGGGGGTTATGAAGTGGAGGGAAGCAGGGGGAGTTTGTGGAACAGTGAGAAAGGAAGTGAGGTTGGAGCACAGTAATGAAAGAAGAAAGAAACAGCAGAAGAATCAAAGAGGTAATGGAAGAAGTAAACAGGCCAGGTGAGATCTTGTGGGTCACATCTTAAGTAAGATGGGAATGCTGGGAGACTTTGAACAGAGGAGTGGTAAGATCTATCGAAATTTATTCTGTCTGATATTTAGAGAATGGAATAGGGGAAAGAACGGAAGCAGAGTTGGTCCGAGATAGTGGGGGTGATGAAAACAATTAAATTCTAACTACATCGCAAATGTAGAACTGACAGGGTTGTTGACAGACCAAATATGGGAAAGAGGCAAGGATGATGCCAAGGGTTTGGCCTGAGCAATGGAAGGATGGAGTTGTTATTAATGAGGAGAGGGAAGGGCACTGGAGAAGCAGGTTGGGTGGGAACATCAGGAGCTTAGTTTCGGATGGTTAAGTTGGGAATGACTATAAAACGTCCACGTAGGAAAGCTGCTAGTGGTTGGATGAATGAGTTTATATTTCTCTGGAGATTCTTGGCTAGAAATATAAATTTGGTAGTCGACTCAGCAAATAGGTAGCCTTAAAGCCCTGGAATTAGATAGGATCACTTACGGTGATCATAAATATTAGTGTGCAAATGGATTACTAGGGATTTTGCTAACATACAGATTCTGATTCAGCAAGTCTGGGGGTGTGGGTGTGGGGCATTTCTAACACTCTACCAAGTCAAGTTGCTGGTTCCCAACACTGAGTAGGAAGGACATAAGGGGTGAAGAAAAGAGACATGTGCTCTGAATCCTGGGTCTCTCCAATATTTAGAGGTTGGGGCAAAGGAGACTGAGGAGAAACAGCCAGAAGGTAAGTTAAAAACTAGGTATGAAAAAAAATAAAAATTAAACATATTTAAAAATAAAGAAAAAATAAAAATAAAGAAAATTAATACAAACTAGGTATTTGTGTGGTCCTAGAAGAAAGAGAAAGTGATCAACTCCTCCAATGTTTCTGACAGGTCACATAAGATGAGGACTGAGAGCTGACCATTGGAATTAGCAGTGCCTAAGTCACTGGTGACTTGGCAAGAGCAGCTGCGGTGGAGTGGCAGGGGCCACACTTGATTAGAATGGACTCAAGGGAGAACAGGAGAAGAGATATTGGAGGTGAATGATATGATGGTCAACTCTTTCAAAGAACTTAATGCTAAAGGGAAGGAGAGAGATGGGGGTATCACTGAAGGAGGAAAAAGGTCAAAATCAGATTTTTAAAGGGGGGGGGAGAGAAAGTTCAATGTTTGCATGCTAATGGGGATGATCAGTAGAAAGAGAAAAATCAAGGATGCCGAGAGGGGAGAATGCTACAGCAATGACCTTGAGTGGGCAAGAGGGGACGGATTGTAGTGCTTGGGAGGAGGGCGTGGTTTAGCCAAGGGCACAGCAGTCCACCCGTGGTTACAGGAAGAATATAGAATGTTACACAGACTTCTAGATGGGGTGGTGAGAAGATGTGGAAGTGATGGGAGCTATCTCCTCTGATTGCATCTTTTTCCTTTTGTCATTGAAATAGAAGCATGATCCGTTAGCTAAGAGTAAGAATGGGAGGTTTGAGACTGAAGAGAGTATGAACTCCTCACCTTAGAGAGTGAAAAGATGATTAGATCAGAGAAATACTGTGTGATTACTGGGCAGTGTTAAGTGCTCACTTGAGATCAACAGTCAGGAATTTAACATGAAGCCAGTCAACGCTGTTGCTGTTCCTCTCCAACCACATCCAGCCTTGTAGTTCAAAGCCCAAAGCTAGATGAGCAGGACTATGGTTTAGCCACAATAAATCAATTTTTTAAAACTCTTCTAGTCTCATGTGAGTGAGTGCTGGAAGTGGCATCACAATAGTAACAATAACAATAATAATAACAATTATAGAACTCTTAATATGTGTCAAGCACTGGGTTAAGGTCTCTGCTCTCATTTAATCTTCACCAGAAAAAAACAAACAAACAAACAAAAAAGACCACAGACTATCAATACTATTATTACTACCATTTCAGAGTTGAAACAGAGGCTAAGGTGGGTAAATAATGCCCAAGCTCAGACGTCTAGTAATAGAAATAACTAAGAGTTGAACGCAGGGTTCTTGATCAGCTCAGAGTCTAGCACGGAAACACGTTAGAAACAGGGTGAGTCCTAGGTGAGTCCAGCTACTTCGAGGGCATGCTCAGGTAGCCCAGGGAACACAGATGTGAGTCGCTTTTATTTTATTTTATTAATTTATTTATTGAAGTGTAGTTAATTTACAATACATATACTCTTTTTTAGATTATTTTCTATTATAGGTTATTATAAGATACTGAGTATAGTACCCTGTGCTATAGAGTAGGTCCTTGTTGTTTACCTATTTTATATATAGTAGTGGGTATACATTAATCCCAAACTCCTAATTTATCTCACCTCCCCCCACCATACACACTAACCCATTTGGTAACCATAAGTGTGTTTTCTATGTCTGTGAGTCTATTTCTGTTTTGCATCTGCTTCATATGTATGAGAGCTGCTTTTATTTAAAAAATATTTTTTTTAAACAAAAATAGGTGGGCCCAAACATTTTATAATAATAGAAGTACATATTTCCATCTGTGTGAATATATTAATCATTTGTGCCCTAGTTAAATGGCTGCTACCAGAAATATGAGAGGAGTGATGCTTCCCCCTAACTTGAGCATGGTTCAGAATGACAATGATTCTCATTCAGTGACATCATGAGTCCGTGACCATGGCCATCCATGGAGGCTTCCCACAATTTCCCTCCTCAAAGACGTTTTAGGGGAGCAACAAATTGCAGGACTTTGAGTGTGTGTCTTTATCCTGATATAGCCCCCAAAGCTTTGGATATTAGAGCCCATAATGGGCAAAGTAAGTGACAAGAGGTTTTAGTACGCTGGCTTTTTTTAAGTATCCCTAATGTAAAGGGTTGGAAGGCCTTCTCTTGACTCTCTCTTATTCTCTTATGGTTTGAAGTGGCTCTTATGGAAAAGCAATCCACACTCTGATTCTGTGATGCCTCTTTTGGAAGAATGGCTAATAATTTCTAACACAAAAGCCTGGACAGGAATCCGTATGCTCTATGTATGCCTCCTGTGTGCCAAACTGGGCTGGCCAGTGTACAGATGTGTCTCATTTAGTCTGCACCCAATCCTGTAAAGAAGCTTTTTTGAGCCTGAGTAAATTACCCAAGTTCTCTCAGCTAGAAAGAGATGGAGTTAGGATTCTAACCCACCTCTCAAGGAATAAATCCTTTAGCTAGTTTACAAAAAGAACTCTGCTTCTTTTAGCTTATTTTATTTTATTTTATTCTATTTTATTTTTTGGTCTAGCAGAATCTCTTTTCAAAGGTTTAGAAATGACTTTGTCAACACAATTCAAAAATGTGCTTCAAAGCTTCTTGATTCGTTTCGTTTTCCTAAATCAGAAAACAAAACTTTATTAACAGGCGAGTTGTCTCCTAGGTACTTTGTGGATTAAAAATGAAGCCAAGAATAATAATAATGGATTCTTCCTGTACTTGGTAGAACACCTCTACAAAGAGATAATGGCAAATCCCCAGGTTTTCCAGGCAATGTGGAGTTGCCAGATGAGGCCCACCACTCTTTAAAGATACAGATGACCCAACCAGGCAGCAGGAAAATTAACAAATGTCTTTTGGGATAACTGGGGGCTGCTCCATCCACATGATTGAGTGGTGACCTAAATCTAGCTCTCCAGCCCTCTCCCATAATGCACTGCTGAGACTAGGAGTTCCCTAAGTGTTTTATGAAGCAAGTTCCTTTTACAGAGCAAGCTTCTTCAGACAGACAGGAATGTAATGATGCTTCAGCTAGGATGCCACATGCAGGGCACCACACAAATGTAAAAGTGCACGCTTCCCTTGGGAAAGGAAAAGAGGCCACAATGCCATAAAGAATGTGAAGGATGTTCTGAGGACCAAAGGATTCCAAGTCCTTTCCTTTCGTCCTTGCTTTCCTGGAGCAAGTCTTTCACAATCTACTAGCGTGCACATTCCTGTGAGTCTAGGACCACTCGCTGGTCAGGGAGCACCTGCAGCCTCTGCTGGCAACAACTGAGTCCTCGACAAGTTCTTGTTCACCTCTGAGTCAAGCCTTGGGCGCTGTCCAGGTGCCAAGAGCATCAAGTCTCCACAGCAGGGAAATCACCCCCATTAGGATAACAAGATTAACTAGGAAGACAAGTGAGGTCACCTGTGACTTCGT
Source organism: Lipotes vexillifer (assembly GCF_000442215.2). Classification (NCBI taxonomy): domain Eukaryota; kingdom Metazoa; phylum Chordata; class Mammalia; order Artiodactyla; family Lipotidae; genus Lipotes; species Lipotes vexillifer. Next base: position 1,411,819 of record NW_006779813.1, on the reverse strand, counting down.
GCCAACCTGGCAACCCAGGCTGGTGCTCGTGAGATTAAAATGCCCTGCCTAGCAACAGCTCTGATGTTGTGTCAAACTGGCTGGAGCTGCTTGCTTAACTATTTTTCAGCCTCAAACAGGAAGTCCTCAGTGGTTCAGTTCAGAAAGAACACTAAGGTAAGATTAGAGAGAAAGGTCATCAGTTCCCGAACTTCTCTTCAGGGGGTCAAAGAGCTGAAGTCAAACAGTATTAAGAAAACCCTTTGGGAAGTCATAGGAGAGCAGAATAAACAAACAGGTAAGCCAGAGGAGATCTTTCCATTGCTGGCGTGTTTCAGTGTAATTGAAAAAAATGGAGCCATCTCTCCAGATGCTGAAAACTAAGGACTGGTCCCCATGAGTCCACAGCTCTGAAATTTGCACAGTGGCCAGTTTGTCATTTAGTTTGAGCATCCTCTCTTCCTGGGAGTTTCTGTGTCTGCCCTGTTGACCTCCATCAGAGCCTTTTGAGAGAAAAACCCTCCTAGCACACCTGCTCCTGGGCTCCTAGACGATCCCTCAATCTGATCCTCCCTGGCAAACCCAAGGGACTGAGGGAGCTTGTCAGCTCATTTTGCTTCCACAATAGGACAGCTTCCTCATGAAAATATACTGAGGACCCCAGCCCATTGTTTAGGATGCCAACTCGTTATTCTTCAGGATTGTGGGCGTCTTTATAAATGGTGCCTTTCATCAGAGAAGGGTGACGAGTGGGGTGAGGAACCAAGTGGTGGGTAAAACCTTTAAAAAATGGACAAGTAATTCCATTAAAGAAATCAGGGCAAAGGTCCTAAAACAGAACACCTTCCACCAAGCACAGCAAGGTCATGTGCAGACTGGAGCTGGGACCACAGAAGCCCTCAGGAATGGGGCCACTGCTCTGCCCTTTCCACATGCACATCCCTTCCATTTTCCTCACTGCAGCTGCCTCCTGGGCTTCCTAAGAGGCAGACCAATGCTTACAGAGATTGTGTAAATTTGCTTAAGAATGGCCTTACCTGGGTTGCCTCCCAGCTCTTCCTCTTACCAGCTGTGTGACCTTAGGAAAGTCATCACATCCAAATCTTGGTTCCCTCGTTTTATAATCAAGATGATGATGTTACCCACCTGATAGGATTCTCGCATGGTGTTTGGCACACGGAAGCATTTCATAAGTGTTAGCTACTATTCTTGTTGTTGTAATTGTTGTTACTACTTGAAGTTACTGCTTCCCTCTCATGCTAGCTTGCCTGTGGCTTTGGCTTCCCATGCACAACTGCAACCCACTTCCTCAGTGACCTTTCATTCTGGTTTCCCCAGAGAACCATCTTGGTCTTGCTATATGCAGTATCCTCAATCGCGCTGCAATTGGCGCCCACTACTGTTCCATCAGCTATAGCCAGAGATCGTGGCTACACTGTAGATGTGTAGTCACCTAATCCTCCAGCTTCAGAAGGGTTTGGGGGAGGGATGATCCTAAGGAAGTGTACTTTGAAAGAGACACACCCCATAACCTACCTACTACATTCTTTCAGGAATTTTAAACAAAGCTATTTTCAACATTCCATTTTCCTATTAAGAGCCCAGTGTATTGTTAATGCTATCAATAAACACGTTTAATTTTGAGGGTCTCATGTATCTTTTTTAATGTTACTGTGGAATCTCAGAGGTTGATGCTGGGCCCAAAATATCTGTCAGACCTGAGGATGCATTCTCTTCCTTCTTAAAATCCACATGGTCCAAATCAACGAGCCTGTTTCTGCTGGACACTTACATGCTATCATCATGTGATTGGTGTCAGACTCATCCCAAAGCACTGTTTCTTTCCTTTGTAATGCTAGGGGGAAAATAATAGCTTTTATTAATATATAGTTCTAAGTTCAACATCCTCCATCTTCACACTGGTTTCTAATATCAGTCAGTACCGGGCTGCTCCCACCTTTTTGGCTCATTGATCATGAAGGTTGCTCTAACTGAGTATTAGACTCAAGAGCTTAGCCACACATTTTTTCCTCCATTCCCCATGTGATTTAAATAGTCTCTCCAGACACGCTGAGACTGTATTCACCATGCTGTTCCTTGCCACCTATGCTACTCTTTTTTTTTTTTTTTTTTTTTTTTTTGGCGGTACGCGGGCCTCTCACTGCTGTGGCCTCTCCCGCTGCGGAGCACAGGATCCGGACGCGCAGGCTCAGTGGCCATGGCTCACGGGCCCAGCCGCTCCGCGGCATGTGGGATCTTCCCGGACCGGGGCACGGACCCGCGTCCCCTGCATCGGCAGGCGGACTCTCAACCACTGCGCCACCAGGGAAGCCCACACCTATGCTACTCTTGACTTCATGGCCACGACTGACCAACACCTGAACCTGGGATCATGAAAACTTAGAACGTTTGAGTTGATTCCCATCAGATTCACAAGTACAGAGATGGTTAAAAGAATAGATACCCTTCAGTAGATAGTTGGTTTGGAATGGGACCCAGACATTTTTTTTTCAATATATCAATATTTGGGAAATTTTAAAAATATTTTTAAATTTTAAAATTAAGATAATTTGCATACAGTGAAATTCATCCTTTTTACTGTACAATTCTCAGATTTTGACAAATGTATTCAGGCATGCAACTACCATTATAATCAAGATATAGCTACCACAAAAGTCCCCACATGCTTTATAGCAGTCATCTCATTCTAAAACACTCGTTAGGTGACTGTGATGGACAGTCATGCTTGGGAGTCACTGATATGACCCAAAACCTTTTACAAATGGAAAAGTTATATGGCTCAACCAGAATCATGCTGCTTGACAGCCAGGACTTGGATTTAGGTTACCTTTTCTCTTTTTATCTTATTCCAACACACAACACTTATTCTAAAGTTTTTTCTTTGTCCAAGGCGGTTCCTCTAAGTAAAAACAAGCCTATGAAATAAACAATAAAGTAACTATAAACTAAAGCAAATAAACCCCAAATTAAAACAGAATAAAATTTTTATGAAATTTTATGAAACTGCAATACGTAATCCAGAGAATCCTTAAATTAGTCTGAATATACTCAGAAGAAATAGCAAGGTAGGAAGGATTAATTGTACCTGATTCCCATCACAAAATGCTACTCTTTTCTTTTTTCTTTTCGCAAACACTCTATGTGTCTGACCCAGGGCTAAAATACACGCTTGGTGAATCACCTCTAAGCAATACCTGGTAACTTAACCTCCTTCCTCTCTTACTTTCCCTCTGATCTGGACAATGGAAAGAGACAGACTTGGAGAAAGCACATGCCATAAATATCTCAGGGTGACTGGCAGATAGACCCAATCCAATTATGGTCTTATGATTAGCCTATAAATAAAGTAGCTTTGCCTTTAGATGCACCTCCCAAAGATAGAAGCCATTTTGCTATGAGAAGCAAACAGCCCCACCCAGGGGATGGGCCAAGAAAGGCAACGGAATTGTGAAGTCCTACATGTTTTTTAAAGAAAAAGCTCTGGAGCTCCACGTGGATGTGCCCACAGGGGCAGCGCAGCGTGTGAGATAGATCCATGCTGGGGGTAACGAGCATTTGCTGCTTTGCTCTGCATATGCCAGGAGCCGAAGTCAAGAATCATTTCAAACCCTAGGCATGTGCTCTAGACCAAGCAATGAGCACCAGTCATCCCTTAGGACACAGGATGACCCTTTCATGACATCTAAATAAACTTTCCACCCAGAGATATGTTTTTCATCTTTTTCCTTGGCTCTGTGCCAGAAATGATGCCCTCTGAGGGGCACTCAATCCCCTAAGGTCTTTTCACAGATCCCCAGCCTTGAATCCTAAGCAGTTTCCTTCCTTTTCTTTCTTTGGTTTATTATCCAACATATTGCTCAAGGTGATCTGATAAAGCTTTGGTTAGAGCCCTTTCTCCAACCTTGAATGAACACAGAGCAGTAATCATTGAAAGATTAACTTCCCAACGACTAGCCTGGCTCTCTCTGAGTTGTAGAGCCTGGAGATGAAGTACCCGAATGCTGGCACAAAACCACCAGGGTTTGAATCCTAACTCTACTATTTGTCTACCACGTTAGTGGGCAAGTTAGTTAATATCCTTTGGGTCTCAGTTTCCTCATCTGAAAACTGGGTGCAATAATGTTACCTACCTCAAGAGGGTGAAAATAGAAGTACTTAGCCCTGTGTTATCATCTTAGGGAAACTTGGAATAGTCTAGCCCATCCTGACTTCTTTAGGCAATACTGTACCTAAACTAGCTCTTGCTGGGGACAGGCAACTGAGAACCAGCAGTTACCAAAAAATTATGACTGATATTAAATATTTAACTTAAAAATAGTCTTTGCAATGCTTCACCAAACTATTTTAAAATATATAGAAATGAGCAATTCCCCTGGAATGTTAAAGAAAGTCAGTGGTTAAAAACAATGTTCTGAAGGCCCATATGTTTTGGCCATTATTCAACCTATGAGGCCACGTCACATTCCCAACATTCTGAAGAAACCACAGGTAAATTTTAATGTCTGAATTTTTTAAAAGACCATTCTTATTTATTGTCCCTACTCCCATTAACTGTGTCACACAAAACAAATGTGTTTTCCATGTGTGCCTGTGAGGCGTGCACGTGTGAGAATTAGTGTTTGCGCTATTTTTAATTTCCCTGTAGTTTCTCAGTTTTCTATATCTCAGGAATGCTGGCAAAAAGGTACCTGTGTGGAATAAAAAGCAAAATTTCCCTACGTTCAGGCTCTGCTCCTTCTTCAATGTTGGTTTGAGGAGGGAACGGTCAGTTATGCTATCAGAGGCTGACATTTCTTGGCGAGCGTGTTTCCAGAAGCATGGCGTAAGGTGGCTGCTACATGAACCCCAAATTCCCTTCCTCACCTGAGATTTCTTCTGTTGTGTCTCACATGCCAGTAGCACACACAGATGCATGAAAACATTCAGAAGTGTCTGACAATGGAAAAGACACAGCTCCGGAGTAAAAAGGAGCTGAGTTTGAATATCCCAACTTCCACCTACTAGTTGTAGGACACTGACTAAGAGACTTAGGAACTTTAAGCCTGTTTTACCATCTGTCAAATAGTTTGCAGGACTGTCATAAGAATTAAATAGCAAATGTAAAGTATTAGCTCATAATAAGTGCTTGAAAAATGGAAGTGTTTATCGTTATGAAACTCCAACTCAATCTGCTAGCATCAATCATCACTGAATAGGTATCAAGGTTTTTAACTGAGTGAAAAAACAAGCTCTGTTTAATTAGGTTTTGCTCTCACACAATGGCATGACTACAGGCAAATAGCTCCCAAGTCAGACCCTCCGTAAAGAGCTGTTGTCTGAGGTCGAGATTGCAACATATGAACAGACAATAGCAAAACACAGCATATTAAAAGTTAATATTCAAATGTATATTTATAATTCTACTGTAAAATAAGATTCCTTTCAGGGAGAGAGGTAACAATTTATTAACTAGACTGAGATGACTTTGAAAAATCATCATTGCCTCTTAAAGGATTAGTTGCTTGGCTTTTTCCATTTTCACCTGACTTGTTCTCTGTATGTGATCAGATGACAAGCTAGTCGGAGCTAGTTTTCTAAGACCTAGTAGAACTCCACACATAAACATGGAAAAGTTAATTAATCATAATAGTTGTTCAGAACATTGTGTATACACCAAATGAAAGGACTTATTTTCTTAGTCCAATGCCAAGACCTGTGTGTTTATAGGTAACTCGGTGGCTGGCACACTTGTATATTTCCAATACAAATACTCTATGAACTCCTTTAACTTGCCCAAGAAATACAGAAATTCCAAGACAAAGAAATGAACTAGTATTGTATTTAAATGCACAGCTATCCCCGCTGATAAATGGATGTAAGACCAATACATTTTCAGGTGAAAAAACAAGTTTAAAACTATTACTAATGAATCTTGAACACGTATCCAAAATTATACTTCCATATGTTTTGTTGAATCAGTTTTATCTGAAGAAAAGTACAACATTCATGTTATAGAAGAATGAGAAATTTCCTTGGAAGAGAAATTTTATCTATGATCAACCACAGAATCTTTCTGGCACATTACTGAGCTTTGCAAAGAGCTATAAATAACTAATTTGACACATGTGGGATTGTCTAACGTTTTTAAAATTGAGCTATAGTTGATTTAAAATATTGTGTTAGCTTCAGGTGTACAGCAAAGTGATTCAATTATACACATACACATGTATCTATTATTTTTCAGATTCTTTTTCTTATGGGTTATTACAAAATATTGAGTATAGTTTGCTATACTGTATGTCCTTGTTGGTTATCTGTTTTATATATAGTAGTGTGTGTATGTTACTCCCAAACTCCTAATCTATCCCTCCCCCTCCCCACCTTCCCCCTTTGGTAACCATAAGTTTGTTTTCTATGTCTGTGGGTCTATTTCTGTTTTCTATATAAGTTCATTTGTATCTTTTTTTTTTTTTTTTTTTTTTTTTTTTTAGATTTCACATATAAACGATATCATATGACGTTTGTCTTTGTCTGGCTTACTTCACTTAGTATGATAATCTCTAGGTCCATCCATGTTGCTTCAAATGGCATTATTTCATTCTTTTTTATGGCTTAGTAATATTTCATTGTATATATGTACCACATCTTCTTTATCCATTCATCTGTCGATAGACATTAGGTTGCTTCCATGTCTTGGCTATTGTAAATAGTGCTGCAATGAACATTGGGGTGTTGTATCTTTTCAAATTATGGTTTTCTCTGGATATATGACCAGGAGTGGGGTAAAAACTTAAAAAACTAGAAATAGAACTATTATATGTGATCCTGTAATCCCACTCTGGAGCATGTATCCAGAGAAAACTATAATTCAAAAAGGGATTGTCTAACTTTTGACACAGATATTTTGTATGTCAAATGAAAGAGACACAGTCATTTTACGACTCTACAAATGCTTATTTTAAGGAACTTACAAAAGTAGGTGTTCAGCAGAGTAAGCAAAGTGGGGAAAATGAACACAACACGCTCCCAGCTTCTAAAGGAACCCAAATCATGTGCTGAGATTTAAGATCAGCACAGAAATGATGAAGCAAGGGAGAAAGAGAGGAAGTAAAACTGGTGGAGAATATAAAAACTGGCATCATCACACTTTTTCAGAATGAGTTTGTACCTTTACTCAGTGATTCCACATTCATAGAAATTTACAATAAGATATGGGCTATGTTCAAAAATCCACACACAAAAATCGTTTTTAAACATTTTTCAAAGCAAAGACAAACTGGAAACAAACAAAAAAATTAATGACAGGGGATTAGTTGAATAAATTATGTCACATACTGAAAAGGAATAGAACACATCCTAGAAAAATTATGCTTCAGGAAAATATTTATTGACTTGGGGAAAATAGTTATGTAATACATTTAAGAGAATAATGTGAGATATAGAATGGTACACTGAATAATGTAAATTTTGTAATATCCATATATAAACATGGATATGATAGAGAAAATATGATTACGTCCTACATACCCCTGAAGGATCGGCCCTGAAGTAGACAGTTTGTTTGGCTAAACTGGACAAATGTGGCAATCCTAATGAACCATTAGAGGCATCTCATTTCCATTTTCTGACTCTGTGAGCCCTGAAAACCAGGAACGTAAATATCAGAAAAGCTATATACTTTTTACAGATATCAAAATATATCAGTAAGTGTCACCTTAACTCCCAGAGTAAATAGGTGAATCAAAGTTCATTTTTATGAACTTTACAAAAGGGAGTCAATAAAAGAAGAGCTCGATGTCCTCCTGATATCATCATCTCATCAAAATTAATTCTGTAGCATAGGAACAATATTAACTCTTGTGAAGTTTAACTGAAAAATAAACACGTTATTTAAATCCAGGACATCTGTTAGGAACACAAATAAAAAAGCAACCAGGTAAAAGGAAATGCTGAGACTGTGCCCAGCTCTTGTCAGAGAGATCTTTCACCTCTGTGTATAAAATTCAAGTTCTTGTTGATCTTTGGTGCAATAAAAAATGCACTGGACAGCGTGAGACAAATCACCATAAACATCATGGACTGTCATCTCGTGAAAGCGTGGAAGGCCACCTGTTCCTTGTGCAAAGGACACAGACACAGGCTGGAACCTGAAACTGAGAAGAGGAAGGGAACTAAATAAGAATGCTGCCCCAGACAAGGGTTGAGTCAACCAGTGCAGTTTCCACACCACAGTCCTTTTCTTGTTCAAGCTCTGGGGGTCACTTGCTCAAAATTAGACAGCACAGTCAAATAGGAGGAGGCTGGGGAAGATATCACAGGTTAAATGACTACTACCTTTGGCCTTCCAAGTCATCAGTAATCTTCTGTTAGGGAGCAGTAATATTTCCACGCTACTGACAGTGGTGCAAACTCTATTTCTATTGAAAACTCTAAGCCTGTCAGACAGAAAGACTTGAGTTCCAGTCTGGCTCAATCATTTATTAGTTGCTTGAGTTTGTGCAAGTCTCTTATTCTCTCTGAATATGTTTCCTGTCACATAAAATAGTGTTAATAATATCTACTTGGCAAGGGCTTTTTGAGGATTAAAAGAAATATTATATGTAAAATGCCTAAAGTAATGCCTGGCACACAATAGATGTTTAATAATAGGTTCTTTCTACTTGCCCTCTTTTACCACCTTCTCTAGGTATAAGTTTTATTTAGTAGTTGCTTAAAAATAGTTGCTTAAAATCGGGCTTCCCTGGTGGCGCAGTGGTTGAGGGTCCGCCTGCCGATGCAGGGGGCACAGGTTTGTGCCCTGGTCCGGGAGGATCCCACATGCCGCGGAGCGGCTGGGCCCGTGAGCCGTGGCCGCTGAGCCTGCGCGTCCGGAGCCTGTGCTCCGCAACGGGAGAGGCCACAAGGTGAGAGGCCCGCGGACCGCAAAAAAAGAAAAAAAATAGTGAGAAAGCAGAGGAGGAGGAGAAGAAAGAAAATTATTTTAGTAAAGTTCAGACATAATTTAAAAATCCCCAAAGACATGACAGGTTATTACAGACTCTAGAGGTTTGCTGTTTATGCTCAGATGCCGTGTGTGTGTGTGTGTGTGTACCTTTTTACAAGAATTATGCTCTTAAGCTGTTTAACTGCAAAAGATTGTGTGCATGTGTGTTGTGTTGACTGTTATGTATTCGTTTTTATTTTGCTACTAGAATCAAGGAAATTATATCTGGAGACTAAATTCTTGGGTATTTTTCTAGAGATCAACAGAAACTTGAGACTTATCTTCGGCAGAACTATATAAAAAACTACCTGGAAAGATGGCTTAATTTTAATTAATTTACATGAAGCAAATGGGCTAGGAGAGGTTGAAAGTGTGAGTTTGCAGTGTGGTCCTCTGTCTGGATATCTATACAACAAATTCACTTTTTAACAAATATTTACTGGGAACTTTTTTTGTGCTGGGATTGTGCTATGTCCAGCTGCCAATTCTGTGCTAGGGACATGGATTTTTCTCAAGTCACTAATTGCACATGGTCTCCTAAGCTAGAGCTGTAAAAGCCCAGTCATTTTCTAGCTGCTCTCCTATTTCCAATTAAATGTCACCATTTGGGGCAAATCTGACCCTTTGCACAAAACCAGAAGTTCCAGACTATAATCCTGCATAATTTGTAATGATCAGGAGCCAGAAGTAACAACTAAAGGTTTAGTTACTTTTACAAAAGCAGTAAGAATGGCAGACCATGAAGCACTTCAGCAAACTGTATTTTGCTGCTCCTATAGGAAAACCACTTAAAGTACGTGTGACCAGCTTAAGATATTTGTGATTTCAATGCTGCAAAATTCTTTCCCATGTTGCTTGTCCCTGATCTAAATGCTCATGCAATATGCAGCTATTCCTCTATACCAGCCGGAGATTTCTAAGCAAAGTAAAATATTTCTACGCAAAACTGGTCAGTTCTGTGAAGGAAACTACAATTGTCAAAAATTCTTATAATTACACCTATTTCTCTGCAACTAGAGCTTATCAGCATAATAGCCAGGTAGGTCACAGTTTTCAACACTTTCACGGAGAGAAAAATCTACCCGGTTTATTTTTCTAGTTCCTTTGGTAATGAGAGTTTTGTTTGCTAGTTCTCTGGCTTTGGGAACATAGATTACCCCTTCCCTCTTTTTTTTAAAGCATTGTGTTGTAGAAAAAGTTTTAGTTAAAGGAAAACAACTGCTTTGATTTGATAAGATGGCAAATAAGTGTTACGTAATATTCACAGAAACAATTCTTCCAATTCTTGTTTATCTTTTAAATATTTTTTGACAGAAAAATAAGCAAAGAGAAGAAAAAATTTTTAAATGTACTCCTAATCACTTCACCTAGAGATACTGCTAGCACTTTAGTGTATATCCTCTGGTTCTGTACACGTACAAATAGATATCTATATATTTTCTCTCTTTTTTTTAACATCTTTATTGGAGTATAATTGCTTTACAATGGTGTGTTACTTTTTGCTTCATAAAAAAGTGAATCAGCTACTTGTATACATATATCCCCATATCCCCTCTCGCTTGCGTCTCCCTCCCACCCTCCCTATCCCAGCCCTGTAGGTGGACACAAAGTTCCAAGCTGATCTCCCTGTGCTATGCTGCTGCTTCCCACTAGCTATCTGTTTTACATTTGGCAGTATATATATGTCCACGCCACTCTCTCACTTCGTCCCAGCTTCCCCTTCCCCCTCCCCGTGTCCTCAAGACCATTCTCTACGTTTGTGTCTTTATTCCTGTCCTGCCCCTAGGTTCTTCAGAACCATTTTTTTTTTTTTTTTTTTTTAGATTCCATATTT
>NW_006779813.1:1375706-1400670 GCF_000442215.2 Lipotes vexillifer | reverse complement strand
TTTTTTTTTTTTAGATTCCATATATATGTGTTAGCTTACGGAATTTGTTTTTCTCTTTCTGACTTACTTCACTCTGTATGACAGACTCTAGGTCCATCCACCTCACTACAAATAACTCAATTTCCTTTTTTTATGGCTGAGTAATATTCCATTGTATATATGTGCCACATCATCTTTATCCATTAATCTGCCGATGAACACTTAGGTTGCTTCCATGTCCTGCCTATTATAAATAGAGCTGCAATGAACATTGTGGTACATGACTCTTTTTGAATTATGGTTTTCTCAGGGTATATGCCCAGTAGTGGGATTACTGGTTGTATGGTAGCTCTATTTTTAGTTTTTCAAGGAATCTCCATACTGTTCTCCATAGTGGCTGTAACAATTTACATTCGCACTAACAGTGCAAGAGTGTTCCCTTTTCTCCACACCCTCTCCAGCATTTATTGTTTGTAGATTTTTTGATGATGGCCATTCTGACTGGTGTGAGGTGATACCTCATTGTAGTTTTGATTTGCGTTTCTCTAATGATTAGTGACGTTCAGCATTCTTTCATGTGTTTGTTGGCAATCTGTATATCTTCTTTGGAGAAATGTCTATTTAGGTCTTCTGCCCATTGTTGGATTGGGTTGTTTGTTTTTTTGATATTGAGCTGCTGGTAAATTTTGGAGATTAAACCTTTGTCAGTTGCTTCATTTGCAAATATTTTCTCCCATTCTGAGGGTTGTCTTTTTGTCTTCTTTATGCATCCCTTTGCTGTGCAAAAGCATTTAAGTTTCATTAGGTCCCATTTGTTTATTTTTGTTTTTATTTGCATTTCTCTAGGAGGTGGGTCAAAAAGAATCTTGCTGTGATTTATGTCATAGAGTGTTCTGTCTATGTTTTCCTCTAAGAGTTTTATACTGTCTGGCCTAACATGTAGGTCTTTAATCTATTTTGAGTTTATTTTTGTGTATGGTGTTAGGGAGTGTTCTAATTTCATTCTTTTACATGTACCTGTCCTGTTTTCCCAGCACCACTTATTGAAGAGGTTGTCTTTTCTCCATTGTATATTCTTGCCTCCTTTATCAAAAAGAAGGTGACCATATGTGCCTGAGTTTATCTCTAGGCTTTCTATCCTGTTCCACTGATCTACATTTCTGTATTTGTGCAGTACCATACTGTCTTGATTACCGCAGCTTTGTAGTATAGTCTAAAGTCTGGAGGCCTGATTCCTCCAGCTCTGTTTTTCTTTCTCAAGATTGCTTTGGCTATTCAGGGTCTTTTGTGTTTCCATACTATTTGTGAGATTTTTTTGTTCTAGTTCTGTGAAAAATTCCATTGGTAGTTTGATAAGGATTGCATTGAATCTGTAGATTGCTTTGGGTAGTATAGTCATTTTCACAATGTTGATTTTTCCAATCCAAGAACATGGTATATATCTCTCCATCTGTTCATATCATCTTTAATTTCTTTCATCAGTGTCTTATAATTTTCTGCATACAGGTCTTTTGTCTCCTTAGGTAGGTTTATCTCTAGGTATTTTATTCCTTTTGTTGCAATGGTAAATGGGAGTGTTTCCTTAATTTCTCTTTCAGATTTTTTGTCATTAGTGTATAGGAATGCAAGAGATTTCTGTGCATTAATTTTTTGTCTTGCTACTTTACCAAATTCATTGATTAACTCCAGTAGTTTTCTGGTAGCATCTTTAGGATATTCTATGTATAGTATCATGTCATCTGCAAACAGTGACAGCTTTATTTCTTTTCTGATTTGGATTCCTTTTATTTCTTTTTCTTCTCTGATTTCTGTGGCTAAAACTTCCAAAACTATGTTGAATAATAGTAGTGAGAGTGGACATCCTTGTCTTGTTCCTGATCTTAGAGGAAATGGTTTCAGTTTTTCACCATTGAGAACAATGCTGGCTGTAGGTTTGTCATATATGGCCTTTATTATGTTGAGGTAAGTTCCCTCTATGCCTACTTTCTGGAGGGTGTTTATCATAAATGGGTATTGAATTTTGTCAAAAGTTCTTCTGCATCTAAAATGCAGAGATGATCATATGGTTTTTCTCCTTCAATTTGTTAATATGGCTTATCACATTGATTGATCTGAATATATTGAAGAATCCTTGCATTCCTGGGATAAACCCCACTTGATCATGGTGTATGATCCTTTTAATGTGCTGTTGGATTCTGTTTGCTAGTATTTTGTTCAGGATTTTTGCATCTATGTTTATCAGTGTTATTGGCCTGTAGTTTTCTTTCTTTGTGACATCTTTGTCTGGTTTTGGTATCAGGGTGATGGTGGCCACATAGAATGAGTTTGGGAGTGTTTTCCCTCTGCTATCTTTTGGAAGAGTTTGAGAAGGATAGGTGTTAGCTCTTCTCTAAATGTTTGATAGAATTTGCCTGTGAAGCCATCTGGTCCTGGGCTTTTATTTGTTGGAAGATTTTTAATCACAGTCTCAATTTCAGTGCTTGTGATTGGTCTGTTTATATTTTCTATTTCTTCTTGGTTCAGTCTCAGCAAGTTGTGCTTTTCTAAGAATTTGTCCATTTCTACCAGGTTGTCCATTTTATTGGCATATAGTTGCTTGTAGTAATCTCTCATGATCCTCTGTATTTCTGCAGTGTCAGTTGTCACTTCTCCTTTTTCATTTCTGATTCTGTTGATTTGAGTCTTCTCCCTTTTTTTCTTGATGAGTCTGGTTAATGGTTTATCAATTTTGTTTATCTTCTCAAAGAATCAGCTTCTAGCATTATTGATCTTCGCTATTGTTTACTTCATTTCTTTTTCCTTTGCTTCTGATCTGATCTTTATGATTTCTTTCCTTCTGCTAACTTTGGGCATTTTTTGTTCTTCTTTCTTTAATTGCTTTAGGTGTAAGTTTAGGTTGTTTATTTGAGATGTTTCTTGCTTCTTGAGGTAGGACTGTATTGTTAGAAACTTCCCTCTTAGAACTGCTTTTGCTGCATCCCACAGGTTTTGGGTCATAGTGTTTTCATTGTCATTTGTTTCTAGGTATCTTTTGATTTCCTCGTTGATTTCTTCAGTGATCTCTTAGTTATTTAGTAGTTTATTGTTTAGCCTCCATGGGTTTATATTTTTTACAGATATTTTCGTGTAATTGATATCTAGTCTCATAGCGTTGTGTTTAGACAAGGTACTTGATATGATTTCAATTTTCTGAAATTTACCAAGGCTTGATTTGTGACCCAAGATGTAATCTATCCTGGAGAATGTCCCATGAGCTCTTGAGAAGAAAGTGTATTCTGTTGTTTTTGGATGGAATGTCCTATAAATATCAATTAAGTCCATCTTGTTTAATGTATCATTTAAAGCTTGTGTTTCCTTATTTATTTTCATTTTGGATGATCTGTCCATTGGTAAAATTGGGGTGTTAAAGTCCCCTATTATGGTTGTGTTACTGTCGATTTCCCCTTTTATGGCTGTTAGCATTTGCCTTATGTATTGAGGTGCTCCTATGTTGGGTGCATAAATATTTACAATTGTTATATCTTCTTCTTGGATTGATCCCTTGATCATTATGTAATGTCCTCCTTTGTCTCTTGTAATAGTCTTTATTTTAAAGTCTATTTTGTCTGATATGAGAATTGCTACTCCAGCTTTCTTTTGATTTTCATTTGCATGGAATATCTTTTTCCATCCCCTCACTTTCAGTCTGTGTATGTCCCTAGGTGTGAAGTGGGTCTCTTGTAGACAGCATATATATGGGTCTTGTTTTTGTATCCATTCAGCCAGTTTATGTCTTTTGGTTGGAGCATTTAATCCATTTACATTTAAGGTAGTTATTGATATGTATGTTCCTATTACCATTTTCTTAATTGATTTGGGTTTGTTATTGTAGGTCTTTTCCTTTTCTTGTGTTTCCTACCTAGAGAAGTTCCTTTAGCATTTGTTGTAAAGCTGGTTTGGTGGTGTTGAATTCTCTTAGCTTTAGCTTATCTGTAAAGGTTTTAATTTCTCCGTGGAATCTGAATGAGATCCTTGCTGGCTAGATTAACCTTGGTTGTAGGTTTTTCCCTTTCATCGCTTTAAATATTTCCTGCCACTCCCTTCTGGCTTGCAGAGTTTCTGCTGAAAGATCAGCTGTTGACCTCATGGGGATTCCCTTGTATATTATTTGCTGTTTTTCCCTTGCTGCTTTTAATATTTTTTCTTTGTATTTAATTTTTGATAGTTTGATTAATATGTGTGTTGGCGTGTTTCTCCTTGGATTTATCCTGTATGGGACTCTCTGTGCTTCATGTACTTGACTGACTATTTCCTTTCCCATATTAGGGAAGTTTTCAACTGTAATCTCTTCAAATATTTTCTCAGTCCCCTTGTTTTTCTTTTCTTCTTCTGGGACCCCTATAATTCGAATGTTGGTGTGTTTAATGCTGCTCCAGACATTTCTGAGACTGTTCTCAATTCTTCTCATTCTTTTTTCTTTATTCTGCTCTGTGGTAGTCATTTCCACTATTTTATCTTCCAGGTCATTTATCCATTCTTCTGCCTCAGTTATTCTGCTATTGATTCCTTCTAGAGAATTTTTAATTTCATTTATTATGTTGTTCATCACTGTTTGCTCTTTAGTTCTTCTAGGTCCTTGTTAAACATTTCTTGTATTTTCTCCATTCTATTTCCAAGGTTTTGGATCATCTTTACTCTCATTACTCTGAATTCTTTTTCAGGTAGACTGACTATTTCCTCTTCATTTGTTTAATCTGGTGGCTTTTTACCTTGCTCCTTCTTCTTCTGTGTGTTTTTCTGTCTTCTCACTTCGCTTAACTTACTGTTTTTGCGGTCTCCTTTCTCAGGCTGCAAGTTTGTAGTTCCCGTTGTTTTTGGTGTCTGCCCCCAGTGGCTAAGGTTGTTTTAATGTGTTGTGTAGGCTTCCTGGTGGAGGGGACTGGTGCCTGTGTTCTGGTGGATGAGGCTGGATCTTGTCTTTCTGGTGGGCAGGACCGCATCCAGTGGTGTGTTCTGGGGTGTCTGTGACCTTATTATGATTTTAGAGCCTCTCTGCTACTGGGCAGGGTTGTATTCCTGTCTTGCTAGTTGTTTGGCATAGGGCGTCCAGCACTGTAGCTTGCTGGTCGTTGAGTGGAGCTGGGTGTTAGTGTTGAGATGGAGATCTCTGGGAGAGCTTTCATTATATGATATTACATGGAGCTGGGAGGTCTCTGGTGGACCAGTGTCCTGACCTCAGCTCTCCCACCTCAGAGGCACAGGCCTGACACCAGCCGGAGCACCAAGACCCTGTCAGCCACACGGCTCAGAAGAAAAGGGAGGGGAAAAAAAGAAAGAAAGAATAAAATAAAGTTTTTAAAGTAAAAAATATATATTATTATTATTGTTTTGTTTTGTTTTGCAGTACACGGGCCTCTCACTGTTGTGGCCTCTCCCACTGCGGAGCACAGGCTCTGGATGCGCAGGCTCAGTGGCCATGGCTCACAGGCCCAGCCGCTCCACGGCATGTGAGATCTTCCCGGACTGGGGTACGAACCCGTGTCCCCTGCATCGGCAGGCGGACTCTCAACCACTGCGCCACCAGGGAAGCCCAAAATATATATTATTAAAAATTAAAAAAATTTAAAAGTCATAAGAAAAAGAAAGAAAGAAGAGAGCAACCAAACCAATAAACAAATCCACCAGTGATAACAAGTGCTAAAAACTATACTAAAAACAAACAAACAAAGAAAAAGAACAGACACACAGAACCTTAGGACAAATGGTTAAAGCAAAGCTATACAGACAAAATCACACAAAGAAGCACACACACACTCACAAAAAGTGAAGAAGGGAAAATCTATATGTATCTGAGACAGTCAAATCTGTTTTTAGGATTTGAGACAGAGATTCAGGGAAGATTGCAAAGGTGGTGTGCTCCATCCAGGATGATCTCCCTTCCTCCTGAAGCCATCTGTAGAGAATTACTACACCCTGGTAACCAGTAGCCCTCTGGTGGTCACCTTGGCGTCCGTGTGGTCACTCTTCCTCTTCTTGGTGCTGGTGTTCATCGCAGTGTGGCTGTGCAGGCCCCAATGTTCTTTACACCACACCCAAAGGACGCAGTTAGGGACACTCTAGCAGGATGTCAGCTATCAGAAATGGTCTCTCAGGGTGGCTGTATGCTTTCTGGCTATTTTTTCTTTAGCTAAAATGGGATCATACTCTCTTTGATGTTATATATCCCATTTTCCCATGGCATTCAGTGTTCTCCTACATCGTTATTTCTAATGACAGCACAGTACTCCCCTGTATTATGATTTATTTAAGCAATAGAGGCATATATGTATGGATATACAGGATAAATAATGTCTTTAGAGCTTGAGCTTTTAAACCACCTTTCCCCTTCTAAGTTGTCTTGGAAATTGTAATCTCAACTGGTGTCTGAATGTGTGCTTCTGTCCCCGGCCAACTCACCGTCTCCAGGAGTCAACTTCTGGTAGTTAATTGAGTCAGAAACTAATTGAGCTCAGGGAACTAAGTACCCTGTCCTCCTTTGGCAGAGGAAAATTAAAGCATGAGTTAGAACATGACTTTTTTTTCTGAAACAGAGTGTGATTCAGAGTGCATGAAATTTAAAACAGATTTTCATTCATTTAACTAACGCAGAAACAGTCCCTGCTCTGTGCATCAGGCATCACACTACACACTGTGGGTACATTGGACTCTATGTTTTGTTTAGTTTCTTTCTTGTGGAGCTTACATTTCGATGGACTAACAATTTTTTAAAGTCAAGAAAACAGCCTCAAAGCCTTTTTGTTGTTGCTGTTACAACTAAAGTGGAGTAGAAATTATATGCTACAAACACCTGTATATTTGAAGCTATCACAAAAGTTGTAAGATTCTTTTGTAAACTCAAAATATTCCATTTTCTAATGGGAATCATATATTCTCTATATACATTACCTAAATAATAGTGTACGGAAAAGGCATACTCTCCCCTCAATTATGGAACAGAAGGGATACCTTAATATGGTTATTTTAATTCATAGAAAACAAATTCTCTAGAGCTTTGGAGGCATTTGCCCAAGAGTAAATGACGTAGTTTTAGACATGAATTGACCTCAGCTATAAAATCGGGAGTGTGTGCATGAGACGCCACACAGCACAGTGGTCAGATTGGAAGCTATTTAGGAGACAGTAGGAACTTGAATAGCCATGAACATGGGAATGGTTGAGTAAATTATGATCCACTCATTAGAAGGACTATTGTGCAGCTATTAGAATGAATGAGTGCTTTATATTTACTGATTTGGGAAGATATTGGTGATATACACTTAATTGAAAAAAACAAGGCTGCAAAGTAATATATAGGATAACAATGCTATTTTGCTTTAAAAATAAGGAAGAGGAAAACGGTATGTCTGTCCATATGTTTGCATGTGTTTATATGTGCATGGAAATAGATGGGAAAAGCTACCTACCTAACAATATTGATTATTTCAGATAAATGGAATGGAGTTGAGATGGGGAAGTGATTATTTTATATACCGTATCTTTTTACCATGAGCAGGTATTGCCTTAGTCATTTCTTAAAGTAGAAAAAATAAAGAAAAAAGTTACAAGGTGGCCAGGGCTGAAAACATATCTTTGAAACCACTTTATTGTTAATATTAATCAGCAATTATTCCTGGAGTATTTATTGTTTGCAAGAATAAGAACAAAATTTTAGACTTACTACCTACCAGAGGGCCAATAATCTAACTGGGGACATAAGATCTAATCACATGAAAAGATTAGTGTTTTAATGCTGGGAACAGAGTTGGCTAATTGATATTTATTTTTTGAAAGGAGTGGAATGAAAGTGGTATAGTGAGTAGGGATTGAATGTGGCAATAATCTCCTGCTCTGCTACTCACTTGCTATGTGAACTTGGACAATTCCTTAACATCTGTAACACGATCTCTCAGACTCTTCACCTCTGGCGTTGAGAACGAAAACATCTGGATGCAAGACAATTAATTAACTTTGCATCGAAGATTGGTGTGATAAGCATTTCTCCCTCTCCCACTGCAGAACTTGGGAATTGGGGGCCACTTTTCCAGGACTTAGTCTTTGAAGTTGAGTCCATAGCTCCACAGATATTAGGAGACTTCTGAGAACCAAGTCAGCCCCAACGGCCAGCTCAGAATTCTTGGCTCAACCCAGGCCCTGATATTTAATGGCTAAATTGCAAAACCAGGCAACTTTTGCTTGCAGTGCTAAGTTGCAAACCATCTGTCTCTAGTCTCTAGTGAGTGTTATTGGGCAGGACAGAACAAAAGCCACCATCCCCAAATTCCAGTTCTAAGGTTCTCTCGGTTTGGGCATAAAGCCAGAGGCAATTCTACATAGCTGGCGAGCCAGTGCCATCTGATTGTCATTATCTCCTATGTGATGGTTGAGAAAAGGAAGGAAGGAAGAGCCAGAATAGCCAAAGACTGTATCTTAATTCCAAAATGGGCAGGGAAGAAAGGGCAGAAGAACACAAGGACAGGCACTCACAAGGATCAGTGTTACCGACAGCATCAGCAGAAATAACCAGCTGGCTCTCATCCAGGGAGTTCCCCATCCAGCTGCTGTGTGCGTATCCCAGGTCTAAAGAGCACACGCAGCCTGTACCTGGCCAGTCCAAGTCCCCCTCCATCCTGCAGTGGGTTACGGACTGCATTTCACAGGCCTCCCACTTTGGAAAAAAATGTTAGGGAAAAAGAAAATAACAGGGAGTCCTTCCATGTTACCTGACGTATTTAATGGTAGTCACATTTTCAAAAGTGAAGACTGAATTTTGATGCTTAGGCTGTTGTATGGGCCTGTGTCCTGCTGCTTTCCCTTCATCCTCAGTTTCTGATTGTCACAATGTTTAGATGTTGTACAAGGAAGAGAACAAAGACACGGACCTTTCGGAATTGACAAAACTGTCTCAACGGGAGCAAGCAATGAAAAATAAGAGATATTGAACACAAGAGTTGAGCGACTGTATTTTAGGGCTGGAGGTGGGAGCCCCACATACTGTGTGGGAAGACTGGAGCAAGCTGCCAATCAAAATCTCCTTCAGATGATTCAGCAGGGGGAGGGAGAGGAGGGGGGCGACCACTTAGCACGCTGAGCACTAGGGGAATATCTTGCAGTTTTAGAGAATGTGGAGAGGTGGAAGTGTGAGTGGGCAGCCTGCATTTCTTCTGCACCTACCACCACACTATCTCCTTGCTTGCAAAAGTCCATTATTTCACCGTGAAGCATTCATGCTCCGAATTAGGCTAGCGAAAATGCATCTGGTTCCATCTAGCTAGGATCTGTTCTGTAGGCAAATGCCCTGGCATGGAAAAGGTTTTTAAAGAATGGAAACTTGACTATCTAATCAGGCTCTTGATGTTCTCTTAAGCTAGTTTGTACTTTACCTTTAAATAGTACCCAGGGGAGGAAATAGCTCATGGTGGAAAGAACACTCCCCTGGGCATCTAGAGACCAGCTCCCTAGTTTCCAGTTTGCGGCACAGAAACTCTTGGCCTGAGGGCAGGTCTGCGAACTTATTTAGCCCTCAGATTCCCCACTGAGATAAAATAAATTAGACTAAGTCACTTCTAAATTCCCTTTCCACTCCAGGATTCTGTGTTTTGCCAAAAATCACTGGATGAGGACTAATGCTTTAACAGGCTGGCTCCACTGACTCAGCACATATTCCTCAAACTATCTGCTATTAAAGTCCTACTGGTTTAAGAGAATCCAGGTGGTTGGTAAAAGTGCTTTGCATTCTTGGAAACACACAATGCACTGGGAGAATTGTACTCATTTTATAAACATGTGGTGACTCTGCTTTTCCTTAAGTTATACACCATGAAGCCTCCCAGGCGGGTAGCTCAGGGCAGTGATGGCTTTAGAATGACAAAGCCCTCTTCTCTGTGAACTGTGGCAGGCACTTAATTTCTCTTAGTCTCAGTTTCCTCCTCTGTGACTTGGTGACAATGAAGGCCACCTTGAAGGGTTTGGGGAGGAGGAGGAACCCCGGGCTCTCCACTGAGCAGTGGAGAAGGCTCCCCTAGCAGGAAGATGTGAAGCTTTGGCCTCAGGCAGACCAAGTTCAAGGGCTGGTTTCATGGTTTCTTACATATGTTGCTGTTTGAACTTCATTTCTCTACACCTTGGCTTCTTCATGTGTGAGATGGGAATGATAACCTTTACCGCACACAATTACTCTTTGTAAAGAGTTGAGCGGAGTTCACAGCACTTGGTAAGGATCCAGTTAATAAGAATAATTACCGTGCATTACCCACAAATTCAAAATTCGCCTGATCTGGGCACATCAGCTGGAGTTTACTTTTATATGACAAAGGGAAGTGGTCTTGCTAGAAAAGAGTTCAAATGGCAATGCAAGAATATAATTCTAGGGGCTTCCCTGGTGGCTCAGTGGTTAAGAATACGCCTGCCAATGCAGGGGACACGGGTCCGAGCCCTAGTCCGGGAAGATCCCACATACCACGGAGCAACTAAGCCTGTGCACCATAACTACTGAGCCTGCGCTCTAGAGCCTGTGAGCCACAACTACTGAGCCCACGAGCCACAACTACTGAAGTCTGCGTGCCTAGAGCCTGTGCTCCACAACAAGAGAAGCCACCGCAATGAGAAGCTTGAGCACCACAACAAAGAGTAGCCCCCGCTCGCTGCAACTAGAGAAAGCCCACACGCAGCAGTGAAGACCTAATGCAGCCAAAAATTAAAAAATTAAATAAATAAAATTTTTTAAAAAAGAATATAATTCTAATCTACCTAGAAGATGAGCTGTGTTTACATAGAGATAATGAATTCTGTATGTTGAATTTATGTATAAATACCAACTGAAATAAAAATAAAAGTCAACATTGTTTTGATTTGCATATTATTCTACTTATGATAAGAACTTCTACCTAATCTTTTATTTGTGAAGTTATTTCAGTACTTGAAATAAAGATAAAAATTGTGTTTTCTTGATGGAGTTGGGGGTTGGAGTAAATACAAGTGCACTTTCCTTGAGGCATTAGTTAGGTTCTTTGGTTACAGGCAACAAATGCTAACTCTGGTTCAATTTATTAGAAGGATACTGGTGAGCACGATGCACCAAGTTGACGGAAGTCTGAAGAAGCAGGTTTAGAGATGGGACAGAAATCAGGAGGGCCTCCTGGCAGTGGCAGTTTCTTTTCTCTTTGCATCATAATCGAAGAGAGAGGACTTCCCTGGTGGTTCAGTGCTTAAGACTTTGTGCTTCCACTGCAGGGGGCATGGGTTCAATCCCTCATCAGGGAAGTTCCGCATGCCGCAAAGTGAGGCTAACAGAAAAATCAAAGAGAGGAAGCCCAGCTGACCAGGCTTAGACCTCAGAAGGCCTTCCCTTCAAATCCTTCCCAGAGGAAGAATGTGGCCAAATGATATTTCTGGAACCTCTTTGTCTCCATTAAAGAAGAGCTTATCTGAATTTTCTGACCTATCAAGACGACCCACTATGGGTGGGAAGTAAATCCCCCAAAGGAAACAGAGATGCTGGTAGGAAGAGGCGATGGATGCTGGGTAATCCTTCAACAAAGGTCCACCACAGAGTCGACAGAGCTGTTTCCACACCTGACCCTCTGCTCCTTGTGAAGAGAACCTCTTCCCTCCCCCAAATCTCTTACAAGAATGGAGATAATAGTAACCCCAACACAACAGGGTTAGTTTGAAGTATACATATTGCAGTGCTTAACAGGTGCCCAGGACAATATCTGTCACATACTAAGCATGTCTATTAACCTTCCCTAAACCATACTATTCTTTCTAATTTCGATTGTGCCAGTGTTAGGCTTTTCCATATTAGTTGCATGTATAAACATACTTGTGGTATGTTTCTTAGATCCATGCATATTAGTATTCTATTATCAAAGTGTGTTCTTCCAGAGAAAAGAGATCATGCCTCACTTTCAACAGTGCCATTTGCTTTTGAATAACTGGCAAAGATAATAATAACAGGGAGGAATTGCCCTAGTGATTAGTTTTAAATATCGTTTTGAGGGGTTTTCTTTTTACTATCTACATAATATGTTATTTATAACACAGCGTTTATAGTTATGCTTGAGCTATAGGCTTCCATTTTCTTTTCCATGGTCATGCTGAGGAGCCTTGATTATACAGAGACTTTTGTCTCTGTATGCAAGACTTTTGATGATGGAATGGTTGACGTGGGCTTCCCTTCCTAAATATTTTGCTGATTCACTTATTCCATTTTTAAACATCAGGAGATTACCATTGGTGACATCTGCTAATTATTTGGTTTGACGCGTGGCTGGCATGAGGCTTCCACCTGCAGCAATCAGGAAGACGAGATCAGTGTGAGGCTAATGCTACCCAGTCCATGACCTATTTGTAGTGATGAGTACCCTTGTCTATTTTTCTGTTTTCCCCATAGGTATCGTGTTGGAAACATAGCTGCCAGAAGTTTAGCATAAACCTGGTGAGACTGAATATAACTTCCGTCCAGTGCAAGGGGCATCGTCTTCCTATTAACAGCATAGCAACTCTCTAATTGCATTGGCCCAAGAGATTGCACATTTAAAACCTTCTACATCTCTCTTAAGGTCTCCTCCCAACCCTAATTCCGATGCAGAAGCAGTCTTGAAAGAGAGCTGAAAACTGACCTTTTTTGCTTCCTGGTACCAGGTTTTGAGAAGTCCCCTCAAATGGCCCTTGATTGTTTGTTTTTTTCACCATCATCATGTGTCTGCCACAGCTTCATTAAGACATGTTAGTTAAGCTTCCTGGCTTAATTCTGAGCACATTAAATCATACTTAGTAAACTCACTAATAATTTTGCTTGTTTGTTTTTGAGATGCTCAGCCAAGATTAGAGAGGCAGTGAGCTCAGAACCTGGTAGTAGCCACACTTGCTAATTCTTCATTCAACACTTTAGATCAAATTAGTGTACATTTTCATCATGTTGTGTTCTACCAAAGCAAACAGAGGAGAAGGCTTTCTGTCCCCTGGTGCTTCTTGTCTGCTACCACAGCAGATGACTCAACACAGGAATCCTCCAGACAAGAGTATAGAGGGATTTGTACATCTGCTCATGGCGCATGGGAAAGCCACAACCTTTGAGGGCTTAACATAAGAAGTAGGTGCTAAAAAGCTAAGTATCAGGTCAATGAATAGACAGGATCACGCAATCGGTTATAGTTGGCCCTGCTGAGGAGAACAGAAGAGACTCTGGGCTCTGGGCCTAGTTGCTGTCTTAGCCCCTTGTTCCTCTCTTAGCTTGTTCCCATTGGGGAGCCCTCTGGGGGAGCATTGCTTACTTATAAGCTGGCCATTGCTTATTCTGGTGCCTCTGCCAGGTTCCTCCTACCTCAGTACATTGACACCTGCTGCTCCCTCCGCCTGAAACTCTCCCTAACCCCATTCGCCCACTAAACCCTCCTCTCAGGATTTATCTGACCAGACACTTTGGGGGGAGGACTAAATCAGGACTCTATTAAATCTTCTCACACCACCTTCAAGGTACTCATTATGATTGTAATTGAATAATTAATCGCAGAAATTGCTGTTTAATGAATGTATTATCTGCTAAAATGGAAGCCCACTGAGGGTCTTATTTATGTTTGCATTTCAACTCTTTTTATACATAGTAGGTGCACGGTATATATTTTTTTAAATGAATGAGTGAATTCTGAATTGAGAACTCAACATTCTTAAATGTGACAACGCTTATTTAAGTTTTGTGAATAAACCATAGCCAAGTTTATTCTGGAGCACAATTTCAATAAGCCAAGGGAGGGAGAGAGAAAAAGCTACGTAGAGGATGGGCTGAATTGGGTTAACTTTCTCTTCATTATGTTTCACCCAGGAGTAGTTGTACGCCAAGGTAATTAAATGCCAAAACAAGCTTGCAGAAACTTTTCTCTTTCCACAAACTTCTCTAACTGTAGAAAAGGTAAGAATTCTTTTCAAACCCCACTTGCATTTTACCATTTACCTCACATACTGACCCAGTCTCTAAGACTCTAACCATTTTTATTGCGATACCTGCGTTTAAAACAGAATCCTAGGTACCAGGTCAGTGCCTATTGCTTTGTATGAATGGCAACAATGCTTTTCATTACTGGACATAATATACTTTCTGGTTATTTTCTCTATAGCCTTTTTAAAAAAAAAATTTAATTGATTTTTCTCTATAGTCTTGTACCGGAAATAAGCAATGATTTGTGACTTTCCTTTGACAGATGGAGGAAATGAGCACAGGCAAATCTGGAGCCCTTGACCACTGTCACACAGGCAAGACTGGGTCACATCTAGAGGAGCAGTGGAAGGAAACCTCCAGAACTCCGGGCCTCAGGGCAGTTTCCACAAGGCCTACAGCTAATCACAGATCCAGGGTTTCCTCCCATTGACTAAAAGTATAATAAATACAAGTTACAGCCTGACTACCTTCTGAGAAAATCTTATAATGGTTAGTAGGGGAAAGAAGAGAAAGTCCAGATGTTTGCTTTTTTTTTTCTCCTGCTTGGTATGAGTTGAATGCTAACTTGCGAGCAGCTTTAAGGATGGACTGGAAAGTGCTTTCTCTTAAGGAAACAGTCATGTATCAGAAAATTGGTAGGATACAGACAACACAGGATAGTTACAGGAGGACATGGATGGGGAAGGGGAAAAGGGACAGCAAAGTGTGGTCATTATTTATTCCACTGATCTGAAACCTAGCACGAGGGAGGGAAGACTCACAAAGCAAAAGCCACACGGACTCATTGTTTTAACAGCACATCAGTTTCTTATTCATCAAACTTCCAACAAATATTTACTGAAAACTGGCAATATACTAAGCTCTGTGGATACAGCAAAGAATAAAAAGAAGCCCCTGGTCCTTTAGACTTTTCATTTCAGGCAGGGGGTTCATAAGGGATGGAGGGAGAGATAATATACAAATAAATAAACAAATAAGATGATTTCAAACACAAATAAATCTTCCAGTAATGATAAATCAGAGTAATGTGGTAGAGAGTGGCTGGAGGTGGGGTGTTACTTTAAGTCTGTGTGGTCCAATACAGTAGCCACCGGTCGCAATGTAGCTCGTCCAAATTGAGATGTCCTGAAGAAACGTGCCAGATTTCAAAGACCTAGTATGAGAAAAAGAATATAAAATATCTCTCTCTCTTTTTTTTTTTTTTTTTTTTTTGCGGTACGTGCGCCTCTCACTGTTGTGGCCTCTCCCGTTGCGGAGCACAGGCTCCAGACGTGCCGGCCCAGCAGCCATGGCTCACGGGCCCAGCCGCTCCACGGCACATGGGATCTTCCCGGACCGGGGTACGAACCCGCGTCCCCTGCATCAGCAGGCGGACTCTCAACCACTGCGCCACCAGGGAAGCCCCTGTCTTATTAATTTTTTATACAAATTGTATGTTGAAATGATGATATGTTAGAGATACTGGATTAAATAAAAACATTATTAAAATTAATTTTACCTCTTTTTAATTTGTTTAATGTAGCTACTAGGAATTGTACAATTACATGTCTGACTCCCATTTATCTCACCTGATGTGTCTACTGGGCAGCCCTGTGTCAACAGCGTGGGCAGGGAAGGCTGTCTGAGGAGGTGATAATACATGTAGCAGTTGACAGGTCATGTGAAGGTCTGGTAGGACAAAGGGAATGCAGAGAACCTGAGGTGGAAACCAGTTTGGTGAGTTAGAAAAGAAAGGCAGAAAGCCAGTGTGCCTGGAGAGAGGAGTGAGTGGGAGATGCTAGGCCTGCCTCAAACAGGACCTTGTAGACTAGAGGAAGAAGTTAGGATTTTATAGAAATACAAATTTTCTATAAAATATGGGAGCAGATTTGCTTCTGTGCAGTTTTCCAGGCACTACTCCAAAATATCAACATTCATTATGAAACCCTGGCTTAAAAAATGCAAAGAATCCCACTCAGCTCAGAATATCTCTATGCTAATGGTATATGCATTTATTAAACTTGTTTACTTTCATATAGTAGCTGCGGTGTTTATATATAGGTTTTTTATGAGGAGGAGGAACACAGGTGGACAGAGAATGAACTCATATAAATCAGATAAATATTTGATTTCAGTTTCACCTTCTTTTACTTTACTCAAGTTAGAACTCCGATTGAATGTGTAATAGGGAAGGCAGGCAAACTCAGGTTCACCTAGAAAGTACAAAGTGCAGGTTGGGAGATAAACACTGAAGTTTTTTTTTCCTTCATCATACATGAGTGTGTCCACTACGTATATTTTTTCTGCTGGGCTACTCCCAGGAAGAGGAAGAGAAACTATGTTCTCCCCTCCCCCAGTCCTGCTCCTGGGGGAGTGGTTATTTAAAAAAAAGTAGTGAATCATTTAATGACCAAATATTTCTGATGGATTTTGGAGTTTATATAATGAATGTATTGCCATAAAAGCAAACATTTGAGTTTCACAAGTGAAGTGGAAACATTTTTGTTCCCAGTTATCAAAGGGAAACTGACATCCATAATTATCAGGTAACTCTCACACACACAATAAAAGCTACAGAAGAACATGTCCTAACTAGGGCTAAGTGGTCATTAAGTTAAAAAGGAATGAACCCAAGTGTTCAGATTATCCAGGGACACTGTCAAGATTGGTGCTTAGTCAAAACACATTAAACCCTGCCAGTGGCTGACGACAATAAAAATATCTAAATCCTGGGTTGGCGTGATCCACTCTTACTCTGGTTCCCGAGCGAGCTATGCATACAAGGCACAAGGACAAGTGAACAATAAAAACACATATTTAATATTAGTTGCAAGAGATCCTCATATTCCACTAATGGCCTCTCTGTCCGGCTGAACTGGAGCCCATGTTGTAGGCTCAAGCCCTCCATGAGCCCAGCTCCACTTCTAATTCCCAGTCTTTCCACAGGCTGACTGTGGAGTCCAAGGAGATGAGTTCTCCTGAGTGCTGAAAGTTCATGCTACGATAAGAGAGGAAGCAAAGTGACTGAGCCTGAACTTTTGACACAGTGATCCTGCCAGGCAATTGGCATGGCTGCATCCATGTCCTTGAGTTCTACAAACAGATATGTAACTCCTCCTTCCTGGGACCTGAGGGTTCTTAAGCTAGCAGTGACGTTGATAGGGGGAAAACTAAAATGGAAATTAGTGAGAGGCCCGCATACCGCAAAAAATAAAAAGAAAAAAGAAAACAGGTGATCATAATCTATAACTGACAGTTTTAAGAACTTTAAGAAGAAAGGGAAATGCAATTTTAAAAAGAATGTATCTATATGTATAACTGAATCACTTTGCTGTATAGCAGAATTTAATACAACATTCTAAAACAACTGGACTTCAATTTTAAAAATGCTGTTTTGAAAATGTGGGTGCATACTGTATCACCATTACTAAGCACAAACCCTGCAAAGTAAGTTTTATGAAACTTACTATTTAAAATGAAATCAAATTGAGGTCTACGGTAATTAAACCATTTGGCCAGGGCCAAATGGTAACCTAGTGGAGAGGCAGCTATTTGAGCCCAGATACATGTTCCTTCCTTTATGCCACACTGCACACGTACATATTCCTGTGAACTGAAGTAACAGCAGAAGCCTTTCACCAACATTAGTGTTGTGAAAGCACTAATGGAATTTCCCAAGTAGGAAATTGTTCAGTACATTATGTGTTATCCATTATTGCTATTGATATAACTTGCATTAATTATACTTATGAAGACAGAAATAATTAATAGTAGACAATGTAGCAAGGAGTAAGTATTTGTAATTCTTCCAGGCCTATGGCAAGGGAAAAAAATGTATTTGGCTTTTGGTTTCATTCCCCGACATGCCAAACCTGAACTTTCTCTGTAGACATCTGCACCTCACACTCAATATGAATGTATAAAATCTGGCTTATTAGCTTTTTTCTTAAACCAGCTCTTATTTTTTCTTTTCTTTTTTTTGCAGTACATGGGCCTCTCACTGCTGTGGCCTCTCCCGTTGCGGAGCACAGGCTCCAGACGCACAGGCTCAGCGGCCATGGCTCACAGGCCCAGCCGCTCCGCGGCATGTGGGATCCTCCCAGACCGGGGCACGAACCCGCGTCCCCTGCATCGGCAGGCGGACTCCCAACCATTGCGCCACCAGGTAAGCCCCAGCTCATCTTTTAAGATGTCTGAAGGGAAGGCAGTTCCAAGTTTGTTTAAATCAGTGGCTCTTAACATTATCAAGGAATCAGGTTACTTGAATATTTGCTTTGTTCCTGGACTAGTTCCTCTTATCACAGCAAAATGGTGGCCTGGCAGTTCCAAGGGCCACATGGAGACAACTTTCAGCAAAAGAGACTGTCTTTTCCTGTGTTTCCCTTTTTCGAAAAAAGAAGACATTTCCTAGGGGCCCCTAGAGGATTTTCTTCACATGTCATTGGCTAGAAATGGACTCCATAGTCTTATCCTAGAACAGATTCATTCTCTGGGCAGGGAATAGGGCCTCATCTTCTGAAGACCATGGCTAGGAAGAGGAGAGAAGATAATGGAACAAAACCAGGATTCAGTTAGGAAGGAAGAAGCAGGGATAGAACAGGTGGTGGATCAGCAACCAGTGGTATATGCCACATCTTATGCCCGAGCTGGGCCCTCAAGTCTCTCCATGGTAATAGGTTCCATAGACACTTTCCAGATCAGTCTTCATAAAGTACAGCATTGGCGGTTTTCTGTTGTTACAGAACTCAATGCCAACACCTCAATATGACCTCCAAGGCACTCTACAATTCGCTCCAAACTCCCTTACTCTTAGGCCATATTCCCATGCAAGACTCTGTCTGTTCAGGGCACCTCCTCTTACCTCCCCTGCATCACTTCTCCTGTACCACCTCTATCCTGTCCCCAAAATGATACTTCTAAAAACAGAGATCTGAACTACACTGTCTTACTTACAACAGTGTCTTAATGACACTGCATGGCATACATAACCTTTCACAAATTAGATTCTACATGTCTTTCCAGGCACTGCCTCTATTAATCACTATGTCCATCCTCACCCCCTCCCCTGACACTCTAACCACATAGAAGGTTCTCACCCTTCCCAAACACATTATGTTCTTTTATGCCTTCATGGTTTATCATATGTTGTGCTCATTGTCTGGAATATATTTCTCATCTTTTTCCATCTGGTAAAGCTCCACTCATCATTCAAAGCCCAGATCAAAGTTCATTTCCTTTATAAATGCTTTCTCATTCCCGAGGTAGAAATAATTTCTTCCTCCCTGGTTGCTTCTAAAGAGTTCTGTTACATTAGTTAATACACTGTGTGGTAAAAATTTGCACCCATGTCTTCCACTGAGGTGTTTTTCTATAACACATTATTATTATTATCATCATCATCATCAATATCATTATTATATTATTCTTTGTGCCCTCAGCCCCTAGTACAGAGAATATTCTCAATAAAAGTTGGAGGGTGATCTATCTAGAATACCCACTCTGTCTGAATTCTGCTCACTCTTCAGGGCCCATCTCTTCTAGGGCTTTGTTGTTATTCCCTACTGATGAGAAGTTTCCTTCATTCAAATCCCCATAACTT
Source organism: Lipotes vexillifer (assembly GCF_000442215.2). Classification (NCBI taxonomy): domain Eukaryota; kingdom Metazoa; phylum Chordata; class Mammalia; order Artiodactyla; family Lipotidae; genus Lipotes; species Lipotes vexillifer. Next base: position 1,381,159 of record NW_006779813.1, on the reverse strand, counting down.
TGATTTGTGCAATTAAGTCATTCATATCCTGTCTTGTCTTACAGTTGCCCTCCCTGCCCCTCTCTGCCCAGCTAGCCTGTGGGCTCCTTTGGTAAAGCCTGTGTTTCTCTATTCTGTGGCTCTGTTCCAATTCACAGTGTGGCACCAACTCCCACTGTGCTTTGCTAATATGTATATATATAATCAGTTGTTTCTCTTTCATTTCAGCTTTAGGGTCATATTATTTGTGGATTCTTAGCTTTAGAGAGTAGGAAGTTAGAAAAAAAATAGTTAAACAAATGTGTTTGAGAAGCCAAATATTTCTCAAATATCCTAGGTGAAGGGGGATCTTGTACGTATTCTGTGGTTAGCTCTAGAAGTCCTATAAGAATTTTTGAAAATATTTTTTAGATAATAATTTTTGAAAATATACAAACATCCTTGGTGTTTATGATTTTTTTTTTTAACCAAGTCTTATCACAAGATTCCTTGCTCTCAATGGCACTGTGTTTGTGATCTTGTTGAGGTCAAGAGATCTATTCCAATTTTCAGAGACTTCTCTCAAGTTAAAGGTAGACGGGGCTACCAATGGATATTTATTTCAGAGGGCGTTGAAAGAATTGATCTTTAAAAACTACCATTAGATCTAAACACAGTTGCATTTTATTAATATGTGGCAAATTTGTAGTCACCAGTGATTATGTCTGTCTTATATCAAACAACCAACTGACTTGGTTGATTCAGTGAAAAAAAAAATCAACCAACTAATCAAGCTTGAGAAACACTCAAACTTCCCAGAAACCAATGTTTCCTAAGATTCTATTGTTCACATACCAACTGCCCATGTACCTTATCTGCGTACTGCCTACATTGTAGTAAAATTAATAATTCTTGGAATAAAGCAATCATAAATTTAATACCAACATCATTTGTCATAAACAAGAGGTAATTATCTTTAAAAAGCAATAAAACATAACAATGTGATTGTAACTCTACCTGGAATGTAGGAAAGCCTCAGTGCCCAAGGCTGGCTTTCTTTTTTAAAGATGGGCAATTAACAAAAGTAAAGAATTGAAAAAAATGCCAGACTAAGGAGAAGTACTGAAAAGAATTTTAAGAACACATAGCCTTCCCTCTACGTAACTCATTTAATACCATTACTTGTTATTATGCCCCTCTGAAAATCATCTCCATACCATGAGTGACACCAGCTTGCATTTGGGAAATAAAACCATAACTAAAACAATTAACTGGTGGACTAAAATTAAAGTTTTTAAAGCAGTGTTCTGGTTTATGATCATGTGTTTTGCATGATTACAATGTATTTTGCTAAAGACAATACTTTACCATTTTTGAAGGATTTATAATATTTGACTAAGTGGGTAATATTCAGGAGCTAAAATCTGAAACTCAATTTTATGAGAAAGCAAGTTACACTTAAATAAGACTTTGGAAGAAAGCACAATGAAAAAATGAAAGTGAATTTAGAAGATTTCCCTATTTCAATTTACACCTTAAGAGCATTTCTCTTATTGGGTATTTAATGGCTCATCAAGTAGAAGGCTTACTTCTGAAAGAAGTATAAAAAATTAAGTGTTTTTTTGTTTGTTTTTGCGGCACGCGGGCCTCTCATTGTTGTGGCCTCTCCCATTGCGGAGCACAGGCTTCCGGAAGCGCAGGCTCAGCGGCCATGGCTCACGGGCTCAGCAGCTCCGCGGCATGTGGGATCCTCCCGAAACGGGGCACGAACCCGCGTCTCCTGCATCGGCAGGCGGACTCTCAACCACTGCGCCACCAGGAAAGCCCCCTATTACTAGCTTTTGGATACCTTCCATTACTCTTATCTACCCTCGAAAAAAGTTTGCCCATTCTCTGGTAATTAGTCATACTCATGGTGACCATACCTCAGAGGCACAAAATAAGATGCACTTTATCCGACTGAATTATTGATGAATGATTCCTAAATGCTACTGGTGCCAGGTGCCTAGCTGGCTATATGTGAATAACTTTGGCAGTCTGTTAAAAATAATAAAATTGAAGATCCCACCCCCAAGCCTAGAAGAAGCAACTCAGTAGGTAGAGTACTTAGGATTTCACAAAGGTAATTCTGAGTTACTATTATAGAACAGTCCTTTCATTGATTCCTTCATACTTATCTATATTGTTCATTTTGTTCATCATTGTTCAGATAACTAGTGCACTAGGCATATAAGTATGAATAGACAGTCTTTGCCTTTGAGAATTATTATTTAGTAGATGATATAGACTTAACAGAAAGAATTTTAATTAAAGTCAATGTGCAATTATGAGGGCAATGTGAATCATCTAAAGTACTGTAGACATTTGAAAGAGTCATAAATGACTTAGAGGGGACCAGGGAAGGTCTTGTCAGGAGGTGGTCACTCAGTTGGGCTTTGAAGAATAGGTGAGATTTCCATGGGCAGGGGTGAAGAGCATTTGAGTAGGTTTTTCAGGCATTTTCCCAAAAGTGCTCAAAATAAAAATTATGTCATACTAGATTTATTTTCATTTTTATATATTCTGTGTTGATGAGCATAAATAAATATTACAAGTCAAATATTTAAGTTTTTGGATATTGTCAACAGCTTTAATTCATATTAGTAATCATCATCACATATTCACTAAGTACCCACTGTCTATTGAAATCTATTAACTGATATAGGACAAATTGCGACAGCAGCATAAAAGTTGTCTACCTTGGGGAAGCTAGGAAATTATAAGACATAGAAACATTAACTCCAAACTACTCAATATTTATTAGTAAATATACTGATAATCTTCCATATTCTTTCAACTTGATGCACTTCTCTGCTAATTAACATGTAGACTGACTCTTCTTGTAGATCATTTTTTGGGTAAAGATGAACATTTTTTAAGCTTTTATTTTAGTATTCCTCTTGTAATAACAGGGAAACATTTTATACTCTCCTTTCCTTATCCCATTTATAGTTAAAAATCATTTTTAAACTTTCCCTTTCCGCTCAAAGGTCCCATTTCATCCCTTGCATTGCTTTTCCAATTTTATTGCAATATGTCTTTGCTATTTCTTGGTAATCTTCACTTTCTTTATTAGTTTCAAAAACAATATGCCCTTTATATTAGCCTCAAGCTCTTCTTTCAGTTAAAGTACAAAATTAGTTTGGAATTTTTCCAGAACTTTTTCAAAGAAAAATGCTATGATAGCACTAGTGTGATGCACTCTGTATATCATCATTAAAATGATTAAAACTGTTATAAAGCACATTTTTGTGCTCAGTGGTGTACAAAGAAATGGAAATTATTGCTATTCTCTAGAGAATCTAATACTGAGGAGGATGAATCAGTAAAGGATATAATTTGTGAGCAAAAAATACACAAACAAAATAATACAGTTGCTATGGAAGATAAAGTCTAGGCATTAATGAAGAGAAAGTGTTGCAGGATACACTTGGTTTCAGAGACCATATACACAGAAGGGTGGTTTTATTATGGGATACACATGATCATCCTCTCTTTTCCTTTTGACTCCACTTCTGCTATAGCTTCTCTTTCTCTACATACCTCCCTCTCTTTCCTTCTCTTTCCTTGCACATTTCTCTTTTCCTTCCCCCAATCTCTTCTCCACTCAATGAAAGAACAATTCCCCAGCCTTTTTTGGTCCTAAAAAGAGCATTTACTCTTTTCTCAAATTGGTCCTTGCCCAGGATGAAGAGGCTTCTCCACTCCTAAATGGCTACTCTGGGTACTCCTGTTCAGTCCCAGTCTCAGCTGGCTGGGGTCTCTGCCTTCCAAAAGCACCAGCAATTCCTCACTGAGAGCATTAAAGACTGACATCACGGTGCAATAGAAAGAACTGGGAGTCAGGCACCATGAGTTATGAGCCCAGCTCTGTCAACAGCTACTTGTATGGCCTTATACCAAGCTGGGTCTGAATATTCTTATCTATAAAATGTGGAGGTTTGTGGCAGGCTAAATAATGCCCCCTCTCCCCTGCAAATATGTCTACACCTTAGTCCCTGAAACCTATGAGTGTTACCTTATATGGCAAAAGGGACTTTGCAGATGTGATGGTTAAAGAACTTGAGATGGGGAGATTATCTTGCATTATATAGGTGGACCTGACATAATCACAGCTGTCCTTATCAAAGGGACCCAGAAGGAGTCAGTCAGAGGAGAAGCCAAGGTGATGATGGAAACATGGATTGGAGTGATGTGATTTGAAGATGAAGGAAGTGGTCACAAGCCAATGAATACAGGTGTCCAGTAGAAGCTGGAAAAGAAGTGGAAACGACATCTCCCCTCATGTTCTCCAGAGTGAACCGACTCTACGGCCACCTAGACTGTGAAACTGATTTTGGACTTCTGGCCTACAGAACTGTAAGAGAGTAAATTTGTGTTGTTTGAAGCCACTGAGTTTGTGGTAATTTGTTATAGCAGCCATAAGAAACTAATACAAGGTTGCACTAGGTGACTTCTCTGGCTGCTTCTAACTTTAATTGCTGCTTCATAGCTATGACCCATTGCTAAGTGACCCAGATTTTGCAATACTTGGGTGCCTTAACAGATCTTGTTTTCTCTTTGTGTTTGTTTGTTGGTCTTTTTTAATAAAAACATTGTTTGACGAGACAGTTTACAGGTATTGCTTGTTCAAAACAGCAAGTGCATTTGAAGAAAGGCAATTGAGGAAGAGTCTCTGCAGTTTCATGTGAGATTTTGTTCCAGAAAGAATTGGTAGTCAGAGAAGAGCATTCATCTTCCCCCAGAACCTAACCCCAAACTACCATTCCAAATTCTTCTCTCACTACATCCTACTCTCCAGCCCCATCAGTCTTCTGATCACTTCCCAAACAGGCTCTTCTGTGTCCCCATTTCTTTGTTGGTACTCAGCATGAAATGCTGTCTCCCCAAATCTGCCCAAAACTCCAAGCAAAGGCAAAGCTGTCTTGAAATCTGACCTGAGCACCCAGGTCACATTTAATCTTTTCTTCCCCTATTTGCTCCATGTGTATCATTTGTCCTACTTCTGTTCGGACTCTTGAATCCATCTTCTACTTAGTGCTTACACCTCAGTCTCCTCCATTAGACGGAAGGAACATTGAAGGCAATGTCTATGGCTTATTCATTTCTGTGTTTCCTGAGTGTCTACACGGTATTTTCAGTGTCTACACAAAGTAGATGGTCCATGTTTCTTGTATTAAGAGAGGACTAGAGCTGAAGAGCCAATTACTGTTGCTTTTCATAAATATACATCTTAGTGCAAAATTCTTCCATAGGAAACGTTGTGAAGGAACATTTATGTATAAGTACTCCCTATCTTTTCCCCTTATTTTCCACAGTGTTTTACTTTAGTGTAAACTTCCTAGGATTACCCCTCCTCTGACATACCATGAACAAGTAGGAAAAAATTAAACAAATCTTACTTGCATTTTTTTTTTCCAATAAGAAGATTAAAAGTTAACTCAGGAGCCAGGGAA
>NW_006779813.1:1368651-1375667 GCF_000442215.2 Lipotes vexillifer | reverse complement strand
AAAGAGTAAAGAGTTTTGTTAAAGCACAATACATTGCAATTACAAGAAGAACATAATCCTTCTGATTTACCTTTACCCCGTCATTCCTTTTCTTCCTTGAAATTCAGGATTAGGTGCATTTTAAGAACTTAAAAACTATTTTAAAGTGTCAGGAGTAATCACTGATAATACCTCTTTACCCCCTTGTTCCAAACTAAATCCTAATTAAGTAAAGCTTGTCAGTAGAGCCTGAACAGTAAAAGCAATTTCTTCTACCTGCTTTATATTAAACCATATCCCAGTATGGATTTGATGATGGAGAACCAAGAGGTAAGATTAGTTCACTCCAGAAATACCTTCTGGTGGTAGAATGCTTGTTGTCACTTTACTCATTTCCTTAATCATAGTTGGTGATGATGCCAAACCCTTCATTTGGATAACAAAGGGAGCTTAACTATTAAATCCTCAGTACACCAAAAAAGGAGACAAGTAGGTAGTACCAAAGTGCCTATTATTGTTATTTTTCAGACAGGTAAATAGATCCAAAGGTCAAATTCTCATAGTATGTCTGTGAACAAAACCACAAAGAGGGTGAGGCTAATGGATGCCCAGTCTTGTTTTATTACCACTTGCCCGATCAACATAGTCAACTAAAAACCCCTGACTTGTTTGAACAAAGATATATGAATTTGCACGTGTTGGATTTAAGTGGCAGTGGTACTGGAGCAGCTGTTTAGATTTAGCAGCATCAGAAATAATTTTATCTTTATAAACAGTGAATGGATACTGGTTCTTTAAAGAAAAAAAAATCTGCTAATTTCTCTGATGGTAAAAGAACATCTATGGAGTGCTACTATCTACAAGTAAACAAACAAACCTCTCAGACTAAACCCAGGTCACGCACACATACTAACGTCTTCTTTCATTATTGGCCTTCAGGGACACGATGGATGTTCTGAGTGTTTTCCGGCCCATTCTCCTCTTTAGGGCACAGGTCAGGACAGTACAACCTCAAGACTAAGCTTTGGGATGAATGTTTATACTGCTGCTCCAGTTCCCATTAAAAGAATTACAATGATATTGCAATCTGAATACTTCTGGAAAAGGCCTAAGGGGAGAGGCCTTTATTCAAAAAAGAACTAGTAGCTAAAGCAGGACAGAATAAAGAGTGCCTAGTTCAGAAAATCTGGCCAAGTCAGTGCATTCCATATAAAATAAATTACATCTGTTGACTGGCAAGAAAAAAAAGAAATGTAGGAACTAGTTGTATATGTAAATTTTCAATAAAGTTATATAGATTTTGGTTTAGTTAATTATTCTGTTGTTCTTTATACCTTAAAAGTAAATTTAAAACAAGTGTTTGATCTGTATATTTTGAGGACGGAAAGGCCCAGATCTGGGATAGGAAACTGCCAGGCTAGAAATGGTTCTTGGCAGAATTCCATCTGGCCATTGACTGATTTTCTAAAATTAAGTGTTCCTTGCTTCTATCCCTAATTATTCGGATGAATCAAATTTGAGAGAAAATAAGCATGTCATCTCAGACTTCATAATACTGGGTGTAGTCAGACATGTAATTTACAACAGGAAGTACATCTCTGAAACTTGCATAAAAAGCACAAACAAAGTCAGGCCAATGTAAGTTCAAATTTTGATTAGGTCATTTGGCCTATGTGCCTCAGGGCAAGGAACTTAAACTCTCTGAGTCTCAGTCTCCTTATCCATAAAATGGGAATAATAGTGCGCCTTTGCAGTGCTAAATAAGACAAAATATGTCATCAAATCCACACACAACCTGTAGATACTCCAGAAGTGGTAGCTATTATCAGGAGTCCTGGGGGAAAGCAGCATTATTTATATAATGGATACATATAATATCCTTTAGAATATTTTAAACTCCTCTAGCTTGAGTTCTAATATACTGCCTTGTGTAAACTGTCAGCCCTCATATCTAGCAGGCACTAAATAAATACTTGTTAATTTGTTTAATTATATATTTACTTCAAAACAAAGAAGCTGGGCTTCCCTGGTGGCGCAGTGCTTGAGAGTCCGCCTGCCGATGCAGGAGACGCGGGTTCGTGCCCCGTTTCGGGAAGATCCCACATGCCGCGGAGTGGCTGGGCCCGTGAGCCATGGCCACTGAGCCTGCGCGTCCGGAGCCTGTGCTCCGCAAATGGGAGAGGCCACAACAGTGAGAGGCCCGCATAACGCAAGGAAAAAAAAAAAAAAAAAAAATTCCCACACCATCTTTGGGGAAAGCTTACGTAAACACCTAAAAGTTCTAACTCTGGTAAAGGAAACCCTCCTTCAATATGCAGACGACATTCTGATTGGAAAAAAAAAAAAAAAAAAAAAAAAAACAAAGAAGCTATGCCAGCTTTTCCCCAGAGCTTCCATCTCTCGTGCTTTATTTATTAATTTCAGTGACATCTTTGGAAGCAGTTTGCCACTAAATGGCAAAGAGCAAAACAGCAACAAAAACCATTCTGACCATAGAGCAACAAATGAGCCTCAGCAGAAAATGAAAGAAGAATCTAAAGCAGGCAAGGCTGTCTTGGGAAGGTTGGTCTTGACTGCCTGTGTTGAGAAGGAAGGTAAGGTAATGGAAAAGGGCACAGTGAATGCAAGGGGGAGTCGGGGACAAGGTAGGGTAATTTCAAGTTCAGCTCTAAGGAAGTCATAACTATTTAGCAACAGAGCCAGGACTAGAACCAGGGTCATCACATTTGGACAGCAACATCTGAGATCATGAGTCACTATCCACAGTGTGCTAAACTCTCTACCATGCTGCCTCCAGCTGGGAGCTTTGCCCCTCCTGATCTGTTTCCTTGTCTGTTCATTGAGAGGTTCGGACTAGATGAACTCCCAGGTCCTTTCCAGTATTAATAGTCTATGTACATATGTTTCTATATAATACAACTTGGCTCCCTAGATTATCAGGCCTTACATTTTTGATAGTGCTTTAGAGTTTACCCAAAGCTTTTGAAGTTACCATTCTACTTGACCTTCACAACTACTTTGTAAGTCATATATTTTCATTCTGCAGTTTTACAGTTGAAGGAACTAAATCTCTGAGAGATCAAGCGAGTCAGTCACAAGATTTGCTAGCAGTGGAATTTTGCGCACACTCAAGCCTCACAATAAGCTGAGGGGTTTAGTATTAAAAGTACAAGTATGTAATACACAAGAAAAAAAGTGCAAGTAAGTCAAATAGAAAGGGTTGGGGTGTGGTGGGGAGGTTGGAGAGGAGAAAATACAGCACACGTTGAAATAAAGGGCTAAAAGGCCAGGAGCACTTGCACAAATTGCCAAGGGCAAGTAAAGACTTTTTTAAAAACAAAGAAGAGGTGGGCCCACTGCTTGACAGATGGCATAAAATTAACAGACAAGAAAGGATGAACGAATTCTCTCCTATTTTCTTTCTGCCTTAGAAAGAGTATCTTTCAAGTGGAAAGTATAGAACATAGTAAGGCTTTGAGATCAAAATAGTGGAGGAAATAATAAATACATTTAAAACTCTGCCCTATTTATCCAGCATCAAGTCCCCAGGCTCAGATAAACTACCTCAAGTTTCTGAAAGGATCCATATCGTGATCAAACGGCCTATTTCTATAATTTCAGCATTTATAGAAACTAAAGAAATGCAGGAAACCTAGAGATAGACAAATGCCCCAACTTTTTTAAAAGGCAGTTTCCAAAAATTACTGATGAGTGTTTGACATCAATCTTTAACAAAGTTCTACAAAGGTTAGGTTGGTTAAACAGATGATACGTAGAACTTACCAAAGGAAGTGCCAACCAAAGAGAGCTCCCACTGGTTGACCAAGAATAAGTCAAGGTCAACTAGCTTCATGATGAACTTATTAGAGTATAAGTTTAGAAATGCTATAAATGTGGTATATATTCATTTCTAAAGGTACTTGGCAACTATTTCTTTAATATCTTCATAAAATCAGCTACATGATAGTGCAGTTAGTGAATTCATAATAAATTGAATAATTCACAGAGAATTGATAAATATTGATTAATCACATTTGCACATGAGACAAAGAAGAATAAACAATAGGTCAAAAGACAGATCAAGATTTTAAAAGATCCTGAAATGCTGAAATTATAGGTTTAAATGTTAATAGGGATCAGTGAAAAGGTACACTTAGGTTCTTGGAAATAACCTAGACCTCATGGCTTTGAGAAATTTGAAAATTTCTTTGGTGGTAAGGACCTCATGACCTTCAGTCCTAAATTCTTTGATTATATGAAGCATAACTGCTTGCATCTGCATAGAAGGGCACTAGTGCTGAGCGCTATAGGTCCCACCTTCTATGAGGGACTGCCGGATCGGATACTGCACTCCCAAAACAAAGGATCAAGGAGAGAGACAGCAGTAAATTCTCACTATGTGGTTTTGACAGTGAGATGGAAGGAGAACTACTGTGATAGTAGTGGGTCTTTGTCACATGATGAATGTTTTATAACGGCCTGTGGCCTCTGTTAGAAAATATGTCACATTCTTAGCAGAGAAAAAGGAAGATGTTCTGAATGAATGAACAAACAAATGGCTGAAGACACAGTACAGGATTCTGACGTTTTTCCCATCCCCAAAAGGTGTTAGTAACAGTCAGAGCTCATAAAAGAATACCCACAGAGCTTCCCTGGTGGCGCAGTGGTTGAGAGTACGCCTGCCGATGAAGGGGACATGGGTTCGTGCCCCGGTCCGGGAAGATCCCACGTGCCGTGGAGCGGCTGGGCCCGTGAGCCGTGGCCACTAAGCCTGCACGTCCGGAGCCTGTACTCCGCAATGGGAGAGGCCACAACAGCGAAAGGCCTGCGTACCGCAAAAAATAATAATAATAAATACAGAATACCTACAATCTTCCAGAAACCTAGATTTTATTCAGAAGGCTGGTCCCCTCATTTCTGAACTCCCTTAATGCTGCCCTTTGGCATTCTGGCCCTCAGGACCTTGACCAAATAGTCTTTGTTTTTATTTCTACTGGTTTTGTTTTTGAAAAATTCAAGGCAAGTAAGAATTCTTAAATATAGTACTCAGTGTCTTCCTAAAAATCTGCTGCTGGTACTTATTCTCTGTTGACATGCTTGTGGGAGAAAAGGGCAGCCAGTGAAGCACTGATGCTGAGCACGGGAGCCCAGGAAGGCTGGGTGGGAACAAGGCTCTGTCCCGTGTCACAGTTTTGTAACTCAAACAGCAGAAGAGAAGCATGAGTTAGCCTGTAGGTTCCCAAGAGGAAAGGAGGTGTATGAAGGGAGGATTCATGACCTTCCACTTACAAAGAGCTAATCATATACTTTACAGTATAGCATAGCAAATGTTTTTGTTTTTTTTCTCCGATAGAGAAATTTGACCAAAAGATACCCAGGGAAAATATACAGTCAGGGAAACCCATATTTATGTAGATGAGGCTTCATCTTCATGTAGTATGAGCACTGAAAAGTTTAAATTCTTTTATACAGTTTGTTTACAAGACTCTCTTCTGCATGGCTGTTTCAGAGGCCATCGGCCTGCAGACTCAGACCCTGAGGACTAAGGGACAGCAAACTTTCTTCCAATTCTGGGTAAATACCCACGGAAATATCCACACATATTCATACATACCATACCATACAGATTCTGCTTCTAACTATCTGCAGATTTGATTTACTTTTAAGTATCTTATAAAAGATACTGATCATCTGATTTCATGATCCCAAATATTCAAATTTCAGAATATAATTAACAATGCTGCTCAATACACATAGCCATAATAAATAAATGTGTAGTTAAAAAAAGAAAAAAAATGAGTTATAGGAAAAGCTGGAATAATGTTTGTTTTGGAGAAAAGACCAGTTTTTCCCAATTCCACAAAGATTCTTCCTGTGTTCCAGGTGCTTCCAGCCTCTGCAAAGTATCTACAGAAGAGGACAGAGTCGGTGCCTTAGAGGAGAGGCAAATGTGCTGCCGCTGCAGGTTAGGCCAGGCTCTCCACCGCTACCCCTCACAGGCGCGGGGAGGGCTCCCAGCAGGGCATTCTCTCTAACTCTCACAACAGTTCTGCAAAACAGCTACTCTTAGCCTCATTTTAAAGACGAGGAGACTGAGACTCGGCGAGGGAGGCAACATATCTGAGCCACACAGCCCAGGAGACATAAACACAGTTGAACTTCCATCTGCCCACCTCCAGAGTCCCTTTTATACCACATGTGCCCCCAGTAACTACAATACAGACTAAAATATCAAAGTGTGGAAACAGCAAAATAAAGACCTGAAAAGGGTGGGAAAAGAAAGCAATCCTGTCTGGTTACCTGGGACCAGGAAAACCTTTGTGAAGACTGAGGCATTTGAAACAGGCTGAAAAAAGTAGAATGTCAGCAAGTGGAGATGGGAGGAGCATGATAAAAACCTCTAAACTATGGCCTGAAATGCATGTTGGACTGCAAATTCCATTCTTTTTTCTAACTTTAGGTAGATAAAAATTATTATCATTCTTTAAGCTTATGATTTATTATCTTACGAGAGTATAAAGGCTTTTCTCCTTTACTGATACCATGTAAAGAAAATGAACTAGAATTACAAGGAAGGTTTTAAGTTCATATCACATGCCTTATAATTTAAGAATAGTGGTCTGGACACTGACACCTGTAAGAAAAGAAAAGAGAAAAGAAAAAAAGAAAGAAAGAAAGAGAGAGAGAGAGAGGGAGGGAGGGAGGGAGAGAGAGAGAGAGGGAGAGAGAGAGAGAGAGAGAGAGAGAAAGGAAGGAAGGAAGGAAGGAAGGAAGGAAGGAAGGAAGGAAAAAGAAAGAAAAAGAAAGAAAGAAAGAAAGAAAGAAAGAAGAAAAGAAAGAAAGAAAGAAAGAAAGAAAGAAAGAAAGAAAGAAAGAAAGGAAGGAAGGAAGAAAGCTTCCCTGGTGGCTCAGTGGTTGAGAGTCTCCCTGCCAATGCAGAGGACACGGGTTCGTGCCCCAGTCTGGGAAGATCCCACATGCCGCGGAGCGGCTGTGTGTGTGAGCCATGGCTGCTGAGTCTGCGCGTCTGGATCCTG
>NW_006779813.1:1359850-1368631 GCF_000442215.2 Lipotes vexillifer | reverse complement strand
GTGAGAGGCCCGTGTACCACCAAAAAAAAAAAAAATAGACAGAGAGGGAGGGAGGGAGGGAAAAGAAAAGAAAAGGGAAGGAAAAAAAATTAAAAAGACATCTCACATTCAGTAGCTAGAGAATTTAATTCAGCTTTTTCTTTTTAAGGTCATGCTGTCTGTGAGCAAGAGATCAGAATAATGATCCTTTGAGGACTCAGTCCTTGAATACATGCATAATGAAGCCTTGAAAGTAAAGACCAAAAAGATTAGCCTGCAGTATTTTTTCTTATTTTACTGCATGTTATGCAACCAGGAAATAAAATAATTCATATTTCTTAGTTATGAAAAATTACATATAGATGCTATTCCAAACAATAAAACCAAACCGGGGCAATTAATAGGAATTGGATTTGTTTTTCTACATTTCTCAAGGATATGTGCATTCTCATGGACATATACACAAGCAGATTCTGAACCCTTCCCTTGGTCTTCTGGGCTAGATAAAACTTAAGGCCCTGCATCTACTACCTGTGTTTTTTTTTAATAATCAACACAAGACCAATGTCATCAGTTTATTCTAAAGTGAAACTCTCAAGTGTGAAGAAGAGCTGGTCTAGATTGAAGGGGTTATTTTCACAATGATATGAGCGGGGAGAGGGTATGGGCTTTGGAAGAAAAGAAGAAAAAGACAGACCAGCAAGTACAAGGGGACGAGTACTTGCCACGTTACACTGAGATTCACACAAGAATACAGATTTTAGAAGAGATGCTAGATGACAGGATGCCATGTCAAGGTGAACTGGAGCTCCTGTGGTCTCCACAAGCTTCCAGCCTTTGGGATAGGCATACAGTGTTATTGCTATGGTCTGAATGTTTGTGTCCCCCCAAAACTCACATATTGAAATCCTATGCCCAATGCTATGGTATTAGGAGGTGGGGCATTTGGGAAGTAATTAGGTCACAAGGGTGGAGCTTTTATGAATGGGATCAGTGTTTTTATAAAAGAGACCCCATAGAGCTCCCTAGTGCCTTCCACCATGTGAGGACACAGGGAGAAGTCAGCCACCTGCAACCCGGAAGAGGACCTTCACAAGAGCTCTACCATGCTAGCACCCTGACCTCCAGAGAGGAGATTAGTAGATGATAATTCAGTTCAGAGCATGTCACTTCAGGGCTTGAGACACTCAGCATATCCAGCGGGAGCTATCAAGCAAACAGTTAAAAATATAATGTAGGCCTTCCCTGATGGCGCAGTGGTTGAGAGTCCGCCTGCCAATGCAGGGGACACGGGTTCGTGCCCCGGTCGGGGAAGATCCCACATGCCGCAGAGCAGCTGGGTCCGTGAGCCATGGCCACTGAGCCTGTGCGTCCAGAGCCTGTGCTCTGCAACGGGAGAGGCCGCAACAGTGAGAGGCCCGCAACAGTGAGAGGCCCGCGTACCGCAAAAAAAAAAAAAAAAAAAAAACATTCTTGATATTTTAAATGTCCCAGGATTAAGATTATTTCGGGGGCCCCCGACCCAAAAAAAAAAAAAAAAAAAAAAAGTAGCTCATGGAAAAGTTTGAGAAAATTACAAAATCAAAAGAACAAGTTTGTTGCTTCTACTATAGCTATTAATAACAATTATTAGGAGAGCAGCGACTTGAAAAATGGGTTGGACATAGCCAGATTCTTTTTAGGAAGAATAACTCTGACAATACCATGAAAGAAGGGATGGAAAAGAATATAGAGGTGGGAATACTAGGTTACTGCAGACATCCATCTGGAGGCGGTGAGGGACTCAATTCAGAGTGGCCACAGGAATGAAGTGGGACGGTCAAATTTGAAATTCATTTTAGGGCAAAATTTCTAGGATTCGGCAATGAAAAAATTGGGTTAGGATATGAGAGAAAGGGAAGCATGAAGATGTCCCTAAGATTTCTAACTGAGAAGAACAGGTGGGTAGACATTATTAACCAGCCCAGCATAAGTCAAAGTTTTCCTTTGTTCCTTGTTCTTTCCTTTGTACTTAAATATTACATGCCTCCTAGGCTCTGACAGGTTTCAAAGATATTGGGCTTAAAGATAATCCTGCTGGTCAGAAGAAAATAAATCACTTGCCTTTTTAAATACTTACAATTTCCAGTCCAAGAATAAATAGCTTGCAGTAGTTGAAAAAGAGATTTAATAAATCGTGTCCTGGGACTGAAAGTAGTGATTCACTACTAACGAATATGCTATTGTTTAGCTCCATCACTCATTACCTCATTAGTCTACACAGTGTCTCTTGCAGGTCTCCACTTCCCTAAGTGGAAGGTAATGCAGATCGGCTCATCCAACTCTACTGTAGCCCATCCATCTCCATTTCACCCCACTTAGCATCCCAGAGGCTGAAGAGCTACAAACCTTTTGTCATTTGCCAGATTCCCTTACAGCTCCAGGTCCTTCCAAAGTCGAACTTCCACCAAACAAACCCAAGCACCCAGGATTTGGAAGGCAGAGGCCATTCTGCCACCCCGGCTACTTCTAGTAGCATCATTGCAGGGGTAGCATTTGGTCTTCTTGTCTTTTCTGCAACAATAGTTGCAGAGGTCTTGTTATAGGTTGAATTGTGTTCCTGAAAAATGTTGAAATCCTAACCACCGGTACCTATGAATGTGACCTTTATATGGAAATAGGGTTTTTGCAGATAATCAATTAAGATGAGGTCATTAGGGTGCATCCAATCCAATATGATTAGTGCTCTTATAAAAGGGGGAAATTGGGCACAGAGACAGACACATGTGAACATGAAAATAAAGATCAGACTGATGTATCTACAAGCCAAGGAATGTCAAAAGTTGCTGGCAAACCACCAAAAATTAGGAGAGAGATATGGCACAGATTCTCTTTCACAGCTCTCAGGAGGAGCCAGCACTGCTGACAACTTGCTCTTGGACTCCTAGCTGTCAGAACTGTGACATAATACCTTTCTGTTGCTCAAGCCAAAGAGTTTGTCGCACTTTGTTATAGCAACTGTAGAAAAATAGTACAGGTCCCAGGTCTGGTTCCTAGTTTTGTGGGTGTTGAGAGTCAGGGAATGGGGAGAGGGGTGCATCCATATTGATGATGCACATTACAGCATGGTGGACTATTCCCAGAGCCAGCAGTTACGTCTTCAGGTTTTTGAAATTTCCTTCCTTCTTCTTTTAAAGGCAGCAGCTACTTAGGTAGAGGCCAATTCAATGGTGGTTCCTGAAAGTTCAGTCTAGAACCTGCTTCTGACTTCCCGTTCCTTGAATTAAGTCCCTTTTTCTTAAACTAGGTCCAGTGGATTCTGTTAACTATCTTGACTATAGGAAACCATTACACCCCAAAGTGATTCTAGCCCACAGAAAACAAACCAAAATTCTATGCTCTCTTGGGCAATACAGTACGTGGATCTATAACAAGTATGAATAAACCAAAGCAGAGTGAAAATAGATAGTAGGTCTAATTGAAATTAGATCACAAACTAAAAAAAAAAAAAAAAAGTCTATTCCTTCTAGAGATTTCCATATTTGTAGGAAGAACACTGACCTTATTGCAGTAGTAAGCTAGCTGGTTTTCCTTAACTAGGTAAAATGAGGGAAAACAGACAGAGAGAGGGGTGGGGTGGATAAAGATGGAATTTATAAATATGGGCATAAACATTGTAAATTTTGTTAGTCAAATAAAATTTTTGGCAGTCTTATGGTTTTGGAAACCTCCTTTGGAGATTCTGTAATATAAAACTTCAGAGAGAAATCAATCACTAAAAAACTCAGGCCCAGGGCTTACAAGATTTGTAGTCAACTCTTCATAAACAATGTGAATGAGGTACAAGGCTAAAACTCACAACAATATTGTTAATAATCATGATATTTAGAGTTAGTTTTTTTAAAAGCCATAGTGCTTCCTAAGTCTAGACCTTTACTACTCCAAATGGGGTAACTGAGTCCCAGAGAGGTGAGATGACTAACTAAAAGTCAAGCAGATAGTGGTCTGATTATTTGAAGGACAAATAACTAACTCTTACGTAAGAAAAATTTTGCTTTCTCAGTGCCCTCAGAAAGCATGTTTTAAGAGCCAGGTGTATATTACATGCTAATAGATATGCACAGAGAAACGGGCAAAGTTCCGCTTATCTAATGCTGAGAGCACTGACTCAGATGGACAGGTAAATCAAGAACATCAGATAGAGAACTCAGCTGAGCCTTCAAGGCCTAGATCAAATGCAGTCTCTGCCCTTAGCCTTCTTAGTCTCCCAGCACATGTCTGCCTCTGAATCCCAGGGCACTTCAGTCATTTCTCTGTTAGTGTATTTGTCACTTATTTTTTTGTAGCATTTACCTAGTGCCAACACTGTTCCAGTGCTTTCCTCAAAACAAGCCCGTGTGATATGTCTTAGTATTATCCTCACTTTATAGATGGGGATCTAAGGGACAGAGACAGGAGGTCGCTCTGCCAAGGTAGAACAGGATTCAAATCAAGGTGAGGTGGGACCACAGTCCAATGTTCTAACCCCTCCCCTACAACCCTTCTACCATGTTAAGGCCGGAGGCTTCCACGCCCAACATTTTCTTCTACCCACAAGCTCACTGAGAGCAGATTTCACTCTGAGTCATGCATATATTCCAGAGAACATTTAAAATAGTGCCTGGGGCAGACTTAGAAATCAAATCATTGACTAAATAAATGAATAACAAATAGGTGAAGAAGGCATGAGGGCATCTAGGCTGAGACAGCAAAAATGCATCTGTGATACACACATTGGTGGTGACGGGGCTGGAGAAACACTGTCCTTTCTCTTTGGTCATTTCATTCCCATGTACTCCCCGCGTGCTACTTTCCTTAGCTGCTGTGTTAAAATTTGTTAAAATGTATGAATTTTAGGGGAAATACCAATTGCAGGATGAGAGCTAGCTCTTGATGAAACTCTGAAGAAGAAATGTGACTTTGCCGCTCTCTTTTTTCCCCTTCTGTTTCGTTTTTGCCCAGTATGGGTGGTCCCCATGTGAGGTGTCCTGGGCTTCACTTGATGGGTTTGGAGAGGTCACCGCTAGGTCTCCAGGAAGAGAACAGTCTGACCACAGCAGTGAGACAGTCACCTTAAGGATCTACAGGCGTGTGCTATAAAATATATATCCACTGAGACATATGATTCAGCCCCACTCAAATGTTCCCAGTAGTTTAGATTTGAACATTTGATTTACCCTTCTCTCATAAACTGCCATAAAATCACTTTAGTGCATGGCTCACTTTCTTTCATTTACTCACATTTCAGTGAAGATAATTAACCTTGGCTAATAGTTCTCTTCACTAGACTGACTCAGGTGTTGTTAAAAGCAACAGGCTTACATAATAGACAGTGGAAGATGGAGACATGACATGCAATTTGGCTCGTATGTTCTAGCACTGAGGTCTAACACATTCTTATTAATTCTAGCTCTTAGCTGGGAGGTCTCTCGGTCAAAAGCAGGGGCTCTGGAATCCAAGTCCTCGATTTTGGTCAGTCTCATGGTAGCAGTAGTTTAAGAACCAGCAACTGGGATAGAAAAGCAACAAAAGGGATGGAAGTGTTTTCTTTCTTTTATTATATTTTATAATAAATAGTCTGCTTGATTACCTATTTGGCTTTAAATTGCATGATTTGTTCCTCAAAAAGTTAAACATAGAATTACCATATGACCCAGCAATTTCACTCCTAGGTATGTACCTAAAGAACTGAAAACAGTTATTGAAATAAATACATGCACTTGCATTTTCATAGCAGCACTATTCCCAGTAACTAAAACATGGAAAAAGCCCAATGTCCAACAACAGATAAATGGATAAGCAAACCGTGGCATATATGCAGAGTCGAATGTTATACAGTCATAAAAAGAAGTGAGTACTGATACACACTACAATACAGTGAACCTTGAAAACACACGCTAAGTGAAAGAAACCAGACACAAAAGGCCACATATTGTGTGGCTCCACTTATACAAAACATCCAGAATAGGTAAATCCATAGAAAGAGAAAACGTACTAATGGTAGCCAGGGGCTAACGGAAAGGAGAAATGGGGGAGTGACTGCTAATGAGTACCAAGTTTCCTTTTAAGGTGATGAAGATGCTTGGGAACTAGATAAAGATGACAATTAGATGAGATTATAAATGTACTGCCACTGAGTTGTTCACTTTAAAATGGTTAACTTTATGTTATGTGAATTTGACCTCAATTTTCAAAAATTGCATGTCTTCCCATTGAGGTATTATTAATACACTAAATAAAATTATAAACTTACCATTCTTTTGCAAATCAGTATGGCACACATCCTATCATACAAGGATGATGTTCAAAATATTTAATAAACAGCAAGGAACACATGCCCCCAATCAGAAATGACACCTCCCATGGGGCTTCCCTGGTGGCGCAGTGATTGAGGGTTCACCTGCCAATGCAGGGGACACGGGTTCGTGCCCTGGTCCGGGAAGATCCCACATGTCGCGGAGCAGCTGGGCCCATGAGCCTGTGCTCCGCAACGGGAGAGGCCACGACAGTGAGAGGCCTGCGTACCGCAAAAAAAAAAAAAAGAAATGACACCTCCCATTAACAATTAGCCTGCTGACTGTCAGCCCTTCTTGGCCTTCAAGCAGAAAACCACTGAAGGATCATTTTCTCTATGAGCCACGCATTGCAGGTCAGCAAGCATGATCTCACTGACCCCTTACCAACAATTTGGACTCATTTGTAAAGGGACATTTCTTCCATTTTGCAGAAGAAACTAAAGTTCAGTGAGACTAGGCAGTTTACTCAGGATCACATAAACATTAAATGGCAGAAGCAGGACTCACAGTCAGGAATTCTTATTGCAAACCAAGATCTCTTGGCGGCACAAAAGTCGTTTTCCTCAAGACAATTTACATCTAAACAACTCAACTGCTACAGATTTTTGGAAAAGATATTGGCCCTCTAAACATTTTCTCAGATATTTAAATTATTGAAAGAAAAGGGTAGAAAATATCAAATGAAGAAACAGACCAGATTTCTTGGCATAAGCTCAATGGTACAGTTACATTAATAAAAACTAGTATTTGACAATTTAGTATTTTGCAAACATATGTACCCTGGATATAAATGTAGCAAAAAATTACCCCCTCCCCTCCCCTTCACCACCAAATCTGATGATAGCAAAGTGTCCAGGGCAACCCTTCACTAGCAGGCAACCTGTTCAGTCACACAGGGCCCTGTGCTCAGAGGTTTCATGGTCTAAAGCTCTGCTGTTGCCACCTTGAAATTCTTAATCATTTTTGAACAGGAGGTCCTGCTTTTTTATTTTGCACCAGGCACTGCAAATTATGTAGCTGGACTTGCCAGTATCCAACTAATTTTAATCCTTATCTGACCTACTTAGAAGAGCTGTTATGAACATTGAATGGAAGTAATGTTATAAAATTCTTTACAGTTTATAAAGTATTTTCACATAAAAATTGTTCTTCAGTTAACAGATTTGTGATTATTTAGGTTCACTGCCAGGCGGCTCCTTGAGGAACATATTGCCCACCTAGACTCAGGTCCCCCAATGCTCAGGGAGGGATTCTTCTTGAAGCTTCTACTGCTGCCTTTGCAGCCTTCAGTAATACGTTCCAGTGATGCCTCCCCAGCAGGGCCTCGTTTGCTCCCTAAACCGTGTGAAGAACCACTCTCACTGCCACTTACTCTCTGTCATGTCACTCTGTTCATGCTCCTCATAGCACCGTCACCTCTGTCTGTAATTATTTCTGTCTTGTTTGTTCGTTATCTGTCACCTTCACCGGAATGTAAACTCTACAAGGGCAAGAGCTTCTCCGTTTTCATCAGTGTGTATTTCCAGCACATGGAAGGCACTCAATAAGTCATTTCTTGAATGAATGAATGAATGAAGAAATGAATGAATATTCTTTTCCAGTAGTCCTGAGAAGGTTGCTTTCTGCACTGACTCTAAAGCACTGTGATGTCCTTTGGTCCCATGGTCAACGGGTAGATTCTGTTGGAATGTATTGCTTTACAAATGTTTAACTATCAGCTTATTTATCTACCTACTCTGAAAATGAGATTCTAAACGATAATAAAAAATGGCTTTGGAATGTGCCCTAAGCCTACGGTGCACATGGTACAGAATGTTCTCAGAAGCAACAGGACTCATGAATAATGAGGCAGCCACTTCCCTGACTTTACGGCCTTGCCTGCCTGCTGCTCTCACCTACAAACCTTTGCCTATATCCTAAATCTCGGCTGCCACATGTGCTCCACAGTTTCTACCCAGCTCCATGCTTAGAGCCCTGTTATTTTATGGAAAGAATGTAATTAATACCACCTACCGCAAACTTTGCTCCCGGCAGAGCCTCTGACCAAAGCAGCATTATTCCATTCAGACTGTGAATGCTAGACTGCTCCAGACAGCAAAGCTGAATCAACAGACCCTGGCAGGAAGGCTGGGTTTATTTCACAGCAGGTAGGAATGTGCAGTTGCAGCACAAACAGAAAATTTCTTTGACCTTCCCTGAATTATGTGAGCATTTGCCGTGCTTAATAAAATCAGGATCTATTAGCCTATTTACTCCACACACAAAATTTTTTGACTGGCAAATTTACATGTAGCTTTACCCATATGAATCAGTGTCATTCATACACACACACATTCTCTCAATACATACTCATTATAAAAAGTTCAAATAATGTAAAAGTGTATAGAATAATATATAGGGTCCTTTATCCCATCCCACTCCCCTCCCTCAGAGGTATATTTTGAACATTTTAAAGTATAATATTTCTCCGTTAACATTTTAGAATATA
>NW_006779813.1:1338217-1359840 GCF_000442215.2 Lipotes vexillifer | reverse complement strand
CTCTTTCTGCCTTTAAAAACATTTATTTAAAAAACAATTATAAAAAGCACTTATAAAAACCTTTATTGACTTTAAAATGTGTATGTGCTCACATATTGACATTTCTGAAATTGAGCTGGCTTACATTTGATAGCTTCTTAGATTCAATGAAACACAGTTTTTCAGTTTTCAATTAAATGGTTCATGTTTATGTATTGTTTTGAAACTTGTTTTTCAAGAGAGCCTAATAATTTCTTGACACAGTATTTACCACTCTTACTGCATTTATATCCATATCACTGTTCGCTATTTTTAAGCTGTAAAATATATGGTTATAGTTCTTATGTCTTCACATTGCTTCTAAATTTACTCCTGGACCCCTCACACAGTGCCGTAAGCATAAGGGTCCAAGTCCTTTATAAAATTTGTTTGGGGATGAGATAAAGAATTTGGATCATACTCTTGGGAGCACCATTGTAACCTGTAGCTAATATGCATACAAAAATCTTTCCTCGGGCTTCCCTGGTGGCGCAATGGTTGAGAGTCCGCCTGCCGATGCAGGGATCACGGGTTCGTGCCCCAGGCCGGGAAGATCCCACATGCGGAGCGGCTGGGCCCGTGAGCCGTGGCCGCTGAGCCTGCGCGTCCGGAGCCTGTGCTCCGAAACGGGAGAGGCCACAACAGTGAGAGGCCCGCGTACCGCAAAAAAAAAAAACTTTCCTCACGCTGAGGGCAATCAGTGTGTCATTTGACTTACACACTGGTTTATTTATATTTTCTTTAAGCTGTGTATTTGGGAATGTTCCACCCTGTCACATGTACATAACCCATCTGAGAATTGTGGGTTTTGCAACATCTCACCATTTTCTCGTGATAGGAAATGGGGAAGAAAGGCATTTGCTAACTCCATTTCTGCTTTTGCCCACAATGGCTAGCAAGTAACACTTTCCTTCCCATTCTACCCCCCAATTCATGAGCAGCCTTAGACTCTCTGGAGCCGGCCCAGGGGCGGAGCAGGGCTGGGGGGAACTCACGGAGACCACAGTCACGTTGAGTCAGAGTGTAGAGAATGGGAGGACGCTGTTGTGCACTTGGACTGGCTCCAGCTCAGAGTCAGCCTCTGAGAAGCAGGTTAGCTCTGGTCCTCTCAAGAGGGAGGTCCCAAAGGTTCAGATGAGGTTGGAACTCCTCAGGGATTCTTCGGTACAGCATGGAACTAGATGCCTGGGGCCTGCCCTACATCTTGGTACTCTTAGGACTGAAGCCTAGACTTATTCCACCTCTGACATAGGAGGATAATTGAGTGAGTGCCAAATGTTGCCCAGAATATGGAGTTCTGCAGCTGAAAACTGATCACTCAGCAAAAACAGCATCTCACCCTTTTGACACAGTTAGGCATTTACAATAGCCACAATGTAATTATTCTAAGGGTCCAAAAGGACAAATGGGGACTTGGATTTTGAACCTGTGAGACCAGTCAACATTCTCTCTATTTACCTTCATAGGAAGGAGGCCCTGCAGCGGCTTTTGACCCAATGGCCTGATGTCCAACTGTCATATAGCCAATCAGAACCATGAATCTGCCACAAATACCCTAGGTGCCATCTACCTCCAAAGAGACCCCAACTAGATTCACCCCTCGCCATCCCTCTGCTACTCCCCAAATGCAAGCTGTCATCATCTCTCACCTAGGTTATTTATTGCAATAGTCTCCCAGAAGCTTCCTTGCTTCTGCTATTATTTTCCACCAATCTATCTCCATATATAAACCAGTGTAATCTTTGAAAACATCGATTTCCTACATCACCTCCACCATATACTCCATTGAAGAGCCTGTGCCCTTCTACTGCACTTAGAATAAAACCTAAAGTCCTTGACCTGAACAAGTCTCCATGCACTGACCTCCCCAGCATCTCCTCTTACACATGATATTCCAGACACCAAACTAGAACATGCAGAGTTCTCTCCTGTTGCAGTAGCTGTTGCCTCTGCCTAGAAACCATTCACTGCTCTTCTGAGCATAACCTATTCCCTCTCATCTCAAACTCTCCACTATAACATCACCTGCTCAGCACAGCCGTCCCTGGGCGCCTGCCTCAAGCCCCCTCTCCCATCACTCTGCCATATCACCCCATTTATTTTCTCCTTTAAGGCCTCTTATTATGCCCTGTAATTATCCTATATGTTTACTTCTGTCTTCCTATATGAAAATTTAAACTTCTGAGAATGAGGAATGTTGTTAGTTTCTCCTTCACATCCCCTTTTTCTAATCTAGAATATTTCCTGAACAATTCTGAAAATTGATTAAAATTCATTGGGAAGTGCTGCATACCACTCAAACCCACCAGCCCAGGGTTGCCTGTGTCAGGATGTGGGGAAAGGTTGAGTGAAAACAGGATAAAGCAGCTGATCACAACCCAGGTGCCCATCAGCGTCAGAAATCGGCAAGTACCGTCTGACCTGCCAAATCACAGTCTTCAGGGGCAGAGTGTGAGCATCCTTGATTAGGAAGTCCCATGGGTGATTCTGCTGCATCTTTGTCTCAGCATGATCAGAAAGAGCCTTTCCTTTGCCTCTGGAGTCACCAGGGCTCACAGTGGACTGTCACGGGTTGATAACACGTGGTCAGAGCAATGCTTCAACCATCCTGCCTTAGGAGAAACAGTGAACATAGAGGTGCCCTGACGGGTGAGGGCAGAGCTCTCAGAAGTGATGTTTTGCCACAACTCAACCTTCCAGGGAAGCGTATGAGACAACTCAGATCAAAGGGCTTTTGCAGGGGGTGTATGCGAGCAGTATAGGTGTGTGTGTCTGTGTGTGTGTTTAAAATAGCTCTTTTTACAAAAGTAAAATATTGTAGAAAATTTGGAAAATACAGAAAAAATATAAAGGAAACATTTTAGTACCAAAAAAGAAAATTACCATAGCCACTAATACTTACACTGAGTGCTTACAATCTGTCAGGCATTTTCCTATATGCTTCACATGTGTTTATTTATTTAACTCTCACAACAAACCAATGAGGTGTTTTCCTCACCCATTTTACAGATGAGAAAACTGAGGCACAGGGAGGTTAGAAAATTGGCCCCAAAGCATACAATCCTAGGATTTTAATTTAGCAATTTTCCTCCAGAACTCACCTTCTTAACTACTATGCAATAAATCTCTGTGTGGTTGTGTATATTTATATTTGTACAAACATACACACATGTTTATATATGTAATGGGGCAAAAAAATGGTTTAAATATTAACAGCCTTTCCTCATCTTTCTATAGAGGGAGAAAGCTCATTTTTAGTTACCTTCCAGATCTCTGAAAAATAAATACAATTTTTTAGATTCACTTCTTCCAGTTAAGGTAGTGATGATCTTCCTATCGCCAGAAGCTGCATTTGCTTACTTGTTAAATCATGATTAGGTGTGTAATTTTATCAAATGTTTGTTCTACTACTGTAAAAGTAACCATAATCCTCTCTCCCTTCCCACACCCCCTTAACCTGCTAACTAAGTTGGCCCCAGATTTGTTAGCTTGGCTGTGATTTTTTTCTAATCGATGGCTAAATTTTGGTTGCTGGTATTTTGTTTCAGAATATTGCCTCTATGTTTAATAATTTCTTTTAATAAGTTTCTTTTCTCATACCATTCAAGTCTGGTTTCAGTATCAAGGTTGTAATGGACTTAAACAATGAGTTGAGGAGTGCTTCATCTTTTTCTCCTCTCTGAAAGAGTTTAAGTTTGGAATTACACCTTGAACTCATCAATGAAAATACTCTGGGCCTAGGATTTTGCTCACAGAAAGGTTTTAAATTTTTATTCAATTCCTTTCATGGTGATAGCAGGTTTTATTTTATTTGAGTCAGTTCAGATCATTTTTATTTTCCTAGGAACACATCTATTTCTTATAAGTTTTTAAATTTGGGGGCATAAAGTTGTCTTCTCTCACTTACCTAATCGTGTAATGTTAACGTGTATAGTAACGTTCTTTTCTCTCTCTTTTTTTTCCTTGACAAAGCCTGACAGTAGTTGCCATTTTTATTACTCTTTTAAA
The DNA here is from genome assembly GCF_000442215.2 of Lipotes vexillifer. NCBI lineage: Eukaryota > Metazoa > Chordata > Mammalia > Artiodactyla > Lipotidae > Lipotes > Lipotes vexillifer. The sequence goes on along the minus strand of NW_006779813.1, from coordinate 1,355,814 downwards.
AGCAGACTTTTTTGATGTTCTCATTTGTATCTTTGATTTCTCTTTCATTTATTTCTCTCTTCAACTTTGGATTATTAAGTGAGTTTGTTCTTCCCTCTGATTTCTTAAATTGGATGCTTAGCTCAATTTTTTTTTTTTTTTTTTTTTTGCATTTCTTCTTTGTTAAAATAAGCATTTAGGGCTACAAATTTATCTCTCAGCACAATCTTACTACATCCCACAAGTTTTGACATATAGTATTTTATTTATTATTCATTTCTAAGCATTGCCTAATTTCTATTAATTAATTCTTCCTTGACTGGTTTAGAAGTGTGTTTTAAACTTTCTGAGTGTATAGAACATTTTCAGTGATCTTTTTATTGCATTATAGTAAGAAAATGTGACAGGTATATTACCAATCTTTCAAAAAAAATTGAGATCTTTAAGGCCAAGTGTATCCAGTTGACTTCCAAAAATGTACCATGTGTGTTTAAAAACTGTAAGTTTCATGCCAATAACCCCACAAAAGTCGACTTCTATTACCTCTGTAGATGTTTTACTGGCCTTCAGGAATTCCCATATTTTCTTACCAGTAAAAATTGCATTAAAGTAACATTTTAAAAAAATATACTTTATCCAAAAATTTAACATATGCTGGACTAGGAAGGAATCTTGTTTTTGAAAATGGAAAATTTTTATAAATTTAAGATGAATTATTTTCTCTCTCCATCCCTCAATTTGACCTTGATTGTAGCACGGATTATGTTGTGTTATGATAAGATATTCAGAAGTCTGTCTCCCTCTTTTGATGTTAACAGCTTGGGGGAAATGCCTATGTCATACTCACTTTGTAAGCCTTCACTTGCCTGAAACATAGTGTTTTATTAATAGATTTCTCTTAAATCGATGAAATGTATTAATAGTAACCTTCCCTGCCGAATGGGTACATACTACTGCTCTCTTTATTACAGAGATGATTTAGTTCCCCTGAAACTGACTTCTCTTTCAGCCTCACTAAACCTGGCATAACTGAGTGCACACTCCATAGAACCGAAATCCAAAAACCCTGAATACTTGTCCCCATTAATTCAATGTGTAATGAACTCTTAATCTATGTGTAGAGCTGTGTTCTCAGTCAGCCACTGATATGCTGTTTGCCATTTTATCTTCTTGTTGGAGTTTTCATTACTCTTGTTTCACCAATAATACAGGAATGTTGAAGGACGAGAGTGGTCTAAATCAGAGCTAAGGATCCATAACCCAACAGCCAGGAGAAACATGGGGTATTTTTTTTACAGCAAACTGTTACACTTTAAAATTTTATTAAACAATTATAAGAGCCTATGAACCTAGTAATGAAAGCCATGAAATTGAACATTCATGTCTATTATAAGAGAGGATTCAGTGAATGAATGAAATACTAGTGTTTAATAACTTGCCTTGCACTCTCCTGTATAGATGAACTAGAATTATATAGGGAGAGAGATTAGATTGATAGGTATTTTTAAAGTGCCAGCTTTTCACTTGGTTTCAGACTAGGATTTAAAAATTAGTGTTTGAGAAGATTAAAAAGTTCTTATTTAGGGTAACTGAGACAAAGTGATTTATACCGAGAAAGAGTGAGAGAAACAGAGAGGGAGAGACAGAGACAGAGAGGGAACCATAAGTCTGCATCTCATCAGAAAGCTACATTAATCTCATGTTCATAAAACTATGTAAAATGAACATCCCCAAAAGTAACCTCAAAAGTTGGGGGAGGGAGAACCAATGTATTTAATTTATGTTGGATGAATGAATTTGGATTTTTTTTCTCTGTAGACATTCACAGAAATATTATTGTATTAATTTTCCAGCAATTTTTATTCCATTTTACAACAGAGATGCTGCTTTCTGCCCACGATTTTAATGCCAAGACAGCTGAAAAGGACTTTGGATTGTACCTTTTTGTATTAGTCTTGATTTTTCTTTAAATTCTATTTTCAGGCTGACTTCACATGATGAGAATAGCATGAAATATATGGGTTTAGTTTACATGTCTTATAGGAAATTGTAGTCGGACAATTCTGGAGGGAGGGGGAATTCACCTTCCTTGAATTCCAAAAAACTTGATCACGGTAGGAAAGCCATCTGACAGTTTTTCTTCTAAGCACAAGTGCACGTTAAACTAGATTTCCAAATATATCCATTAAAAGGAAAATTATTCGGCCTCCCACAAAGAGTTTGCCTCTTCCTCTGGCCCTGGCTGACGGCAGGCGTTATTCATCCTTTCTAAATCAGCCGGTGCTCTCATCTCCTCTATCTGCTTGGGTGGTGGTAGACTCAAGCGCTCGTTATCACTGCCTCTGATCATTGGATGGACAAACCTGAGTTTGTGTTTTCCTGACACTGTCCTTACTTCTCCCTGCCCATTAATCACGCAGGCTCAACAAAGCCCAGGGAATGATCACCCCAGGCCGTAAGAGGGCTGCACCCCTGGGAAGCAGAGGTTTTGATCAGAGTGCCTCTCCATGATCTTTTGAACTCATCTGGGGAGATTTCTTACTTTACTCCAAAAGAAGGTTTCTTTTGTTCTTCTTTTTTTTAAAAAATTTTTTAGCCACGCAGTACAGTCTGCAGGATCTTAGTTCCCTGACCAGGGATCACCAGGGATGGAACCCATGACCCCTGCAGTGGAAGCACAGAGTCTTAACCACTGGACCACCAGGGAAGTCCCCCAAAGAAGGTTTTCATTGTCACAGGTTATCCATAGCAACTAATTACACCACGATAGCTGCTATTATTATTATTATACATTTAGAAAAGTCAAGACACACATGATAAATTAAAAATGCATCCTCGAACTTGATTCCCTTTCCACTGCACCTGTCATTCTTTGTTATGCAAAACGTTATTAGTGCACATAGGCAATCATCAAAATATTTACACAGGGCAATGAAAACATGCTTAGAATGTAATAGTCTGAAAAATCCTGATTGCCTGATAACAGTTATTCCGGACTGCTACAATACATTACTTCAATCTCTAGACCACCCAGATAGGATGCTGAGGTATATTCCTTTAAATGATTAAAAATAACTGGAGTTACAAGCACAGATATCTTAAAAACAGCAAGTCATCATTGCCAGGCTCTCTGACCTGACTCAGAAACACGTTATGTTTTCATAGTGGGCTTAAATAAAAGGTCTTAACTTGATGGTGGTTTTAAAATATAACACATTTAATTTGATGAAACCCATCTATTGGGTTGGTAGTGTTTTCATTAGATGTTTATTGTTTTATATATATATATATATATATATATATTTCTTCAGTGATATAAGAAGGAAAAGAAAACACGCTAGAAGGTAAATGTCATGGGCTGTATTATACAGCATAAGGAATATCATCAATAATACTGTAATAATTTTGATGGGGACAGATGGTTATTAGACATTGTAGAGATCTTTTTTTGTGTATGTAACGTCAAATCACTTGTGGTACACGTGTAACTAACACAATATTGTATGTTAACTATAATATAGTTCAATAAAAATAAAATTGTGTAAAAAATTTTAAAAATGAATAAAGAAAGACATGCAATGCCTGTCTTCCCACGTTCCACTTCCACACTTACTCATCCTTACACACATACCACACTGCCACACCTTTTTTTGTGTATGTAACGTCAAATCACTTGTGGTACATGTGTAACTAACACAATATTGTATGTTAACTATAATATAGTTCAATAAAAATAAAATTGTGTAAAAAATTTTAAAAATTAATAAAGAAAGACATGCAATGCCTGTCTTCCCACGTTCCACTTCCACAGTTACTCATCCTTACACACATACCACACTGCCACACCTTGTAGACATATATATGTCTGTGTATGTGTACTAACATACAGTATATACATAGATTGAGTTATTTGTTTTTACCAAGGTAAAATTATGATTTGCATATCATTCTGTAGTTACTCCCACTCCCTACAACATGGACATTTTTCTAAGTCAATACCTCAAATTTCTTCAGTTTTTAAATACTGAATAACATTGGATTGAATGAATACACCATTGTTTAACTATTTAAAATATTTTGTTTTCAATTTTTCCTATTGCAAACAACACTGCAATGAGCCAAACTCATTTTTTACAATGGATATACTTAGCTTAGGGGTACCCATATTCTTCCACTTTTCCTGTCCTAGATGGCAAATGTGAGTTTTTCAAGATCCCAGAGTTACTGTATTGATGCAAAGTGCAGGAAACCACTCTTTGAACTGCCACTGATGCAGTCAGATCACAAATGAAACCAGGTTATCATTAGAAATCATACCTTCAGCTATTTCTATCTCCCCTACATGAACACAGGAAGTCTATATTCTGTGTGTTAAGCTTGTCCCTCTCAAAATTGTTATCACTTGTTTCCACCATATGATAAAATATTTTCTCTTGCAAGGGAAACCAAAAGAAAAGCTTTAAATCAAATAAAAGATTTGCTACATTCATTCCCTCATTAGATCTGTATTCAGGGTGTGGTGTAAGATCAGGAAATTAAGAACCCACCCAGCTAAGGTTACTGAATGATGGATTGGTTGGAAATTTCCAACAATGTAATGAATTTAGTCTAACAGTTTGAATGGTCCGCTTAGAGACTGTAGTCAGGAAACACACATACAGTGTAAACTGCCCAGCTCCTTAGAGAGAAACGAACAGTGTTGGTAAAGACAAAGGACTATTAAAATCACAGCGCTTTTTCATTCCACCATGTCTGGTTTTCAAAGGGGACAGTAGATCCCTAAAAGTTAAGGGGTTGGGAGAAACTTGATAAAAACATTTTTCATTTCTAATTCTATAGTCCATAAGTTTCTTCCTAAGCAAGTACCACATAACTTTTACAAGCAGAGAAACCGAGATTGTGGTCTAATGGAATGAATCATTTGTCCCGTAAGAGTCGCCCATCTCAGGTTCCCAGGTCTGTGCTCAATACCCAGTCACTTCTCCTGCCGTGAACAACATCACCAGGATAACGCATCCTTTCACAGCCATCACCCAAATCCAGTGCTGTCCCTTGCAGTCCTCAGAATGTGTTATTTTCCATACAGCAGGTTGCCTTTTATCTTGCTAAATGAGAGATATCCTATATACCCTCCAGCATTTTTTTTTCTACATCTTTTCTCCTGCGAAATTGAAAGATTTTCCTGAAATGATATCCTGCTGATACAACCTTGACTGCTCCTTCCCCTGGAGAGGAAACAGCAACTCAGTGAATCAAACCATAGTTTTCTTTTTTTAACATTTACAAAAGTCCATGGCATTTATAAGTTTGGACAATCTGTGGGTTTATGTCTCTTTTTGTTTCTCATCTATTAAGAACAGACCTGAAAAAAACGTTTCCTAACTTGAACTGCCATAAATTAATCTAACCCTGCCTCAGTCTCCATAATGGAAATACCAGAGTAGGGCATGCGGTACGCGGGCCTCTCACAGTTGTGGCCTCTCCTGTTGCGGAGCACAGGCTCCGGACGCGCAGGCTCAGCGGCCATAGCTCACGGGTCCAGCCGCTCCGCGGCATGTGGGGTCTTCTCGGATCGGGACACGAACCCATGTCCCCTGCATCAGCAGGCGGACTCTCAACCACTGCAGTGAAATTAATCCAGCACTCTATACATCCTGTGTGGATTTTTGCAGGAAATATCTAATCCTAACTTACCCCATGTTGTATCTGACCCAATCAATGCTTGCTTTTCAGAGAGAGGGGATAGCATTCTTTTGTCTGGGTGGCTGGGTATTTAGGGGTGTGGCCTATGATAATACCCTGGGATATAACTGGTGGAGGGTAGGGATTGTGCTCTGTGTACATTTTTAGTGATTAACCCATGAACGTTAAGACCATTAAACAAGGAGGAAGAACATTTTGCTGTTCCTTGCTTATTGCATTAAGTGTACTTACAGGCACCTTGGCCATCAGGACGATGTGAGGAGTTGATGAGCCACTTAGGAAAGGGAAGGGCTCGGTATCTTCTCTCCGACCATCTCCCTCCTCTCTGACCTTCAGCTCCTGCTTTTATTCAGACACTAGCTTTCTCTCATTTGGACAACTGCAGCTGCTCCCCGAACTTCCCATCACGGTCCCGCCAGTGCCATCCTGCTGCCAGAATGATCTACCGGAATGATTTCTCCAGAACGAAACCCTGACCACGTGACTCCCTCGCTGAATTCCTTTTCTGTGGCCCCTCTGCACACTGGGAAACCTTGTGCTCCTTAAGGGGACACTCAGGCCCTTTCTCACCTGGCCCTGACACCCCTCCAGCCTCGTTATGCTAAGTGCTTGCAGTTCTGTCGACACACCAAGCTGTTCTTCCTGCCTCCAGGCCAACCCCCCGGGCCACCACCATCATCACCTTGTCACACCCTACACAGACGCCCAAGCCACCTGATGGACTCGAGGATAATGCTTCACCTTCCTGTCGCACAGCTCCCCCCCCAGGTGCAATGACACTCCCAACGTTGCGTCCCCTGGGTACTCCCGTAGTGCACCTGTAACGTCCGTCTGTCCTGCTCAAAGGCACAGACTGAGTCTGGTTCACTCCGTGTGCACAGTCCCCAGCCCTGTGCCGGGAGCGTGGCGTGCACTGCTGGCGTTATTCCATGCTTCAGTGCCTGGCGGAGCTAGGATATGAGCGCGGTCTCTTCCGTTTCTGGCACTCTCCCAGCCCAGCGTGGCTCCTCTGTCTTTGCCTCTGTTGCTGTTGGGGTGTCTGTGGTGGCACTACAGATGCCCCAGCACTGCTGTCTGCACTGCCCCACTTGGCTGTACCGACGCACTTGAGTTTGTGCTGTTCTTCTTAATCCTCTGGCATAGAGCTTCTCAACCTTGGACCCCTTAGCTCTGTTAGACTCACCTGCATTGCTTTTACAAAATACAGATGTCCAGGCCCCACCCCAGACCAGTTCATCAGAACTCTTGCGGGTAGAACTCAGGCATCAGCGTGCAGGGTTTTAAACTCCCCATGGGATGCTAGTGCAGCCTGGATTGACTGCACTGTGGGCTTTACCTGCTTTACTTAATGGCTCCAGGGAGCTATCATTTGGGGGGAGGGGGCGAAGAATCAGGATGACCTGTAGCACTACGCATGTGAGGAAGTGAAACACCAAAGCACTCCACAGTGAGTTCTAAGCAGACTCCAGAGAAAATTTGGCTCAGAAGCTTTCCCGCCTCCGGGCTCCACTCAAAAGGGATGACCAGTGCGATCTCCAGATGGGGTTTGCTTTTGTCACAGCTTATAGCACATACTCTTGATGCCTGGCTACGGTGTGCAGATTTGAAAATATCCCCACACTTCAAATCACTGTTGACCCTCTTCTAAAGAGAGTAGTTGAATTCCCCAGACATTACTTCTTAAAGACTCTTCAGCATATGAGATGTGTTTGTTTGTTTACCATATAACATTGCATCCAGCCATTTCACAAACTAGAATTTATGGAACAATTCCCAGCAGCCCCACTCGACACAACAATGAAAGAGTTAGTATTAGGAACACTAACACCTTGGCTGCCCTCCTAACACCTTGGCTGCCCTCCTCCTTACCTGTTTCTACCTCTCCACTCCCACCTCCACCTCCATCCACAGCCTCGGCCTGTGCAATCCATTCTGGGGCTGTGGCCATTGCAGGGTCCACCTGCTGACAGCGGCATCTGGTGTGCCTGTGAGATGAGCGTCACCACGGGTTTGGAAGAGAAATCAAATGCCTCTCTGATGTGTCCTCAGAGAGTGAAAGGACCGCTGCAACAATGTTGTTTCGTTTACATTGTGAACACAAAAATGTCTCAAAACACAAAAAGTTTCCCACTGTGGCTCTGATCTCAGTTTCCTGAGTGCAGCCCTTCATAGAGAAACAAAATGAAATGGTCTTACAGAGCAGCTGGGTTTCTCCAAAAGGTCTGAAATGCTGGATTCAATTAAAGGGACAATAACTGAGCATCTACTGTGTACACGGTTAGTAGCCCACAGGTGCAGAGGGGGAAACACAAAATCTGGTCCCTGCTTCCCAAGGAATCACTGTTCAGTGAGCTGGAAAGAAAGACACACACACAACACTATTTCAAATCCAACTAAGATAGTAAGTATAACAGAGGTTTAACAAAGTACAATAAACAACAGGGAAGAATGATTCATTTTGACTGGAAGAAAAATAGATTGATGTATTACTTCTATTTATATCCAAATATAGTTGCAGAACAAATAAAGATCTTTTAAGATAAGTTGTTTCTCTTGTCTTTATATATTCCTTTCCTTTCCTAACACGCTCACAAATACACATGGCATCACAATCATGGATTTCTTGTGAAACAGCACCATTAAGAATTTGCTATATATGGGGATGATGGGAAGTTGGGGATTTGAAGCAGATTAAAAATAATTACAAAAGGAACTTCAGCCTTGGGCATCTACAGATACCAGCACAGCAATCTGTTCTGAGAGGGAACATTTACCTGCATTTTCTGCTACCCCTGAAACATGTCTTCCTAAGGTACAAATCAGGATGTGCATGTGAAATAAAATCAAAATAAAGCTCACTGAGAAACCACCTCTTGCAAGGTCAGCTATCTACACATATATTGTTTATAAAGCATTGGAAGTTGAATATATTGTTCAGTTTTGTACAATGAGACCACATCCTTAAATGTCCACGTGTAACCAACTCTCTTTTAGACAATACTTTGGAGTAGATGAAATGATTGTCACAGAGACGGATGCCAAGAGGCAACCTCCTGCTGTCTTGCGTATTCAAATGACCAGCATAGCACAGCATCAAAGTACAGAGGACACAGGGTTCCACTGACATATTTGTCTCAATTTGTTGAAACCTTTAAAAATATTGAGTTATTTAATAACCAAGGAAATATAAGGATCAGTTCTTCTATAACAGGACAAGGATGCAAACAAAGAATGCAAGCCAGAGATAAGATATGCTGCCTGGGATGTGGACAGAGTGGGTAACCAAAGTGCTGAATGCTGTTCATCATAATATCTTAATCAGAAAAGCTGAGTAAGCCGGGTGGCTCTTTTGCTCTAGCTAGACTGTATTTTTGAAAAGCCACTTTGCATCCATGCTAACCCTCCAAAGAATATGAGCCTATATATACGACTATATATATATGGTCAAGAATTTAACAAAAAAACCCTCTTGCCAAATGGAAATGAGTGCTAGGGCTCACTGCTCAGTTTGTAGAGAATCCACTAGTGACACTACTTCCTCTGTCTTCCCCCATATGGTTATCATTCTTTTGTATTTCTCTACTTATTAGTATTTATATTGTCAAATTTACATCATTGTCTAAAAAGAAATGGAAAGGTAGCTATTGATTTTTCCCATGGGCAGAGATAATTAAAAGTTGCTTTGTTATTTTGCAACCTCAATAAAATTATAAATGGTTCTTAAGGCTTTGGAAGGCAACTAATTTTGTTAATCATTATATGTTTTGTGTATTTGACATATTTCATTTTAAAAGACTAAATCATCAAGGCCTAGTGGGCAGAAACTGCATCTCTTAGAAAACACTGTTGCTCCTTATAACAAAATCACACATTAAATACAGGTTAATACATCAGGATTTCTGAAATCTTGTCTTTATGAAGTGTATTTTCCCATTGAACCTTCCAAGAACCAGAGCAGGCCTCCAGCTCTAGCTCCAACTCAGCTATAGGGATGACAAGATGGCAACAAGAAAACGAAGGATTATGCCTTTAGAGGCAGGACCTCAGCTGTTTCTCAGCTGTTCTTTTGACTTTGCTCAAAATAGAGCTGCTACATTTGAATTTTCAGTATTTTTATTCACTCATTCATTGATTCACCCTGAGAGGGGGGACTAAAGGCTATTTGAAAAGTCCAGTTTTAAGGTCAGGGGAATGCTTTGGGATGTTTTTGATGACCAGAGTGAACATGGATGGAGGGGACGAAGATATTAATTCACAGGCCTCTGAAAAACTTTTAAAATGTATTTGGAACAACCAAGTCTTTAAAAAAAAAAAAAAAAAACTTGTGAATTTAATAATTAACCCAACTTGTTAGAGCCAGCACATTTGCTTTACACTGATTTATGGTGAAGTAAAACCATACCCGTGGTGTGTCTCATGTTCTCTCTCCTTTCAAGAAAAGTAATCTCTGATTATAATATTTTCCCAGTGGCAAATATGGCCGACTCTATGACATGGGATCCAGAAATGCCTTGTTATTAGAATTGGAGCCCTTTTCTAATACACTTAGAAAATTCAGGGGTTTTGTCAAGGTATGTGAGTAATGACCCCAGACTCTCCATGTACATTGATCAATGAGTCTCATCTTCGTCCATTTCTTGGTGGTGGCCACTACTTATCACTTTGGCTTGCCAATTATTAAAAAGGAGTACCTTGTACACTCTGTACTATTTCATTTAAAACACACCCACAGCAATTTATTTATTGTTTTTCTATGTTTCACATGGAGATTTGAGAGTTACATGTTGAGTTATATACTAATAGGTGAGTCTTTAGACCGAGACACTCTACCTTTGCTTTGGTCCACACTCAAATATTCGGTCATCTGACCATGTCCTGGGTGTGACTGGTAATAGTGAAGGAATCCATAGTAATCATGATGCCCAATATGGAGGAGACAGAGGGATGCTCTTTGTAAAACTGTCCCCTCTTCACCTTATCCAATCTCCCTCATCCCTTCGTTTACCCTTCACTCTGCTCGGAGAGTATCCCTCACTCGCCTAGGAGAGAGCTAAACGGTGAGGCTGTGACTTTGTCTGAAATGTGGAACCTGATCACTCCCGTTGTTCTCTCCCACTCCAAGTTTCATAGAAAGAGGACTTGGAATTTCTCCTTTCCCTTCCTCAACCTCAGTGCCTTCTCAACCAAGGAGGAATACAGGGCTTCCCTGGTGGCGCAGTGGTTGAGAGTCCGCCTGTCGATGCAGGGGACACGGGTTCGTGCCCCGGTCCGGGAAGATCCCACATGCCGCGGAGCGGCTGGGCCCGTGAGCCATGGCCGCTGAGCCTGCGTGTCCGGAGCCTGTGCTCCGCGACGGGAGAGGCCCCAGCAGTGAGAGGCCCGCATACCGCAAAGAAAAAAAAAATAAAAGAATGAATACAAAATGGGATCATTTAAAGCCTACCACAGTTTATTATGTTGATATACCAAGAAAGACTGAATAAAAGTTGGGGCTGGAAGTTAATGCATTACAGTGCATTTTCTAGTATCTCAAACATTTCTTCCCAGTCCATAACCTTTCCTCCAAAGCACCTACCATAGCTCTAGTATTTGTGGTTTCAATGTATATATCTATCCTTATCTCTTGCAGGCATTTTTGGTCAGGAATTTAAATCTCAAGTAAAGTTTTCTATCTTTGGAGGAGCAACTTGTCACGTAATAAAGGGTCTCTCCAAGTTTTCAACCCATAATCCTGGAAGGAATTTCAGTAAACATTTATGTAACTAGAGAAATATACCAACTATGAGGTATATCTCCTTAAGTGGAAGAAATCTGACTTGCCTTTCAGAGCCTTGGGATAAGCACAGTTTACTTAAGTGGAAAGAATTTGTATGTTTGGCCCAATTGATAAAGAAACCCTGGAATGTTCCTAAATCCCTAAGTGACTTGGCTCCATTGAGTTGTCTGATTGGATCTATTCAGTCTATAAACTGAGAACTACCTGGTGCTGATTCTTACTCTACTTTCTTTTGTTGTTGCCATCGCTTGTCCTCTCTCTCTCTCTCTCTCTCTCTCTCTCTCTCTCTCCTCTCTGTCTCAGATGCTTCCTTTTTCTTTTTTCTTTTTTTCATAAAAAACAGAAATTTATTTCTCACAGTTCTAGCGGCTGGAAGTCCAAGATCAAGATGCCAGCAGATTAGGTGTCTGGTAAGAGAGAGCCTGCTTCCTGGTTCATAGATGGCTGTCTTTTTGCAGTTTCCTCAATGATGGAAGGGGCAAGGGAACTTGCTGGGGTCTCTTTTATAAGAGCACTAATCCCATTCATGAGGACTCCACCCTCATGACCTAATCATCTCCCAAAGGCCCCCATCCCCATCTCCAAACACTGTCACATTGGGGGTTAGGTTTCAACATAAAAATTTAGCAGAGATATAAACTTTCAGTTTTATTTTTCTTAAAACTTCAATCAGTGCTGGAAACCAGAGTTTAAGACATGTAATATAGCACCTTTGCCATACAGAGCTCTATGTAACGTCCAAGTTGAGGAGGTAACCATGGTGATGTCTTGGGTTAACAAAACAATCACACGCAAAGAGGTTCAAGCAGCAAAGTTATATAACTGTGCGTCTAGAGGCAGACTTCTATTACTGAAGCTCTACTTAGATCAAGGGATGAGGTTCAAGGTTCCCGTTACTTAACTATATGTCCCTTAGGTACAAAATACTAGTGACTCACTTCACTTCCACGGTGATATTGTATATGCTTGGCAGAAACTGGCAGAGAACATGGCTAATTCTAAGAGTGTAACCAATCAACAGCGGAGAATGCTGTGCCTAAAAAACACCACTACCTTCCCCTCCTTCTTTGATATACAATACACCCTGACTTTGGAGAAACATATCATCTCAAAGTGCCCCCAACTTTGACTTTGCTCCACTGATGCAGCAAGTGCCAAGGACCCGTTTATCCCAGGTCAACCCTGCTGGGAAGGTCTGGTCTCCCTGATCTTTAGCCAACAGCAAGGAGTTCAGTCTGTTTGTTGAGAATGATCGTAACTCATGTAAAATCAGAACAGTATTCCTCGAAGCAAACCCACCATTGCCCTGCCTCCACATGTTAAGAAGGCCACTTCTTAACATGTAGAGAAATGAAATGTAAGTGATCAAAAATAAGTCTACGTGAAAGCCCCTCTCTTCATCCGTGTGCATCTTCAGACTGCCCTCTGTGATCTTTTTCTTCTCTTCAAGGCTGCTTTTGCTGTATATGTCATCCCATTTCACTAGGACATGAGAGTTCCACATAAGTTTGCCTCAAAGCCCTTCCCCACACACCCCCAGCATAAGCCCACAATAAGACTAAGAGTCAAGTAGCTAATAGAGGGAGGAGTAAATTTGGGGTATGGTTAACTCTGGGTATCTTTGTCTGGTCTTTATTCGTATAAATTTATTTATTTTATTTATTTATTTTCGGCTGTGTTGGGTCTTCATTGTTGTGCGTGGGCTTTCTCTAGTTGCAAGGAGCGGGGGCTACTCTTTGTTGAGGTGCGCGGGCTTCTCATTGCAGTGGCTTCTCTTGTTGCGGAGCTCAGGCTCTAGGAGCGCAGGCTTCAGTAGTTGTGGTGCATGGGCTTAGTTGCTCTGCGGCATGTGGGATCTTCCCAGACCAGGGCTCGAACCTGTGTTCCCTGCATTGGCAGGGGGATTCTTAACCACTGTGCCACTAGGGAAGCCCTGCCTGTTTTGTTTTGTTTTTATTATTTATTTATTTAATTAATTTGTTTATTTATTTGCCGTACGCGGGCCTCTCACTGTTGTGGTCTCTCCCGTTGCGGAGCACAGGCTTCGTACGCGCAGGCTCAGCAGCCGTGGCTCACGGGCCCAGCCGCTCCGCGGCATGTGGGATCTTCCCGGACCGGGGCACGAACCCGTGTCCCCTGCATCGGCAGGCGGACTGTCAACCACTGTGCCACCAGGGAAGCCCTGTTTTTATTTTTTAATTGTTATCTCATCAACTATACTCTAGTCTCCCTGAGAATAAATAAAATAAGGACATAACCAAGGAATATCAAATTCTTCTCTAGTAGACAATTCATTACATGTGGATAATTTTGTTCAGGAAGGGCAAATTGTCATCCTTTAGCTTAATACAGTACATAAACCTATATAGGGTCAGGAAATGTGTATATGATATTTTTGCAAAATAAGCCCAAGCCCCAATCAAAGGGGTAGTAAAGGGTAGTCACCTTGAATGATAGTCTTATTGTGACAACACAAGATGTTGCAGCCACTCGACATACATATATAGACACATATATTTTCCTGCTTTTCTAGCAGCAAAGTAAATATTAACTTATCTACCTATCCTCTGTTGCCCACTTGCTACTCTGAACATACTTGGCAAAGACGGTTGCAGTTTTCAGTAAAGTTTAGAGCCATAAATTTGCTGTAAGGTGATTTGCTTGCTTTGAAAATCAAACCTTTAAAAGCTAACTAGACCTCACCAAGGTCAAACCCAAGACCTTACAGTATAATGTCCCAAACCTCAACTGTTTAACACCCTAGGCCTAAGAAGGGGATTCACAAAGTGACCCTAGTAAATTACTCAAAAAGGAGAAAGAAAAATTGAGCACGCCCCAGATTCTTACATTAGTCTTACACTTCTCTCTTTAGTTCTGGAGTTCTCTGTGAAGGAACAGACAATCATACTGGTGATCTCCGTTTTCCTCTTTCTTAAGAGAAAGTGCTTTTTCCCAGAATCCTAGAATCTCAGCATGAGAAGAGACCTTAAATGTCATCTAGCCCCACACTTTATCCAATGCACAAATTGCCTCATCATCACACCCAGGAAGCAAGCGGTGCCTGCTCTCAGCCTTAGCCACCCTAGCAGCAGACAACACTGTCTGTTCCATTTTGGGACATGTCAACTTGATGGAAAGTTCTAGATCTTGTATGACCTTGGTTAAGACTTTAGAAACGGGCTTCCCTGGTGGCGCAGTGGTTGAGAGTCTGCCTGCCGATCAGGGGACACAACTGAAGGCAGGTCTCTTGCATCATCATTCCCATGATGAGAAGCACAGCTCCTTGGTGCTGGAGCCAAAGGACAACATAGTCTGACTGCTGAGATATGACAAATAAAATAAACAGCCAAAAAAAAAAAAAAAAAAAAAAAAAAAGACTTTAGAAACGCTAAGCATTAAAAAGATTATGGTGTTCCCTGCCTTTCAAGCAATATGTAATTCAAAACTTTAAAATACTGAATTATAAAGAAAGGGAATAAAATTTTGTTCTAAATGTCCTTATAATGAAAACTTTGATTGTTGCTTTATTTTTTAAAAATATTTCATCGAGGGCTTCCCTGGTGGCGCAGTGGTTGAGAGTCCGCCTGCCGATGCAGGGGACACGGGTTTGTGCCCCGGTCCGGGAAGATCCCACGTGCCGTGGAGCAGCTGGGCCTGTGAGCCATGGCCGCTGAGCCTGCGCGTCCAGAGCCTGTGCTCCGCAGCGGGAGGGGCCACAGCAGTGAGAGGGCCGCCTACTGCAAAAAAAAAAAAAAAAAAAAAAAAAAAATTTCATCGAAGTATAGTTGATTTACAATCTTGTGTTAATTTCTGCTGTAGAGCAAAGTAATTCAGTTACACATTTATACATTCTTTTTCATACTCTTTTTCATTATGGTTTATCACAGGAAATTGAATATAGTTCCCTGTGCTATACAGTAGGACCTTGTTGTTTATTCATCCTATATACACTGGTTTGAATCTGTTAATCCAAAATTCCCAATCCTTCCCTCCCCCACCCTCCTGATGTGTTGTTTTAAATCTCAAATGTAAAATTCATTTTTTTAAAAAAATTTTAATATCCTTTCAGGCTTTGATGCCCTGCGTTGTGGTGTCCTATGCTCATGTGTAATTTGCTAGGAATCTATCATGGCCCTTCTAAAACTTCCCATCTTCAGACTAAACATTCTCCTTTTCACTATTGCTCAGAAATCACAGTTTCCAGAGTTTTCACCTTTCTCTTCTAGCTGTGCTCCAATCCACCACTGTCCTTCTTTCTACTATCAATATATCCAATTCAGCTTGGACACTGACCACCCCGGTTCTGGACATGGCACGTCAAGGAATAACCTCCTCAATTCATGGTGATCACACTATAGTAGTAATTCTCTGAGTTCATAGTTAATCAAAACCCCTAACTTGTATTCTTCCAAGCACTCATCCTTCTGCTTTACGGTGCCTTTTTGCAAATAAGGAAGAGGTGCTCCGTCTGGATGGACACAGTCCCTACTCACACACAATCCTCAGCCAGGCACCTGTGTGCAGGATACAATCTGCTTAAACCTTGGCCTTGGCCTTGCAATCTGCCCACTCTGGAACTAAGGGCAGCCTTTATATCTCTCCCTTTTACTTCATATCTTGTTAAATTTGGCCCATTGTTCCATCCTGTCAAGCTATTTTGGGCTCCCACATGCTTGCCCTCCCACCCAGCTACAGAGTCACCAAGAGACCATGAGTTGCTTAGTCTGCCAGCTCTATGGCCCAACCAAACAGAAGTGAGGTCTCTAAGAGGCGTCCTTATTCATCTCACTCTGACTTAGATGAGTACCTCTCCCCTTTCTAGGAGCTCATAATGACAATACATTCCAAAGTTTTTTCAGTATCAATATCAAATGTTCCATTTTGTGGTCTGAAGGGTCTAAACTTCTTCCCCTTTCAGAAAACTGGGGCATCTCCCTTTCCCATCCAGCCTCAGGGCACATTTTTTATGCTCCACAGTTCCTCAACCAGCACTGACAGGGATTTTCAATTGAAATTGCAGAGAGCCAAGGGCAGAGGTCACCTGGAATTTCTTTCAAAGTAGTTTAACTGGATTTTTACAAATAAATGGAAAATTGCTATGATACAGGGCTTACTTTTTTTTTTTTTTTTACTACAGTTTATAAGTTCCTTTATTCATCTTTTTCAGGAAGGGCAAACTGTTACCCTTCAGCTTAATGCACAATTTTTTGTGTGTGCAACAAAAAATTTCCAGTAACTACAAAACCGGTGATTTTATATATATATATACAAAATTTTTATTCCTTTTCATATTTGTCACATGTTTTTTTTTTTCCTCATTTGGGAATCTCAAAGTATTACAAAGGGTAATTAGTATCCCATTTTGTACATAGGTTAGAATTCAGTACAGAAGTCTTATTTATAATTTTATATAATCATATTGCTATAGTTATATAACTCATTAGTGAATTGTTTTTTAATCTATATTTTAACTATTATCAGAAAAAAACAGAATATACTGAGCCCTTTAGATCAAAGCTATATCACTAGAGGAAAAATCCAGTCTCTACTTAGCATTGCTTCTGATTGGCATAGAGAAAAATGTGATAGATATATTTTTTTCCATATATGAGCCATTTCAAAAATTTTTAGAGTATACCTACAAAAAAGAATCATTTCAGCCAGCAAACTTTTATTTTCCACACTTCCATTGCCAAAACCATATTATCCTTCACATCTTCTCATTTCTCTGATTTCCCAGGTTGCCTAAATAAGAAATTGCGGGCATCTGCCAGCACCTTATGTAGTCAAAGACTTCTCAGCTAATTCCATTCAGCTGATTGAATGGTAGCAAGCAGCTGATTGAATGGTAGCAAGAAGCCAAAGGAAGAGATCTGCCGTTCAAATAGGGAAGAATCTTTCTTCTCCAAAGTTGATATGGGGTGAGCCCTCAAGCCTAACCTAGGATTGAAAAATGAAAATGGGGTACAGTGAGTAGAATAGCTGGGAAAGACTTATGCATTAAAACAGAACTAAATAAAGAGGAAGTTGTATTTTTAGCCTAATCAGTCCAAGTAATATGAAACTACTGTAAATAGTATTAATAATATTATCAGCCAATCTTTTTTTTTTTTTTTTTTTTTTTTTTTTTTTTTTTTTT